>NC_136872.1:808611-996111 GCF_951799975.1 Gobius niger
AGGGGCTATGCTCATGGGGCCCTCTAAGGGAGTATGCGACAGCCAATTGTCTTGCACCTTGTCACTGCTGCTGCAGGGACTACATTCTCTTGGTCGTTTCTGTCATATCTGTTGGCCCTCTGGGGGCCCCTGCTGGCTAGGGGGCCCCAGGCAGCTGCCTGCCTTGGCTTATGGTAAGCTACACCTTTGGGAAGGGGAAGTGACATCACCAACAGCTGCGGTTCTTCTTTGAGGTTATTGGCAGACTGCAGGCAAACATAAGCGCCACCTACTGTATTGCACATGCAACAACATAGTACTGCTTTAAATGTCTTCATTTGAACACTAAGTACCGTGTTTACCTTAATAAATCCTCCCCATAGTCCCTGTGGGGGTAATACAAGTGTTTATGGGATGATTGGAGGGTTTTTCATCGCCCCCTGGTGTCTCTGGCCAGAAAACCAAGTTTGCAACTTGACTGCCACCGGGCCGGAGCCACCAATACACACTAATGGAATCACGAAGAAGAAGCTAACATGCTAACGGGCAAAGCTAACTGCGGGCTAACGTCACTTTAAACAGTATTTACAGCCAAGTTTGAGTGAAAAAAGTTTATTTCCATTGTATAATTGGATGAACAATATCCCTCTGTCCCTTCGCCTTTCCTGTCAGCGTAGTATTTACTCTCCAAGACAATTAATAAGTGCTTATGGCCTCTAGGGGGAAGAGTTACTTAGTACTGCTTTAAGGAGAAAAAAAAAAGAAAAATCCAGATGAGCCTTCACATTTTTATCTCAACAGCTGGTTCATAAAGCTACAGTAGCAAATGATCCATGTGGCTTAAGTTTCTACTAAATGAAAACAAAAGCACAAACTGCCTTCATTGAATCTGTTTCCTGAGTTTCCTCTTTAACACTGACATGTGACTGAGCTGTGGGGACGACATCATGGATTTTGTCACTTTTATAAAGTTTGGCTTGTGCAGAATCTGATTCCATATTTTTTTATTAACTGTGCACCTGTCAGTCAACAGTGGTTGCGCATGAATCACTTGAGGGTGGGGCCGAGGGGGGTGGGGGGATTGGCGCAGTGGCTTATGGGATGGCACATAGCTCCTAATCACTGGTTAGTTAGCACCAGGGGTCCCTATGCTAAAATAGCATTGAGGCTCCTCCCCCTAACTCCTACCTAACTGACAGACCAATTCGGAGGCTTCTCATCATGGCGGACGCTGACGCACATCCGCTTTGGCGTTAGACCTCTTACCACTCTGCTCATTCGGGAAGGGGCCTGTGGCTTTCAGACTGACTTTCCGTCATCCCACGGAACAGACACGCCCCTTTACTGTGACAACACTGCCCGATAATGTTACAAGAATCACAAGTTTGACTGATAATACTGATAAAACCCTTAGAGTTAAGTAAGTCTAAGATTCAGATTGGTCATATTTACACATTATATATTTTAGGTTTTTCAAACTTAAAATCAGTAAAATTGTTCAAATTCAAACTTTGACTCTAAATAGACCTGGAACTGAAGCTGCTTGGTGCGTGTTGGTGTGTGTTGGTGTGTGTTGGTGCGTGTTGGTGTGTGTACACGTGTGACTCTGCATCGATGCCGACTCGCTGTGAAGGAGCTGATAACCACACTGCTGCGTGGATGCGGTTTCACGGTTTGGGAAAGTCCCTGTGTCTACTGCATACCTGTATCTGCAAACACGTACACGAGCTGGCCCCGGTCCCCCAGGCCCAGCAGGGGCCCAGTGCCCAGGCTTTCTGCTGCCCCCTTGAGGGGCCCAGTGCCCAGGCAATCTGCTGACCCTTTCAGGGGCCACGTGTCCAGGCTCTCTGCTGCCCACTTCAGGGGCCCAGTGTCCAGGCTCTCTGCTGCCCACTTCAGGGGCCCAGTGTCCAGGCTCTCTGGCGCACTCTGCTGGAGGGATGTGGAGAACAGGAGTGACTGCAAAGGAAACACAAACTGGGCCTAAAATACAGCTTTACACCCAAATCTAATCATCTTTACAATATACAGTACGTAGTAAACAGTGTTGGGGAGAATACTTTGAAATTGTATTTAGTTACAGAATATTGAATGCTGTAACGTATTCCGTTACTTTGTCCAATCAGAGTACTGCATTCTGAATACTGTCATGTTGATTTGCATAATATTAATGAATAAAAGCGCTGTACGATTAAGAAGATGTTTAGGCTACACTTGCTACACGTCTGTTAAACCTATTTTTAAACTTATTATTAAACTTATTTAACACTAATTTGGAATGCAAAAAATAATGCAATACAGGGAAAACCAATGAAAATGAGCTTGGAGCGATCTCGGGTCTGGGCAACACATTTGTTGTGCAATGTCCCTGACAAATAAATACAATTCCGTAACATTTTGTTGTTGTTTTTCATATGGTCATACTCAGTGAGCCGCCATGTTGGACGGGCCATGCATTTCTCTGATCAATCCGCCTGTCAGTCAGCTTATCAGAACTAGTGGGAAGGCGCTGGGACCCCGACTCTACAGTAGTTTGTGGACAGGCTAGTCCAATCCAGGTCTGAACAAAGACTAGACCAGAGCTAACATAGGTCTAAACCAGGTGGAAATCCGGTCTGAATGAAGCAGTGTGTCACAGGGAGAGTGCTGCAGACCTGGAAGGACCCGTAGGTGCTGTTGGTGCTCCTGTAGATGTGTTTGGAGAAGACAGGCCAGGAGAGGAGCAGTGCTGTGGATTGTCCAGCAGGAGGCCTCTCAGACTGCAGCAGGTGGGGGCTGAAGCGGATGAAGTCTTTCTTGTAGGTGGTCAGGAGCGGAGACCTGGAGGGCTACAGACAAATGCAGAGCGTCATTTTAACTGAGGACCATCGTACGTCCAGGAGAAGCTTTCATCACTGTCACAACTGTTCATCTGCAGCACCAACCGCCAAGACAGAAAGCACTGACAAAAAGACATCCTGTCAAAGTGCATTATGTGACTGTTTATGAGGATTAAAGGTTGATATTAGTGCGTATTTGACCCAGTCGCAGTATGGGTGGTTAGCCCACTATGCTAACCTTTATTTTCCATCATGGCAGCCATAGAATCTTCAGGATCAATTGCTTTGAGGGTTTTCTGGAGGTTTTCTGGATGGCGCAACCATACCGATGGTTCCATCAGCAGAGAAAACCTACCAGAAACCCTCTCAACAATTGATCTTGAAGCGTTAAAGAGGCGACCGTGATGGAACGTAAAGGCGCCATCCCAACAGCGTTGTTTATGGCGCCGTCTAGTCTTTTGGACGAAAATGCTTTAAATTTTAGTCTAGTTTTAGTCAGGCACTTGATATAAGTAATTAAGTATTAGTATTTCAACAAATTAATTTAGCCAAGTAATGAAAATAAGTTTTGGAAATGTGAAAAAGGTCATACTAAGATTTTGTCTCCACCACACACTGACTGTTCCCCAAAGTGCCCGCTCTTCTTCCTCTTCTTCCTCTGATCATCGCTTCCAGATTTATCAACAGTGCCGTCTGCAAATGAGTTCATCAACATGCTTTCTGCGTTCATATGCTACTGTATTTAACTGTCCTGAGAAAGGTTTGTGAAGGCTCTCATTCATCCAGGGAGTATCCTTTTCTACTATGTCCTGAGAGAAGATAAAGTCCCTGTGACGCCTCAGTCAGTCGCTCATGGAGCTATCGGCTCAGACTGTAGGGAGAGGGAGAGAGGGGGCGGAGCCAGCCGCATGTGAGTCATGTGACCTGACACGCCGCTCTGTGTCACGTGTAGAGGTGTATTCTCCCGCTCTGCATACAAGCTCTGGGCTGCGTCTGAAACCATCAAATTGTAGCCTCTAAGCGCTAACACTAGCAGCTAATCCTCAGGTCCCTATGCTAAAGTGGCTATGATGGTTAGCATTGAGGCTCCTTTTCCTAAGTCCTTCCTAACTGACAGACCAATTCGAAGGCTTCTTGTCACGGCAGATGCTGACACACATCCGGTTTGGTGTAAGACCTCTTACCAAGTGACTGGTTTCAGACGGGGCCCTGGATGAAAACGGTCTGACCAACTGCTCATCATTTCTGTCTCATCAACGTAAACTCATGAACGTCTCATCCTGTTTTAGTCGCCAAAGAGCTATGTTTCACACGGCATTATCGCTACTAAAAAAATGTACGTCAACGTAATGTTATCATCATAGCCTTTGTTGACGAAATCAACACTGCATGCAAACCACACAGAGCCCTGGGTCACTTGAAAGTTTAGGCACAAATATCTACCTTTTTACACAGCTAATAAGTTACAAACTGATAAAAAAAATAATGTAATGATTTTAAGAGTCAGAAAGCATTATCGCTCGGTAGCCTTATGCTATCGCTAACCAAGGCCACAGAAGCTTGTTTACATTTGAGACAACAGCCAACATGGCGGCGGGTGGCATTTTGGTCACATGACAAGTAAAGAAGGTACTTTAACAATCAGTCCCAAAGTTCTCCTGTTGTTTTCCTCTTTCATCTTACATGATGAAGTGGAAAACATGCCGAGGCGTCAGTTAAAATGGAACTCGAGTCTGGCTCTGCTGCTGTGCTTTAAACACGAAGCAGCAGCATGACTGAGAGACGGACCGTACCTGCAGGGCTTTGGGACGGGCCTCCTCGTGCGTCAGGGGGGTCTTTCGGGGGTTTATCGGGGAACACCAGCACAGCATGGTCAGTCCTGCTTCGGTACTGCTTCAGCCTGGCTCCAGAACCTTCCACTGCCCAGTGACCATCCTGTTATGAATCAAACTCCAGCCCACACAGCAGTTTAAACAAACACCACTTTTCTTTTAAAGGTTAGTTATAAAACATTAGCTCTGTGATGGTCCTGATTTAAAGCAGCGGCGGGTCAGGGCCTGCAAGGCTCAAACTGGCTCAAATGTACAGATTTTGATTTGGGTTGTGGCTTATCTGAATGGGCTGATCGTTGCGCCCACATCGGCACCAGACGAGAGCTACTGATTTAAAGGCCCAGTACCGGATATTTGCCAAGTCGTGGATGAAAGTTATTAAGTTCTGTACATTGTAAAAGCAGACACAAATACCTTTGTCCTGAGCTCGGATTGTTGAACATTTCCATCGATGGTGAATAGGGCTGGGTACCCTTAAACAATGCCAGAATGGTATCGGAAAAATAAAAGTATTGAAAGCAGGAACCGAAACAAACATTGGGCATGAGCATGAATCTATTCTAATATCGGATCAGGGACAGCTTCAAAGGAAGTGACTTGGTTCTCTCAGCTCAAATGTATTTTTTCCCCAGCTTTTTCAGAATATTTGCCCAATTATTTACACATTTCTTCCTTATTAGTGCTCCAATTTGTTCAACATTTATTTCAGATTTTTTTTTTTGCACAATTTGTCAGTATTTTTGCCACAATTTATTTATATCATAAACAAAGTATTGCTGAAGTACTGGTGTCGGTTTGTATGATAGCGATACATCCAGGTCAGTCATTTATCGGTGGTCTCTATTTGACTTCCATACTGTCCCACACCAACTTTATTGTTTTACCACTTTAAAAACCTTTCAGTCGGCCTTAGTGCTGAACACAAAACATAGAATATATAGGCACAAATATGTACATAAGAGCAAACATTTTCAAAGGCAAGTTAAAAAAGATTGAAAAAAGACTGAAGAGACTGAGCCTGTCTGACCTCTACAGATGACGACTGACTCCGTTAACGGAAAAGGCACCGACGCAGAGTCAGCTCCCAGGTAGCAGTCGTGTCTGAGCCACTTCTGGCTTTCTTGTGGCACGGCTGGCCGACTGGCGACCAGACACTTCTTATCTGGCCCAGGAACGAGCCATACGCAATAAATCGATCAGTAAAATCATTACCGGGCCTGAAGTGGACACGCAGCGCCATCTCCTGGCCCTATTGCTGGGTTGCAGGTGACATACAGCGTTCTAAAGGCCTATACTATTATATAGAGGAAAAATTATTTTGTTTTTGAGGAAATTGTTGGTCTTGTACAGAGAGATCATGGACCCAGTGACTGATATTAATGACATATTTTTTTATTAATATATTTTCTTTTTAGCTGCGACTTGTGAAAGAGTAATGTTGTTAATAGGAAAAACTGGCTCCTGCCCCCGTTGGGTCCGATGACATCATCATATTCTAGAACCTGCAACCCAGCAATAACAAACAACAGCAAGTGAGCCACAAGTTTAGGAATAGACACTTGGTTTGAATGACCTTGACAAACAAGGTGGGCGGGGATTCCCGTAATCAAAATATGTTATTTAAAAAGCCATCATTCTGCAGTTTGTGTTGAATGAACGTAAAAAGTGAAAATAAGTTTACAACGACACTACAGTTGGTCTGTATGACCTGATCCCACCCGCCTGGGACACACCATAAGCTACGTCGTACAGCGTTGTAAGTGTGGTTGCTTAGCTACTTTTCAAGCACGTGTGGATCTGCCCACAAAAGTTATTTTCTGCCGGGAAGTGAGTAATTATTGTAACTTTTCTTATGATTTACATTAGTGTATAAGTGAACATGTGTTTGAGCTACCGTTGTGTTGTGCCATATTATGTACATTATTTCATTTTCTGTGACGCCAAAGCTAGATAACCTGTTGGCTGGGTTATCCAGCTAGCAAATTTACATTGTACTGAAAACTGTTGTATGAAAAAACGTATTAAAGCCACATTACACGTTCGTCTAATGCAGTGGAGCCGTGGCCCCCATTATAACAGGTAAAGGGGTTCGTGACCCCCGCCCGGGTCACACCATGAGAAATAGGAACATTAGCCTACATACTTCTTAAAAAACAAAGAAAACAAACAAATGGCTGAAATAAAACGTATGAAACTACGAATAAATAATGGCCCTCTGGTACAATAGCAAACACTACAATAAAACATTAGATTATATGCTAATGAAAATATGTATATTTCATCTAAATGATCTGGCGACCCCACAAATTTGTCTCGCGACCCCCAGGTTGAGAACCACTGCTTTAGCTTCACCAGCTGCCGCTGCGCCTTCCCCGACGCGCCGGTGTACAATGGAAACAGACGCTTGTCGAGCTGCACTACTTCTCGTTGCTGCGCATGTGCAGAACTATCGAGTCATTTCACATTCAGCCATCGAGTTCCGCTTTTTCAGCAAATAACATGATTTCATACATTTGACTGTCGAATTAGGCAGTTTATTCTACATGTAATTAATAAATGACGTAGCTGCTAAAACAATTTGCCTATTCCACTCAAAGTTTGCAATATTATAGGCCACAGGGCGCAGATCCAGCAGTGATGGCGGTCGTACATCAGAATGTAGAGATGAGGGGCGGAGGGGGTCCACATCATGACTTTCTCTCCTTTTATGCCCATAGCAGCCAGTGATGCAGAGGTATTCTTTACAGCAGGACATGGGGCGTTGACACGCATGAAGAGGATTTTGTTCGGGAAAGCATGGCTCTTCTTTTTGTTACATAGAAGACATTTTTCAGAGGTCATTTTCACACCTTCAGGGAGCCTAAAGGGCCTAAAGGGACCGACCAGCTCGCTCAACATGACTCCGCCCCCTCCTTACTGACGTCACAGCCTTGTTGGGACATTGTGGCCATTCACCAACCATCCACTACTCCATTGATCTGACCATCCAGGGTCACACGGCCTCATCATTGAACAAGACTGTTTGAAAATGAGTCTCATGTATTTCTGAGCCACTGCAGCCGTTTCTGCTTCAGCTTCAATGAAGAGTTTAGGGGAGGCCGGATAGAAGGTTTATGCACAACTGCAGCCTCTGGAGGGTCCTACACCTTGATGTTCAGGAGACTCCAGAGGCACCAGCAGCTTCAAATACCTGTATGCTGCTTTGTAGCATCTGTTCTCTTAATCTGATGTGTTTGTCTGGCAGAAACCGTCCTCATTGTGCCTTTATCTGCACAAACCTGTGTGTGTCTGAATCATCCACAAATCTCTTATCAGTACGATGATTACGCTTCATCTTTCATGAAATATCGAAGGTTTTCATTCCTAGACCAAGGCATTCAACTATTTCACGCTTTTCATCAGCAGAGAGATCCTTTTTCTTTCCCATAATGCTTGAAAATGATGATCTGCTTAATAATGTGGAACGTTTTCAGTAGTTTTTCTCTTAACTGGGCTTAACCTGAAAACTAATCATCCCAGGTCTCTGAGATTAATGTCAGTGATTCAAAGAGACACAAGACCATCCATGAGTTTCATTAAAAAAATATTTATATAATATATATATTTTCTTTTTTACCTTTTTGACACAAAAATACAATTTGCATGATAATTTGGAACACAGTGTACCCAGCCTTGTGAAGAATTGGGGTGTTAGAAATGTAATTATATTGGACAATAACAGTTTAAATGTTTTTTTTCCCCCTTTTTTTCTTTCCAACTTCCTCGTTGGAAAAAGGCACAGTTTGAAAGCCCATTGGTCAAACTGCAAAACTGTCCTGAACCTGTCAGACCGTTGCCTCCCCCAATGCAGCAGGAAAAGGAAAGTGTAACGACACAGGTCTGTTTACAAAAATACTGTTCATTGTTCTGTTGCAGAAGTCGAAATCACCAAAAGGTGTAATGTGGTTTGTAAAAATGATTTATTACAAAACGTTTGTAAACAAGTGTAAAGCACACAAGGCAGAATTGGAGAAGTTGAATGAATGATTATATACAGCTCATGATGGTCCAACATGATTCATATCCTGGTCATGTGACTGGTTGGTCTGCTCTCATTGGTTGCTGCTGAAGGCGTGTCTGTAGAAGACCTTGGCATTGGCTGAGTAGTCCATGCAGAGGGAGGAGCCTATTGTCTCAGCACCAAGACTGGCCCCGCCCAGCGCAGAGGAGTGCTGTAGGGTCAGGAGGCTGTAACCATGGAAACGACCTCTGAAGCGCTCCGATGACGCCACAGCACTCAGCACCTCGGTGAAGCCTGCGCAGAGAGAGCAGTCACTTTGAAGGTAACATACCAACAAAACAGCTCGATGTCGGAGCCCTTGCACATCAGATACATTATCTGGGATTAGTCTGATGACATGACTTCACTAGGCCACGTTTCTGACCCCATTAATCAGATTTTTGGCGCCAAAGTTCAATCCTGCCTAGGCCGCCAACTTGGCTAGGGCCATCCCTGGGGCTCTGTTCAGGTGGGAGTATCAGGTAAAAAAACAATAAATAAAATATTCTGATAATGAAGATATTGATCTGATGTCTTTTCAATTCAAACATTTGAAAATGCACTTAAAGGAGGGAGGTTTTCCAGATTTTCTAACAGAGTAGGACCTTGAGAGCTTTCGAGTCAAATTTCACACTTGTATCAAAGTGGGTTTTTCTCTCTGCCCCGATGATGTGGACCTTCATGGGACACTGTGTGGATTCCCATCAATACCAAAACCATATCAAGAGTGTACATACAGCAGTTCTTTCTCATTCGTTTTAGGAAAAGATATACATTTTATTACTTGGCATTAATTCTTTCAAAGTGGCCCATAATCAGAAACACACTGACCTGGTTTGAGTAGCTCCCAGCTCTTCCACACAGCGCCCTCACACAGGACGGGCAGCCCCAGAGCTCCACTCAGCAGACTCTGAGGACCACAACAGTGTCACCATCAACTCCACTATCATCAGTTCAGGACTTTTGGCCCCGAGAGGATGTGAACGAATGGAAATGGTGATGATGGGATGATTTCTTTTCTGTGACACACGCTCCTTAACGCAGGTAAAACACACACAATAATAACTTTGGGAAGGTTTATCTGTGAGTAGTGGGCGTGGACAAAGCATGCAGTCAATGGATGAACCCACTAGACAAAGTTCACTCTGTTTGGTTTTGCACATTTATTTGGAAAAGGTCTTGGTACTTGTTTTCCTGCGTTGTCCTGCCACAGTGTGTCACATGTTATAGAAGAACTCTTAAACATCAGTAAAACAACATGTGGTCATGTGGATTGACTGGTCATAGCGCATTGTAACGATAGTTGGGACGGTCCTGGTTATGGCTTACTGGTGTAGGCTGACATTTGATTTTAGATGATCTGGAATGGAGAGGGTATTAAAGCACAGGCTTCAGCATCATTGACTGGCTCTACATTCATCTCTTTATCTAAGACCGATATGTCACTTTATTTAAAAAGTGTCTAAAATGCGCCTTTTATACGTGTGCTGCTGCAGGCATTGAAACAGCTGCTCATCCCCCTCGAGTGTAAATGCATGGTGACTGCTACGTTGATTTGTGTCGCCTACTGAAGCACCGAAAAGCTGCTACTGGATAACAAACTGAAATTATGGACTATTAGTACCAAGTTACATAAAGGTAAGTAATTGTGCACTTTGAGATGGAAACAAATACACTGCTCACAAAAACTTAGGGCACACTCTAAAAACACAATGTAACTCCAAGTCAGTCACATTTCTGGGATATCAGACTGTCCAGTTAGGAAGCCACGCTTATTGTGAATCAGTTTCACTTGGTGTTGTGGAAATGAAACAGACACAGGTGGAAATGAGAGGCAATTAGCAAGATCACTCCAAAAGAGGAATGGTTTTGCAGGTGGTGACCACAGACCATTTCCCTGTCTTCATCCTTTGGACCGTATTTTTGGAACACTTTTGCATTTGTCCAGTGTTCTCACCACTAGAGGCATCATGAGGAGCATCTACAACCCACAGAAGCTGCTCAGGGAGTGATGCTCATCCAAAATGGCACGTCCTTTCGTGCTGTGGCAAGAAGGTTTGCTGTGTCTCCCAGCGCAGTGTCCAGAGCATGGAGGAGATACCAGGAGACAGGCCAGTACACCAGGAGACCTGGGGGGGCGACCGAGGTCAACAACCCAGCAGCAGGACCGCTATCTGCTCATTTGTGCACGGAGAAACAGGAGAAGCACTGCCCGAGCCCTACAAAATGACCTCCAGAGGGCCACAAATGTGCATGTTGGTCCTCAAACGGTCAGAAACCCACTCCATGAGGGGGGTGTGAGGGGGGTGTGAGGGGGGTGTGAGGGGGGTATGAGGGGGGTATGAGGGGGGTATGAGGGTGGTATGAGGGGGGTATGAGGGGGGTATGAGGGGGGTATGAGGGGGGTATGAGGGGGGTATGAGGGGGGTATGAGGGTGGTATGAGGGGGGTATGAGGGGGGTATGAGGGGGGTATGAGGGGGGTATGAGGGGGGTATGAGGGGGGTATGAGGGCGTTGGGCCGGTGCTTACTGCCCAACACCGTGCAGCCCATTGGCATTTGCCCGAGAACACAGCGATTGGCAGATTGGCCAATGGTGCCCTGTGCTCTTCACGGATGAGAGCAGGTTCACCCTGAGCACATGTGACAGACGTGACAGAGTCTGGAGACGCCCTGGAGAACGTTCTGCTGCTGCAACATCATCCAGCATGACCGGTTTGGTGGTGGGTCAGTGATGGTCTGGGGAGGCATTTCATTGGAGGCCGCACAGCCCTCCATGTGCGAGCCAGAGGTTCCCTGACTGGCATTGGGGACCGGGATGAGATCCTCAGACCTATTGTAAGACCATATGCTGGTGCTGTGGGCCCTGGGTTCCTTCTGATGCCTGATAATGCCAGGCCACATGTGGCAAGAGTGTGTCAGCAGGTCCTGCATGATGAAGGTATTGATGTTCTGGACTGGCCTGCCCGTTCCCCAGACTTAAATCCAATAGAGCACATCTGGGACATCATGTCTCGGTCCATCCATCAACGCCACGTGGCACCACAGACTGTCCAGGAGCTGACTGATGCTCTAATCCAGGTCTGGGAGGAGATCCCTCAGGAGGACATCCGTGGTCTCATCAGGAGCTGCCCAGGCGTTGTAGGGAGTGCATTCAGGCACGTGGAGGCCACACACACGACTGAGGATGATACAGACTCGTTTGGAGGAATTTCTACAGAATCTGGATCAACCAGTGACCTGATTTGTCACTTTGATTTTGACTATAATTTTGGATCCAGACCTCCAGGGGCTGAGAATTTGATTACATTTATCATTCTTATGTTATTTTGTTCTCAACTCATTACCCTACACTATGAATAAAGATTTTCATCCGAAAAATCGAATTGATTGACATCTAGGAAGTGTTTTTTGAGTGTGCCCTAAGTTTTTGTGAGCAGTGTATGAACGGATGTCTTAACTTATAGTAAAATAAAGAAATCTTTTGTCATATGAACATTGGCCGCCTGTCATTCCACATCATAACGAACCTGTGTGCCTTGTGCTTTGTCCGTCTGTATTTAGTTCAATCTCCAGGTGAAACTCCTGGGGTGGCGTTGTGGCATTTTAAAGCTAAAGTAAAATCAAAGTAAACCCTCGCCTTGCCACATACACAAACATGAAAATAAGAGCTGATCTTAAGTGGGTCTAACCAGTCAAATGTACTGCAAACTCAGTCTGAAGTGTTTCAAGTGGACATATTGTTCTTAATTGTTTTGGAAACCTCAGGAAATACTTTACATTTGATCATTTTAGATACAAGCAGGAGACTTCGCATATCAATACAGAGGGCTGCATAGGATGGAGGTTAAGCCTAAAGGAAAAACAGAAAAGAAATCCCGCACACCATCCATTTTGCAGTCATGTATAAGGTTGCAAAGTTTGGACCCGACAGAGCTCAATAATAAATAAAAGACTATCTAAAGCCTTCAGTGGAGCCTGTAGTGTAAACGACAGCACATGTGCAGTACCTGGTGAGCGGCCGGCAGCACCGCCTCCACGTGTCTGGCCAGGACACGGCCGGCCTCAGTGAAGACATGTCGACAGAGAGGATCCCCCGCCTGTGCTCCTGCACACGGCAACACAACACACGCTATCTGAGGATCATTCACTTCAAATACGGTCCAAATGTGAAAAAGAAAAACTATCAGTGAACTCTGTGTTGGTCAGGATATTGTATATATGTAGGGGGAGGAAAAGACTTCGTTTAACATTTTTAAACTCCTTATAGTCCCTTTAAGTCGATCATATATTAGTTTCACAGTTTAAGTTGAATAACAGAAATGAATGCACTTTCACCTGCACACTGTTGTAATGAAGAGACTGGACCGGATTTACTCGGCAGGTGCTAAATTATAAATGCTACTTCAAATTAGCACATGCATTTGAAAGCGAGTAGCACCGGATTGATCGTTAGAAAGAAAATGTTTATATCATTAGCGACACAAATCTGAATTTACACTGTGGCCTTTTAGTGATTATGAAACAAAAATCTCAATTGCACCTGCTTTTTGCACCACTTTAGCACAAACTAGTCATTTGTGTTATAATAAGGCCAGTTCAGGTTTCTTATGATTATTCTTATTCTTATGAGGTCTGTTTTCATAGAACACATCATTAGAACATGGGTACACGCTCTATACCCACCATCAGCTAACTTCTTACAGAAACCAGCAAAGAAAGACTTCTGGAAGTTTCTGTAGAGGTGCGGCAACATGCCCATCAGGTCGGACACCTGGATCAGAACACACACATGACACTCAGGCACACGTCTTCAAGCACACGCCTCTGCTGAGGAAATCACCTGGAAGTATTCCTCCATGGCTCGGCGGACATGTGTGACGTCATGAGGGGGCGGGGCCAGTTTGTCTTTGGCGTCAAACACTGTCTTCACGGCCATGTGGGAGATCCAGTACGCTTTGGGAGGAAAAACAGATCAATATTAAATAGAATACTTCATTATCGGAGCTGAGGATACAGAGGAGAGGGCTGTGTGGAGTGCGTCACCGTGGCAACCCCTTAAAGGAAGAAACAACATGAAAAACAGCCTTTCTGCTCAGGGACGTTTACAGGGCCCTCACGGTATTAGCCCCACCCAAATGAAATAGTAGTGCATAAAGAACAAGACAAACAGAACCCAAACCCAGAAACAGTTGGAGTATGTGGAACAATAACAACAGAACAACAGATCACGGAGGACGTTTTCACACAGCCTCATGTTAGGTCCACTTAAAAGAGTCAGAGTGAATCCAACCGCGTGCCTCAGAAGATTACAATATTACATGAAGTCAATAAAAACGTACTTAGTACTTGGTTTGGGCCCCTTTTACTTGCATGATGGCCTTAATGTGGCGTGGCATGGATGCTCTCACCTGTGGATGCTTCAATAGCTCCTTCAGCTCTTTTGTATGGTTCGGTCTCGTGTCTTATCTTTCTTTTGGCAATGCCCCATCGATTCTCTCATACTAAAGCACAGTGGACCAACACCAGCAGAAGACATGGCTCCCCAAATCATCACAGACTGTGGAAACTTCACACTGGACCTCACACTTGGATTGTGTGCTTCTCCATTCTTCCTCAGACTCTGGGACCTTGGTTTCCAAATGAGATGCATCTCTTTCTTTCTTTAGCTCACGTACGACGCTTCTGACGTTGTTTGTAATTAAGGATTGGCTTAACAAGAGGAATATGACATTTGAAGTCCATGTGTGTGGGGCCTCTTGATGCTCTGACTCCAGCCTCAGTCCACTCCCTGTGAAGGTCCCTTTTCCTGACAGTCCTCTCCAGACGGAGGTCATCCCTGCGGCGCGTGCACCTTTTCCTTCCACTTAACTTTCTATGAATGTGCTTTGATCCAGCACCTTGAGAACATCCTTCTGCTCTGACCTTTTGAGACTTTTGTCAATGATGGTTTTCTGCACAACTGTCAGGTCAGCCGTCTGAACCCATGATGCTGAATTCTACTGAACCACTGAGACCATTTCAAGTCTCAGGGACCTGTTTTGGATTCATTAGCCGATGAACGGGTCGACCCGTTCACAATATTCTAATCATCTGAGATTTTGAATTTGGGGGTTTTACAAGCTGTGAGCCAAAATCATCCAAATTAAAACAAAGGCTTGACATGTGCCACTTTGCATGGCATGAGTCTATATCTGATATTAGTTTCACATTTTAAGTTGAATTACAGAAATTAATTCACTTTTTCATTTATTTAGAGCAGAAATAAATACACTTTTTAAATGGGCTGGATGCAAGTTCGCCATTTTATACTCACTACTGCCACCTCAGGCCATATGTGTAACTGCACCTTCTATATTAAGCTCGTGCATGACGGCATTTCGGGCCGAAGTGACACATTTCTGAGTGACCGTTCAGGATTGTAGAGGCAGTTGTGGTGAACAGGTCTGAGCTCATTCTACACATGAGGACATGGAGGAACATGGAGGGGGAGGAAAATACATCATTTTAACATTTTTAAACTCCCTATAGTCCCTTTAAAGATATTCTCTTGTATTTAACCACGAGACAGAAATGACCACAGTGTAACATCAGGGAAGTGCGCATGTGTGTGCGTGTCAGTGCATGGACAGGGCCATGCCCGTTGTCATGGTAACACGCTCATTGAACAGCTGATGGTTGTTACGTGGCTGATGGTGTGACGTACAGAGTCTGGTTCCATGGGGTTAAGAATAAGAGGTCACTCTAGAGGTGGGAGATATATCGTTTAGACCGGGGGGGCCCACTAGTCACAGACCAAGAGCCCAAATGTTCAACCTTGATCCTGTGAAGAGCCACAAAGGCCCCGACAATTAGCGAGATTCAGGGGCGGGAGTTTATTGTGATTAAATAGAATGTGACCGTTATATTTAATCACAATAAATTATAACTTTATGCCTTTTGCTTTTTTTGTTCTATAATTGTGTTAGTTTTAATGTGAAAAACATTAAAACTAACACAATCTCCTCACCAAGATTGAAATACATGTATATTAACTGACTGCTGTTCTGCTCTGACTGAGACAGAATTAGATTATATCTTTTTTTTGATGCTGGGGTGTGTTTGTATGGGGGGCCCTGCCCACTGAGCCCCCTCGTCTGACCCGCCCCTGGCCTGTGCGCTCGGTCCTGACTGGACTGTGCAAAGAAGGCACTCTCGGCTGCACAAAGTTCATAAACTTTAACCAGGAGCCTCTGGACGACTGAGAGTCTGTTTTAAGTTGCATCTGTTACAGTTTCAGTCACGTGTGAAAGAAAAGTCATGACTTTGTGTATTTCCGCATTACGATGTCGCGCTTCGCATAAGAGCTCCGCTTTTTTCCATTTCCTAATTTTGATCTTTTTCTGTGAATATGAGGCCAAATTACATCAAATAAAGAGTAGCTGATCAGAAACCTGAAAAGCACAGAAGCCGATCCCAGAGCCACGATCTGCCTGTTGTTTAACTACATCCTGCTGTGAGTGAGGCTGCACAGGCACCTTTACACACCGCCTCCAAAACCAGGGTGATGCAGGCTCTCATTCATGTAGAGATGGAAACAGGCCAAGAGCCGCGTGTCCACCACCCCTGGGTTAGACGATAATATCCAAAATGTTGTCTGGACGATTGTGTGTGGAGGTCAGAGGTCAGAGAGAGTGTGGAGGTCAGTGAGAGTGTGGAGGTCAGAGAGTGTGTGGAGGTCAGAGGTCAGAGAGAGTGTGGAGGTCAGTGGAGGTCAGAGAGAGTGTGGAGGTCAGTGGAGGTCAGAGAGAGTGTGGAGGTCAGTGGAGGTCAGAGAGAGTGTGGAGGTCAGTGGAGGTCAGAGAGAGTGTGGAGGTCAGAGAGAGTGTGGAGGTCAGAGAGAGTGTGGAGGTCAGAGAGAGTGTGGAGGTCAGAGAGAGTGTGGAGGTCAGTGGAGGTCAGAGAGAGTGTGGAGGTCAGAGAGAGTGTGGAGGTCAGCGTCTCTGCGGTACCTGAGCCCTCGTCGCCCATCATGTGTCCCCAGCCTCCACAGCCCGTCTGTGAGCCGTCAGGGTTCACCAGTTTACAGTTGGAGCCGGTCCCTGAGATCAGAACCACTCCTCCTGTGCACACACACACACACACACACACACACGCACACACACACACACACACACACACACACTTTTTAGTTTGAACAGTTATGGCGCGACATTTGGCCTCTTGTCCGCCCTGAGGACAGCGGAGCTGTGACCGGTGGCAGATTCGACAGACAGGAGAGTTGAGTCTGACCCTTGTCGCTTGCCGTCGCGATGGCTCCCACGGCGTCTGTGGTGATCAGGTAGTGCTGGCTCAGACTGGGGAACCTGTCCTTCATCTGAGCAATGAGTCTGTCTATGGCCTCCTCCTGCTCGCCGCCGCTCAGAGACATGCCCTGCAAACAGCACATCACAAACCGCACACCGGAGCATGAGGAACCCTTCCTGCAGGCCCACACTGTCGACCACTGTGGGAAATACATTCAGCTGCAGATTGACTTTATTAGTGCGAGTTTTCACTATTACTGTCAAAGGAAAGTTCATTTAATGATGGTTTTCAGCTTCAATATGTTATATCTTTAGATCCAAGTTCTGAAGATATGATATTTTTTCAGCACCTGCTTTGACACAGATAATACCTAAACTCTGATACCAGACTGGTATGGTTTAACAGTACCCAGCTCTAATCCTGACACCACACACAGCTCCTCTAGTGTGTCCCCAGCTTTAGTCTTCATTGTAGTGGCTGTTACCAGTGAGCGCAGAGGGGTGTCCGGGTCTAGTCCTGCTGAGACCTTGGCCCTCTGAACCATGTCGTTGATCACTTCGATGCATTTGTCTGCCCCCACCAACTGAAAGAACAGAAAACATGGCGTGGTTTCAGTGTCATCTCCTGAAGTCTTTATTTCTGTTGTTTCAGGAGTCACATAATAATGTCCACATCAGTTAAACTTTCAGACTGCTCTTCAGCCTGAAACTCATTTTGTGACTTTTATCTTAGTGTTATTTATTTGATGTGTGCTAACATGTGTGCATTGAAACAATTTGTATTTCAGAGCACTCGGATGGAGCTCCTCTGGAAGGTAAAGGTCAAATTCAAGTGAATACGTTGAAACTGCGGAGATCAGACGGCGAGTCCTGAGTGTCATCACTATGACCGGCCTGGATCTGCACAGTGGTGCAGTGAGCACTCGTGCTTCACAGCCAGGAGGTCCAGGGTTGGATCCCGGCCGGTGTGCTGTCCAACAGGCACTGAATGCACAGAACTACAAGTCCTGCACAATGATGTAATACAAAGTTTAAAAATGTGCAGTGGAACAGTGAGTGAGCGAGTGGCTGGTAGTGGTCGGAGGGTCACTTCCGTCTAGGGCAGCTGTGGCTAAAATAGTAGCTTACCACCACTGAATATGGTAATGAATAATGATGACAGTTTGAGAAACTTGGTAACACAGCCTTGTAAAGCGCAATACAAGTTCAAGCCATTATTATTGATTGACTGCAGAATCCTTCCACAGTCAGTGGTTTTCATGTTCTTTAGTATTTTTACTCTTCCATCTTTTTCCGGATTTTCTGCAGCTTTCAGCACCTTCATGCATCAAAACGTTCCGCATGTTGAGAATCCTGCTATTACTTTTGGGACTTTATGGTTTTTCCGCAATCGGCCGAAATATCGGCGATGTTTCCCATTGACTTATAATTCATGCTTTTCTGCATGTTTTACTGCATTTTCTGCTATTTCTGCACTTTGTGCATGTTCAGCTTCCGCTTTATGCAATATATTTATGCAAATGAACCACTTTATGGAATTTAACCCATTTATGCATTTGAAAGCATTTATGCAATTTATATAATTTATGCAAATCAACCAATTGATGCATTTTACCAGTTTATGCAGCCTTAAGTTTATGCAACATGACATTTATGTATTTTACCCGTTAATGCAAATCAGATTATTCAAATTAAGCAATTTATGCAATTTGAACCGTTTATGCAATTTCTGCTTTCGCTTCCCACAATTCCGCAGTCAATCGCAATGGCACAGCCATTGCATGCATTTCTAGTAATTAGTATTAGTATTAGTATTAGTATTAGTATTAGTACTTCTGAAGGACTCAGGGAGAACATTCGCACTCCACACAGAAAGGCACTGCTCGGTCCAGGATTCAAACCCAGGACCTTCTTGCTGTGAAGCAACAGCTCGATCCACAAGGGCTGCAACTAACAATTCATTTGGTTAAAGATTAATCAACAGATTATTTTTACGATTAATCAATGAATTGCTTGGCTGTGAAAATGGTATTTTTCCCCATAAAGTCCATTATGGGTCCAGTGGAATGCTGTGATGTCATCTGAAACCCATCTATAGTCCCTGCCCCATCCCCTGCCCCCCAGTGTGGCATACCCAGTGGTTACTGCAGGGCCCCTCCGTCTGCGCCAGAATTGTGCCATCTCCAGAGACCAGCAGAGCCACCGAGTGACTGCCCCCCCTGTACACACACACACACACACACACACACACAACAGATAAAAAGCCTGAGTTTCCATAACAATGAGTCAAACCACTGCCGTCAGGACAGAGATACAGAGCGGCGCGGTGACTTATGGGATGGCACATAGCTCCCAATCACCGGTTAGGGACCACCAGAGGTCCCTATGCTAAAGTAGCTATGATAGTTAGCATTAAGGCTCCTCTCCCTAACTGACAGCCGTACGGTGGATCAAGGCTGGTTAAAGGTTAAAGGCTGAGTGGCCGGCTCTAACACTTGTCCTGGTCAAACTACTTTACTTTGGTCCTGGACTCTTTCTTACTTGGTGATATCAGATGGACCCAGCCCTATTCGGAGGCTTCTTATCATGGCGGACGCTGACACACAGCCAGTTTAGTGGTTTCAGATCAAGCCAAGTAACATGACTTCCTTCACGCATCATTTTAGCAGTTTATGCTTTTAAATATGAATAATAATGAAAACATCAAAATCACAAATGGAATCGCAATATTTGTCCATAAAACCGTGATTAGGGATTTTTGTCGAAATTGTGCAGCCCTATCATGATAGGCTTCAATATTCAACAGGATATCCAGAATACATTTACATTTAAATGATTGCAATAATTTGACCCGGCCCTCTCCGTGACTTAGGGAGGGTTGGGTCAGTCCAAGGGGAGTGTTTGGGCCACTCCTCTGAAGAGCGGACACACTAACATATATATCTATGACAGGATGATATTGAAACATGAAACATAGAAAACAAACAAAAACCAGTCAACAGTAGAGTTGGTCGTGACTGAACTGTTGATCACCACTAAGACCTACAGGAAACGGAACTGAGGACCTCCGACAGAGAGAGGGGAACAGCAGGAGGACGACGCTCTCTGGATTCAGAGGTTCTAATAAGGTCTTGAAACAAAACAGATGATCCACAATAACAGTCACTCCTCACTAAAACATGTATACCAGGGGTCAAGGCTTGGGCAGCACGGTGGCACGGTGGGTTCCATTCCCACCTGGACGGGGCCTTTCTGTGTGGAGTTTGCATGTTCTCCCCGTGTCTGCGTAGGTTTCCTCCGGGTACTCCGGTTTCCCCTACCACTAAAACATGTACAATAGATTCCCCTCTGGGGCCAGGACTCCCCTGAAAAAGAGATTCTTAATCTCAGTGGGACTATCCTGGTTAAATAAAGGTCAATAAAATAAAAAAGGCTGAAGACCAGGCCCATTCTTCCCCACAACATTTGACCCTTTCGATGTTTTCACCTCCAGCCAAACAATCCCTGGCATTGAGTCAAAGACTAAGAACCTGCTGAGTGTGAAAGCTGACTCTCCCTCGACAAGCTAAACTTTACAAAAGTAACCGGATACTCCTCTGGGTAAACTTCAGAACGTTCATTGGCCCTCATTTATCAACATTGCGTACAAAAACACTGTATGTGTATTTGCGATATGCGCCAGAGTGCACGTGGCATTTATGAACCTGTGCTTTATGCTCAGATCAATTCAATTCAATTCATCTTTTTTATTTGAGCATCTGAGCTCCACAAAGTTCTTCATAGGAGCAGAGTTCAGCTCAGTAATCCAGCAAAAGAAAGATACATGTGTCGGTGAATCGCCAAATAGATACATAAATAACGTGGATGTGATGCTCAAAAGGAGTCGGCAGAAGCTTCAGCTTGTTAGAGCCTCCCCCCTTTCGTACTTAAGAAATAGATACATTCATTAACTCTGTACAAAGAAGATATGACATAAAGTCATTTTATCATATTCCAGTGACTTTACAATCATCAATATTTATGTTACAACATTCTGCTGGTTCCAAGACGGGGAAAGAAAACTCCATAATTACAAATACCCATCACTGCCAATAACAACGAGTCACCGATCTTAAGCTGAACATTTGTTCCTTGTTGTTTTTTGTTTTTAGTTAAGTACTTTTAATGGACACAATATTATTGATTATGTTATTTACGACCACATTATATGATTGATTAATAAATGTAATTTATTTCATATTTTGTGCTATTATATCATTATTGGTTAATTTATTATACTATTATTTTATTATTATTGTTGCTATTAATTCATAATCAGTCACTTCATTGTCACCATCTACAGCAGACTATGTGACAGTGAGAGCCCTATTCTGTGAGGTGCATTAAAAAGCAGAGTGTGGGTCAGCTGGGAGGGGGCAGTGACCCCCAGTCAACCGGCCCAACCCTGCTGCCCTGAGTAGTGACTTTACAAGTGAACGTTGGTAATCTGTGCTGTATGATGCTTCACATGACGAGTTTAATGAGCCCATTGGGAGGAGGGGGAGGAGCAGATCTTTCCGTGCGCAGAAGCATCTGATGGTAAAAGCCATGGAGAAATCCCAGCGTCATTTGAATGAAACGCCCAAAAATATTCATAATCAGGAGGTCTCACCCACAGGTTTTACGGCACGCACGAAACACGGCAAAAAAGAACATTTCTCCAACCAGGAAATGATAAAGAGTTGTTTTTAACACAACAAATATGAGATTTTTGTGCATGAGAAAAATTAAAGAATCTGTCAGTAACCCATATTAACCTTATAGCCAATCCAAGATCACATTCACTAAAAAGAAATAGGTTAATAAAATGAACTGAACCAGCGAAAAGACTCAGCGCTGGAGCTGGGGCAGAACTACGCGTCGTTAGGCCTGAGCAGAGCTTTCCTCTGGGGGGAAACAGGTGAGCGTAGAGCTCACAGCCAACCGGAACCTAACCAACCTGTCCGGGTCTCTGGTCGGGCTGAGCCTCTGGGCTCGACCCTCGGCGTGGAGGAGCATGTCGTCGGCCCATAAACATTAACGCTGTGGCCTTGTTTCATGTTTAAATCACTAATGTGGATGATATGCGACGTGGCAATGCAATTCATGCTGCTACAAACTGTTTTCCAGCGCGGTTTCGTCTTTAGTTAAACTGGTGTATCATGTGCACCACCTCCTGACCTGGTGTAGGATCTGAGCGCACCGTACGCCAGGTGTACTTTGTGCTCAGATTGATAAATGCCAAAACAGGCGGTAGTTTTTCGTACACCCCACATACGCTCTGATTTCACCGTACGCAAGTTTGATAAGTGAGGGCCACTGTGTCTACTTGTGTTATAGTATCACTTTTTGGGTTCATTTTGTCATGTTTCAGCTGAAACATGTAGAGGTAAAAGATTTTTAACATCTCTAACCCTAGTGTCTGACAAAATCAACCCAAAAAGTGATACTCCTCTGGGTACTCCAGTTTCCCCTACCACTAAAAACATGTACAATAGGCCAGGATTAATGAGAATGTGAATGGGGGACGGATGGAAATGAGCCGAAGGCTACAATCCAGCGTGGCCTGTTTACATGCATGTATCCATGTATGATCATTAACATGTCCCGACCAAATAAATAAATGCATGGGACTCCTGTATCCTCCTTTACAGATTTTGTTTCAGTCTTCACCAGTGGCGGCTGGTCCATTATGCGCGGTGGGCGCCGCCCCTCCTATCAATTTTGCAAATAAAATAAAAAGTTTTAAGTTTAGCAAAATCATAACTTTCTTATGTACAGGTGTTTTACACACTGAGGGAGGGGGAGCGGAGGTGAAGGAGGTGTCATTTTGTCTGCCTGGTTCATCTTGTGCTGTAACCGCTGTAACAGCCTCATAAATGTGTAGTTTTGTGCTTGGGGCGGTGAGGAACAGCGCCCACGCGATCTAACCAATCATTAATTCAACCAATCAGAGACGCGCAATAATAATTCTCCGATGGGCGTGGCCTCAGCGCCAGATTTAACAGGTGAAAGACGAGGAAGCGTCTACTGTAAACAAACACGAGGAGCTCGTTGTTGGAGCAGCTCTGAGCTCACGGACGATCGGAGGAAAAACTTCTCATTTGAGAGACGGAGAAGCTTCTGTTGTTTCCTGAGAGGAGGTGAAAGGATTTAGTCAAACTCATGGACTTGGGACAACTTTCTTCAGTCAGAAGTCACGTCTAAACGGACTTTCCTGGAGGTAGCATGACGATGCTAACAAGCTCATCTGCTTTAGCTGCTGCTTGTTTGTTTCACACTTTGGGAAAACCCCTCGCTGACTTGGACAGACATGTCCCAGGACGTGGACGTTTGATGGAGAGAAGATTCAGGACCGTGAGGAGGAGCTACGACAGGAGAGGGGAACGTCATTCATTCACTGAGGGAAACAGAGGAGGAGCTCCAGGTGCTACAGGAGGAGCTCCGGGTGCTACAGGAGGAGCTCCAGGTGCTACAGAAGGAGGAGCTCCAGGTGCTACAGGAGGAGCTCCAGGTGCTACAGGAGGAGGAGCTCCAGGTGCTACAGGAGGAGCTCCAGGTGCTACAGAAGGAGGAGCTCCAGGTGCTACAGGAGGAGCTCCAGGTGCTACAGGAGGAGGAGCTCCAGGTGCTACAGGAGGAGGAGCTCCAGGTGCTACAGGAGGAGGAGCTCCAGGTGCTACAGGAGGAGCTCCAGGTGCTACAGGAGGAGCTCCAGGTGCTACAGGAGGAGCTCCAGGTGTTACAGGAGGAGGAGCTCCAGGTGCTACAGGAGGAGGAGGAGCTCCAGGTGCTACAGGAGGAGCTCCAGGTGCTACAGGAGGAGGAGCTCCAGGTGCTACAGGAGGAGGAGCTCCAGGTGCTACAGGAGGAGCTCCAGGTGCTACAGGAGGAGGAGCTCCAGGTGCTACAGGAGGAGCTCCAGGTGCTACAGGAGGAGGAGCTCCAGGTGCTACAGGAGGAGCTCCAGGTGCTACAGGAGGAGGAGGAGCTCCAGGTGCTACAGGAGGAGCTCCAGGTGCTACAGGAGGAGGAGCTCCAGGTGCTACAGGAGGAGCTCCAGGTGCTACAGGAGGAGCTCCAGGTGCTACAGGAGGAGGAGCTCCAGGTGCTACAGGAGGAGGAGCTCCAGGTGCTACAGGAGGAGGAGCTCCAGGTGCTACAGGAGGAGCTCCAGGTGCTACAGGGGGAGGAGTTCCAGGTGCTACAGGAGGAGCTCCAGGTGTTACAGGAGGAGCTCCAGGTGCTACAGGAGGAGGAGCTCCAGGTGCTACAGGAGGAGCTCCAGGTGCTACAGGAGGAGCTCCAGGTGTTACAGGAGAAGCTCCAGGTGCTACAGGAGGAGGAGCTCCAGGTGCTACAGGAGGAGCTCCAGGTGCTACAGGAGGAGCTCCAGGTGCTACAGGAGGAGGAGCTCCAGGTGCTACAGGAGGAGCTCCAGGTGCTACAGGAGGAGCTCCAGGTGTTACAGGAGGAGCTCCAGGTGCTACAGGAGGAGGAGCTCCAGGTGCTACAGGAGGAGCTCCAGGTGTTACAGGAGGAGGAGCTCCAGGTGCTACAGGAGGAGCTCCAGGTGTTACAGGAGGAGCTCCAGGTGCTACAGGAGGAGGAGCTCCAGGTGTTACAGGAGGAGCTCCAGGTGTTACAGGAGGAGCTCCAGGTGCTACAGGTGGAGCTCCAGGTGCTACAGGAGGAGGAGCTCCAGGTGCTACAGGAGGAGGAGCTCCAGGTGTTACAGGAGGAGCTCCAGGTGCTACAGGAGGAGGAGCTCCAGGTGCTACAGGAGGAGCTCCAGGTGCTACAGGAGGAGCTCCAGGTGCTACAGGAGGAGGAGCTCCAGGTGCTACAGGAGGAGCTCCACTTTATTTCTGAGCGGATCATTTGTCTGATGTTTATACGGGTTTAAACCTGTGACTCTGAGGCTCATAATGAAACCATAGCAGGTCTGGGACTAAAACTGTTCATGAAATCAAAGAGGAAACACCTCCTGCCTTTGTTCTGGTTCTGTTGGTGCAAAACACAAATATGTATAGTGACTATCGTTACACTTACAGAAATTATTCATTTTTTCGTTGAATAAAACTTAACAGTAAGTTTTGAATATATTCTACATAAAATAATAATATTAAATGCCTCTAAGATAACTTTCTTTTTTAAGTTAAAAACAATGTTTATAAGTATCTTCTAAAATATAATTGAAGGTAGGTAGAGGCAACAGCCCCCCCCCCCCGGTCTTCACCCAGCGCACTGTGATTTTGCTGTTATTGTCTGAAGAGCTGCAGTAAAAACTCTCAGTCCGAGTATAAATGTCAGAGCGCTAAGTCCAAAGTCAGCTTATATTGTTATGGCTTTTATTACTGTCCAGTCAAAGTGAGAAGTCACATGATCACACGTAATAAATCTGAAGTGGACTTTCGTCATAAGGCTACACAATGAATGAAAACGCTGAATGTGTAAAGTATTGTCATCGTGTCTATATTCTAGAATGTATTGTCCGGTGATGGAGCACAGGGTCCGGTGGACACACACAAACCTCAGAGTCTCTTACCCCTCCACTCCTCCGAACACGGCCGCCTGCTCCATTTCCTGCTCCGGCTGTGCTCACTAAGGGCTGTGCAGAAAGTGTCAGAGGGATCATGTGATCCATGTGGATCATGTGATCCATGTGAGCGCGCGGGTCGCTTCCGCCTCCGAACCAGGGGGCGGGATGGTCTGTGGGTGGTCCAATCCCTGTGCAGTATCCTACACGTACTGTTCTGTGATTGGCGGTGAAAGAGGATTCACATATCGTTACGCCGGGCTCACACCAAGCGGCACAAAAACGCTTTCCGTCGCTCAGCTTGCTCTCCCTCCTTGGCCAGCCCCCCCTTGTGAAGGAGCGCGTGGAGGTGGGTTTGAGACGCAGCTTTTGCGCATGAGCCAGTTTTACGACTGCGGTCAAGTGAGCCGTCATCCGCAAAATGCCAGTCAAGCCAGCCGTAACGTTGTTTTGTAGTGCGCGATTATTGCCGCTAACACGGTAGGCCAATGGGCTCAGGCTTAGGGACCGTCAACAATGGATTGTACGTCCTTTTAAGCATCGATTATTACCACGACTGCACGAGGCCAATGCACTGATTAATAGGGACCGTCAACAACATAATGTACGTGCTCTTAAACGTAGACTACTGCGAATACGCGAGACCAATGTACGGAGAATTAGGGACCGTCAACAATGTAATTTCTCCTATAAAAAAGGAATGTTTCCGACATTTCGGATGGTATTAAAGAATCCTTTGAAAGGTTTTACTCATTTCTCAGTGGGTTATTATTACTCACCTCTCACACTCACTATGTGCCTAATTTGACCCAATGTCACTGTACAATTTATGAATAAATACACTACCAATATGCCTATTTGGAACATGTAACAAACGGTCCTTTTTCCGTTTACATATATAAAAAAATATATTCAAAAATATATACAAAAATACAATCAGCAAGTGCCGCTAACAAGATCCAGCCCAAACTCTTCCCAATATCAGATTTGCAAAAAAAAAAAAAGTCCTTGCGTCCGGAGTTTTGTTGCTCCATTTGGCCGAAGCAAAATGAATCCGGTTACGTGGGCTCTGAGCGCGTGTATTTGAGCAACCCCGTGAACTGCTACCTTAACGTGGTGGGGTTGTTTGAGTGCCTGAATGATCCGAGGAGCTATGTTGTCTGGGGCTTTATGCCCCTGGTAGGGTCTCCCATGGCAAACAGGTCCGAGGTGACGGTCAGACGAAGAGCAGTTCAAAAGACTCTTATGGACGTGAAACATACAAGGACCGAGACGTCGCCCGGCATGACGCAGCCGGGGCCCCACCCTGGAGCCAGACCTGGGGTTGGGGCCCGAACGTGAGCGTCTGGTGGCCGGGCCTCTGCCCACGGGGCCCGGCCAGGCACAGCCCGAAGGGACGACGTGGGCCCGCCCTCCTGTGGACCCACCACTCTCAGAGGGATCCGTAGGGGTCGGGTGCAGAGAGGACTGGGTGGCAGTCAGAGGCAGGTGCCTCGACGACCTGGTCCGCATGCGCAGCTTCTGGCGTTCGGGACTTGGAACGTCACTTCGCTGGGGGGGAGGAGCCTGAGCTTGTGTGGGAGGTTGAGAGATACCGGCTAGATATAGTCGGGCTCACCTCCACGCACAGCTTGGGTTCCGGATCCCAACTCCTGGAGAGAGGCTGGACTCTCCATTTTTCTGGAGTTGCCCGCGGGGAGAGGCGGCGGGCTGGGGTGGGTTTGCTCATATCCCCCCAGCTCAGCCGTCACATGTTGGAGTTCACCCCGGTGGACGAGAGGGTCGCGTCCCTACGCCTTCGGGTTGGGGACAGGTCTCTAAGCAGGTCGCAGCTGAGAGGTACTGGCAGGACAAGCGTGCTGCAGCTCGGGCGGTCACAGAGGCAAAAACTCGGGTCTGGGAGGAGGGGGAAGCAGTGCTCCACCAACACTGTTTACAGTGCGGGTGGGGGGCTGCTGACCTTTACTGGGGATGTTGTCGGGCGGTGGAAGGAGTACTTCGAGGACCTCCTCAATCCTGCCGTCACGTCTTCCAATGGGGAAGCAGAGGCTGAGGACTCGGGGGTGGGCTCGCCCATCACCGGGGCTGAAGTCACCGAGGTGGTGAGAAAGCTCCTCGGTGGCTCCGGGGGTGGATGAGATTCGCCCTGAGTACCTTAAGTCTCTGGATGTTGTAGGACTGTCTTGGCTGACACGTCTCTGCAACATCGCGTGGCGGTCGGGGACAGTGCCCCTGGATTGGCAGACCGGGGTGGTGGTCCCTCTCTTTAAGAAGGGGGACCGGAGGGTGTGTTCCAATTACAGAGGAATCACCCTCCTTAGCCTCCCCGGTAAGGTCTACTCCAGGGTGCTGGAGAGGAGGATCCGGCCGATAGTTGAACCTTGGATCCAGGAGGAACAACGCGGTTTTCGTCCTGGTCGTGGCACACTGGACCAGCTCTACACCCTCCGTCGGGTGCTCGAGGGTTCGTGGGAGTTCGCCCAACCAGTCCACATGTGTTTTGTGGATCTGGAGAAAGCGTTCGACCTCGTCCCTCGTGGTGCCCTGTGGGGGGTGCTCCGGAAGTATGGGGTCCGGGGCCCTCTGCTAAGGGCTGTCCGTTCCCTGTATGACCGCAGCAGGAGCTTGGTTCATTGCCGGCAGTAAGTCAGACCTGTTCCCGGTGCGTGTTGGTCTCCGCCAGGGCTGCCCTTTGTCACCGGTTCTGTTCATTACTTTTATGGACAGAGTTTCTAGGCGCAGCCAGGGGCCGGAGGGTGTCCGGTTTGGGAGCCTCAGGATCTCATCTCTGCTGTTTGCGGATGATGTTGTTCTGTTGGCTTCAACGAACCAGGACCTTCAGCTGCTCTGGGGCGGTTTGCAGCCGAGTGTGTAGCGGCCGGGATGAGGATCAGCCCCTCCAAATCTGAGGCCATGGTTCTCCACCGGAAAAAGGTGGCTTCCCCTCTACAGGTCGGTGGGGAGTCCTTACCTCAAGTGGAGGAGTTCAAGTATCTCGGGGTCTTGTTCTCAGTGAGGGACGGATGGAGCGTGAGATCGACAGACGGATCGGTGCGGCGTCAGCAGTGATGCTGACGTTTGTAGAGGAAAAGAAGACAGAGTCCCGTTTTTGTAAAAATCAATCAAAATGTATTCCCTCACAGGTACAATTGTAAACACAACTTATCTGAGTGCTTTATTTATTTATACATAGTGAGTGAGAGGTGAGTAACAATAATCCACTGAGAAATTAGTGAAAGGACTCTTTAAAACCTTCCCTATATGTAAGAAAAAGGACCGTTTGTTACATGTTCCAAATAGGCATATTGGTAGTGTATTTATTCATAAATTGTACAGTGACATTGGGTCAAATTAGGCACATAGTGAGTGTGAGAGGTGAGTAATAATAACCCACTGAGAAATGAGTAAAACCTTTCAAAGGATTCTTTAATACCATCCGAAATGTCGGAAACATTCCTTTTTTAGAGGAGAAATTACATTGTTGACGGTCCCTAATTCTCCGTACATTGGTCTCGCGTATTCGCAGTAGTCTACGTTTAAGAGCACGTACATTATGTTGTTGACGGTCCCTATTAATCAGTGCATTGGCCTCGTGCAGTCGTGGTAATAATCGATGCTTAAAAGGACGTACAATCCATTGTTGACGGTCCCTAAGCCTGAGCCCATTGGCCTACCGTGTTAGCGGCAATAATCGCGCACTACAAAACAACGTTACGGCTGGCTTGACTGGCATTTTGCGGATGACGGCTCACTTGACCGCAGTCGTAAAACTGGCACATGCGCAAAAGCTGCGTTTTTTTTTAACGCTAGTCTCCGCTCCGGCCGCCCGTATCTCCCCGCTCTCCTGTGGATTTCCCGAGGCTTCTTTCCGGTCGCCAGGCAGCAGAGGGAATATTTCTATGATGGAAGCTCGCCGCTCTCCTCTCTTCCGCCGCGCTAGGTCTGAGTCCGGCGTTAACATGGGACTGGAGAAGTCCACATAAAGAGAAACGCTGCAGAGTCGACATGTCGGTGCAAATGAACATTGGCCATTTTACACAAATCAATCGACTAAACATCAGCAGAGAATATTTTCCCTCGTTCTCCGATTAAATGAACGGGCTTCGCGCTCCACCGAGGTGTCAGGACAACGGAAGTGCCGAGACAAGGCAAAAAGGGGCAAACGTGGGTGGGGCGGAATAAGGTGATATATTGCCTTGAGCAATAGAGGCCCAGATCTACCACACTAGACAAGAGCCCAGGTGTAGACTGTGCAAAGAGGCCAATGAGACAATCCAGCTTTACAGAACTGCAGGTGTAAGATGCTGCAGGTGTAAGAACATAACTGCAGGGTGTAAGATGCTGCAGGGAAAGCTTACATGGAGCCATAACCAAGTGGCTGGTATAGTGTACAGGAACATCTGTGCAGAGTATGGGCTGGAAACCCCAAGGTCAAAGTGGGAAACACCTCCAAAGGTGGTGGAGAATGACCGAGCCAAGATCCTGTGGGACTTCCAGATACAGACGGACAGATGGTAATGAACCAACCGGACATTGTGGTGGTGACAAAGAGCTGAGGAGCCGTTGTGGTCGACATAGCAACACCAAGACTTCAACATCAGGAAAAAGGAACACGAGAAACTAGAGAAATACCAGGGGCTCAGAGAAGAGCTGGAGAAAACCTGGAGGGTGAAGCATCAGTGGTGCCCGTGGTCGTTGGGGCACTCGGGGCAGTGACCCCCAAACTGGAGGAGTGGCTCCAGCAGATCCCAGGAAATACATCAGACATCTCGGTCCAGAAAAGTGCAGTTCTAGGAACAGCAAAGATACTGAACCCTCAAGCTCCCAGGCTGACGGGAGAGGACCCGAGCAGGAGGAGAAAGAAACCGCCCGTGCTGAACCTTTTGGACAGAAACTGCAAACTTTTAGGTTCATGAAGTAGAATATAAGGACAAAATTAAAACAGGTATTGTTGAAATAGAATTAAATTAACCGAGATTAATCATTTTTGTGATTAATCGCGATTAATGTTGACAGCCCTAATTTTATTAATTTTTTATATTTATATGTGCATATATATATATATATATATAGGGTGCATCAAATTAACATGGTGAAATTTTAATTCCAAAATATCAATTTGGCTGGCATTGCATTTTGTTCCTATTCATATACAAATGACTTTTGCAAAGTTTTGTGGAAATCCATTGAGATTTAGGGGTACCAACTAACACACAGACTTCTGTAAAATATAAAAAATTGCGCAATTTTTAGTCTATTTTCCAAAAGGTTGACCCAGAAAGGTAAAATAAGGTTACATTTTTTTACAGAAACATGTTCTATAGGGTAACTCAAGCAACATTAGTGTGTCTGTCCTTTGGGAAACCTTTCTAGATTCTTCATTTACAACAGCTTATAGACAAATGAATGGAGGGCAATGGAACATCCTCGCATGGCCTGTGAACCTTCCTTGTGGGTTGGATCCAGACCAACATTTTAGTGTTTCTAGGTTGGCTAGCCTTTTTCAAGTGTGTTCAAAATCTGTTTTATATGTTGTGTAATTCTGGTCCAAACACCTGATGGAAATCACGGACAGACACCATCCATCCATCCATCCATCCATTTTCTTCCTCTTTATCCGGGGCCGGGTCGCGGGGGCAGCAGTCTCAGCAGAGATGCCCAGACTTCCCGATCCACACACACCTCCTCCAGCTGTTCTGGGGGGACCCCGAGGCGACACCAGGCCAGCTCAGAGACATAGTCCCACCACCGTGTCCTGGGCCTTCCACGAGGCCTTGTCCCACTACACTGAAAAAAGTACCATGTTGATTTAACACAATTTAATTGTGGACATTGGTTCCACACGTGTAGTTTGTGTAGATGCTACATGATGCAAATTGTGTTGCATCAACATGAAGTAATTCTGAAGAATTGACACTATAGATTTATGTTCAGTATGCAGAACTAAAATGTGTTAAAACTACTCAATTTCAGATGGTTAAATCGTGTTACCCTTACATAATTCTAATCATGTTGTTCTTACTTGATATTAATCATGTTGTTCTTACTTGATATTAATCATGTGACTTTTACATGATTCTAATCATGTCACTTTAACAAGATACCTCAAATCTATCACACATCCTGTATTCTCATTAACCTTAACTGAAGTAAAATACAATTTACAATAAATGAAGGATGACAATGCAAATGAAATGCATACAAAATGAGAAACAATTTCAATACTTTTTTCACCTTTATTTGATATAAATGTGTAAGAAACATAGTGCCAACAATTGAGCATAAAACTGCACTTATGTACACTGTAAAATCAGTGTCAGTGAACACACAAAAACATATTAGCTGTGGGAAGTTGAACAGGAAGCTCTGAAAGTTCCTTGCTGTAGTGACATTTCCATCCCTCAGTTGAAGTTAGATTGAAAACGCGTTTGTCTTACCATATGCTATATTGTCCCATTATTCCCCCTTTTGCTATTTTTACTTCTCTTTTCAAAATATAGGAGCCAACAGCAAAAGTCCAGCCAGACTGCATAAACCAGGTTCAGTGAGCCCCGCTGAACACTATGGGGATGCCACACAGACTTAGTTCATTGCTGTAATACAGTCTATGTTTGGAGTCAGGCTGAAGCTAAGCCCCACCCCCTCAGTCCAAAAAACACAACTCCCACAAATGCATCAAAAGATACAAATAATTGCTAATATATAAAACAATGTATAACCTTTAACCCATTCTGACCATATCCATGAGTGCTTTAGGAATTTAGATTTTTTTTTAATAGATGTACCATAGATTTCTCCCTCATCTCCTCACTGTCAAAAACAAGTCAGTCAAGACTTTGTCAAATGATTGTTTTCAGTAAACAATAATTCAATGCACAATTAGTCCCACATGGACAAAGCTCAGACCTGTTTCTTTGAGTGAATTTAAATCATATGAAGTCCACATAATTTTAGTCCCTTTTACTTTTTAGTTTTTGAGTCATTTTTGGTCTTATTTTTGTCAGCAAGAATATTACTGAGAAAAAAAAATGAATTTTAGAAGACAAAATTAACACTGAAGCATGGGGCAAAGTTTAAATGCTATACAATGTTGACAACAACACAATACTGAATCACAACTAATATCCCTCCAGGAGCCCAAAAAGACAAATGTTCATTTACATTTTCTGGACAGCAGAGTTGGCTCCAACTGCATGACGAGTTTATTCTCACTTCAAGAGCCACATTGTCCGAGTCATGGAGGACAACCTCACCTCAACACCTCAGAATACTCCAACTTTGGATCTTGCCTGGTGGATCCTCACAGCGGTGGCCTATTCTGAGCTTCATGTCCATGTTCTAGTGGGAATAAAAATAATAATAATTAAAATAAAACATGTTAATTTACAATGTTAGAAATTCATAATATATCTTGCATAAATATTGGACAATAATCCGTCTTGGGCCATTTTAATCGGTCATTAATTAATCTCTCGTTGATGTGAGCTTGCATCATGTTGGAACCATCAACCATAAAAGACGGTTTAGTTTACATATGAAATGCAAAGTGAAACTGCGTGCTGTTCCACAGTGATGTAGCTTTAGAGCAGTGCTGCTCTAAGTTTATGACATAAAACAATTTTCTGCTAAAATGTCCACAGAACAAAGGAACACGAGTGGGTTTTGAGGTAGCCTTATAACTACGCAATAAAACAGCACAACAGAAATCCACTGACTCCACTAAGTACTTACAGGGATTTTAGCAGCTTGGACTTCGAGCTTTATTCCATGCAGGCTGGAGAGCTTCCTGGACACGTTCAGAAGATTTGGAATCCAATAGTCCCGTTGTGACAGGACTCTTGTTGTACACGTGAACTCTGCATTTATCTGCAAATATACAATATCACACATTTCAACAGCTGAAATTACAATAAGAATAAAAAAGCCTCCAAACATTTACCTGAAATGCACTGCACATGTATCCCATCGCTGAGCGCCTCAGTGGCCGAGCTGCTTCACAGAGAGCAGGTGAGAAGAGGCTGCAGCCCTTCCTCGTTCTCTGTAATGAAGATATTTCACAGCCATGAAGGGAATACAGAACACAGAACTATTTCAAAAGGGGTTTACATTGACTGGCTGATGTTAACATTCTCAAAGGACATGTAGCAGTGATCAACTCCAAATGAATCACTAAATATATATTTTCTAAAATGTAAAGCTTAGAATTGTGGAAACTATTACACAAAATTGCATAACTATATTGTTCCAGCACCATGGGCTGACTCTACAAACTACAGCACAATAAATCAAAATGTAAATTATAGCGTACAATGGACTAAATATTAAAATATTGTTATTTATACTTACATAAATGAGGGCATGGCCTGACTCCATCCCCAGTCATCACATGTTGTATCAAACTACAATAAAATAAAAACAAACTTGAGGACAAAACATGACAAATGTAGAGGTTATTGCTTATTCCAACTATACTATACCACATTTTATAAACAGGAGATGACAAAGTGCAGTGAAAATAATGAAGTAAAAGCTGGAGGACGCTGCTTAGATCGTCAGGTTCAGACAGCAGCCTCCAAAAACCAACCCAGGATAAAGCTCAAGACAATTAATGGTAAAACCACAAATATTTCTTACCACAGACGTGAGGGAGAGCCATGTTGAGTCAACTTGAGTTGAGCCGCGTTGTCACAATCTGCAACAACAACAAAACTGTCATCGTTCTCAAAGCAAGTGGCCCTCATCAAACATTAGATATTGTTTTTAACTCGTGTCGTCTATGGACAGTAGCTACTGCTTTGCACCAGACACATAACAGATTTCCATTTTCCCAAACTCAGTTCGATATGTAGGAAAGCTAACAAGCTAACATAGCAAAGGACAGCAGGAGTAAAGGACTTGACAAAAAAGCGCTTCAAATCCTCTGCGTCCTGATGCATGTCTTTGCGTGGCTGGAGCGAGACCGCGGCGCGAGCTTCCAGTCGGAGCGGGGATGCAGCACGGGGCTCCGCCCGGAGCGTGGAGGCAACGCGGGGCTGCAGTATGGGGCGGCTAGGGGCGAGCGCGGAGCGGGCAGGGAAAGCGAGAGCCAGCAGGAGAGGGGAAACGCTTTTAAAAACAGTGACAATACGTTCTTGTAAACGCGTGTAAACTCCGCAGAGACAAGGCCAGCGCTCTGTCGAGCTAACATTAGCACTGCTGAAACAGCGGCAGAAAAAGACGTTGTTCCCCCCCCCCCCCCCCCCCCAAAAAAAAAAAACCGTTGGTCACTGAGACGAGAATGTGGCAGGCCATTTCCACAATTATGGATATACATTAAGTACATGTACACAGCGGTCAGTTTATCTGTAAGGAATAACTTTTAAAAAAAGGGTAATGACCACAAACAAAGAAAATGTTTATATGAAATTTTCATTTCAAAATTTTCAATAATGGCGTATGACTCATTGGCAGAAACCACTTTTTCCGGCCGAACGCTTCTTTGACATTAATAATAATAATACAAAAAACACAACATTCCTTTATCTACTAAAAACAAAATTATGTAGCTCTCATAAATGTGTACTTACCAACTTTTGATAGTTATTATTCCTATTTTTTGCTGCTGCTGATTGTCAAGACCGCAGTCTCCGGCTGTCTTCTTCCCATGATGCATTGCAAAAGCCCGCCTCGGTAGTCTTCGGCGGGAAAATGAATTGCGTTACTGTAACATGGACTGTTCATGTTGAGCTGACACGTATCTAAGGTGTAAGCGCATTTTATCGCCCTTTGTGTCGGTTCAACACAAAACTAACGTGCTGAAACACAGAACACGTTACAATAGAGTAGACGCAGCAAAATAAAATTTAGTCAATTTAACAGACGGCCTTTCCCATTTCTTTCAGTGTAGGACATGTCTGGAACACCTCCCGCGGGAGGCGACCAGGAGGCATCCGGAACAGATGCCTGAGCCACCTCAGCTGGCTCCTTTCAACGTGAAGGAGCAGCGACTCTACTCCGAGCTCCTCTCGGGTAACTACGTTAGATCCAAAACAAAATGTTTTGAGCGCCATGTTGGAATGGATGATGCTTCACATTTTTCTTTGTCATCTAATTGACTTTATTGTTACCATAGATATAATATACAAGAGATAGCTGGTGTTCCATTCAGCCCCACTCATAGTTTTGGTCCCGAGTCATCTGTGAAACTTACATGGATGCTTCTCTGAAGCCTGTTCCTTAAAATATGTCGCCCAGCGTTGTCACATGGGGCATAGCGAGTTATAGAAAAAATATAAATCTTTGCTAGGCTTTTAAGCTGTTCTAGGGAGGTCTGAAGTCCCAAACAGAACTACAGGTACTACAGCAAAGCTCAGCTCCATGAGGACCATAGAGAAGGGCTTTCCTCGCCCATTGAATTGAGAAACACTTTAAAAAACAAACCCTAGTGAAAAATCCATCCATCCATTTTCTTCCACTTACTCCGGAGGCGGGTCGTCAATAGAGTCAATAGACAGAGAAGAGATGCCCAGACTCCCCAATCCACCCAGACCTCCTCCAGCTGTTCTGGGGGGACCCCAAGGTGACACCAGGCCAGCTCAGAGACATAGTCCCTCGATCGTGTCCTGGGTCTGGGCCTCCTCCCAATAGGACTCCCACCCAGCGAAACTTAATTGGGCCGCCTGTATCCGCGATCTTGTCCTTTCGGTCATTACCCAGATCTCATGACCATAGGTGAGCGTGGGAACCTAGATCGATCGGTAAATGGAGAGCTCAGCTCCCTCTTCACCACAACAGTCCGATACAGCGACCACATCACTGCTGAAGCACTTTTTTCATGGCCTTGGATTTGGAGGTGCTGATCCTCATCACGGCCACTTCACACTCAGCTGCCCAGAGCACGCTGAAGGTCCTGATTTTGAGGTTCCCAAAACGGACACCCTCCGCTTGGCAAGCATGCATCACAAGATCTGACAGCCAGTGATGATGCCGTCCTCACTGGTGCTGCTCGGGCCCAGAACAAAGACCAGGCTGCGACTGCTAGTCCGGCTTGGACCACTTGGTGAGGGCAGCATCTTAGCTGGATCCTGGGGCTTTGTTTGTTTGTTTGTTTGTATACGGCATTGTCACGTAGGGAAATTTGTCCTCTGCATTTGACCCATCTTTCAATGCCCCTGGGGCAGCCCGTAAGGAGCAACAGCAGCACCGCCATGTGGAGCCAGGCTGATGGTCAGAATCACTTGGCTGAAGGATTCACCTATTATACATGTTTTTAGTGGTAGGGGAAACCGGAGTATACCGGAGGAAACCTATGCAGACACGGAGAGGGAGAACATGCAAACTCCACACAGAAAAGCCCCATACGGGTGGGAATCAAACCCAAGACCATCTAGCTGTGAAGCACGAACGCTAGCCGCTGTACTACCGTGCCGCCCGTTTGTTGTGTTGTAGAGTGCCTGAGAATGAAAATGATACAAGGACAATATAGGATTGGGTATCTTAGCATACCTTATAACACTATGATGTATTATGCATAAGCCTCAAATCTAAGCTCTACAAAGTCAAATTCATCAAAACAATGAGAACCTACAACAACATCACTGTCAGAGTAACTGCACTCACAAATAAATGAATGTGAATTAAACAGCTACATTGCTACACTCAATAACTGTGAGACCTCCATACTCTGAACATGATATTCTCTCTAAATTACTCGATAGCTTTGCTAACATATCTATGTCCAGGTTCGATTCCCACCGAGGGACTGTGTGGAGGTTGCATGTTCTTGCCGTGTTTGCACAGGTTTCCTTCGGGTACTCCGGTTTCCCTACCACTAACAATGGAGGATGGGTCAAATGCAGAGAACACGTTTCTCTACAGACATTAATAAAGGGAACTTAGCGTAACTTATCTTATCTAGCTAACTGTTGCTAGCGAGTTAACCTTAGATGTAGTGAGCACGAAATACTTCTAAATATGACGTTTCACTAAAAGAATTTCAATATACAAAGAAACAACTGCAGATATGGTAATTATATGTAATAAGAGTACACATACCCAACAAACACTTTAAAACCTTATAAATGACCTCAGAGCTCTATGGTGACCGGTTAGCACCATTGCCCCTTTATCCACAGAAACACAGGTGAGTTGGCCCCCCTAAACCTTGATGTATTGGGAAAATATTTTGCATGTGTTGTTAAAACATACATTGGAACACCTTTGGCACCCAGCCATATCAAAATGTAAATTTTTTTTTTTTTTTTTGATGCACCCATATATATATATATATAATATATATATAATATATATATATATATATATATATATATATATATTATTATTTTTTCACACGGCAGTGGAGCAGTTCTAATAACGCTGCATTTGTTGGTAAATAATATTTATGTTGGGTTATTTCATTGAATCTCTGCTGATCAAAGTTAGTGCATCTGAAAATGTGATTACGAACATCCAAAACAAAATGTCATTTTATATATGAAACAAGCAGCAATAAGTCACAGCACACGGACCCGGGGCATTTGTCTTTAACATCTTTATTTGTCTTTTTTTCACCGTTTTATTTGTAATGAGATTCATACTCTGTGTCTCCTGGACCTCCAAACACTTGGGTCACTAACAAAACAAAATCACCAAAAATGATTTCATGTTGTACATCCACCTGGCGGACATTCCTATTGGCTTCACTGGGGGGCGCCCTTCAGCAGCTCGGGTGTGCAGTGGGACAGTCCAGGCAAACTAGACTGTACTGTAAAACCCATGAATATCGAACTTTACTACAACTCATAACTGTAAAGGGAACTGTGGCTATGGAAATTAAACTGGGCAAGTCTCTGATAAAGTCTGACCTGCCATGAACCTCTAACAAACTAAATGTCAAAAACCAGAGTGGTGGAGATAGCTAGTCACTAGCTATAGTCACATTTTCAGACACTGCCTCCAACAGCTGAACGGCGCCCCCAAGTGACAGTACCAGCAGACACACAGATGCCTCGTCCTCCAAACCATGAACAAACAAAGCGAGGAGAGGCTGTTAACCTGATTCGATCACCACCTGCTCTGATCTGGACAGACCAAGTGTTCTGGCAGAGCACAGCAGCCCAGCCCCAAACCCGCCCCCTCCCACATGAACACATGATTGGGAGAGCCACCGGAGGGTCCTGCTGGATTCCATGATTGAAGCTCCGGGCTGGGTCTGGTTTGGTCTGGGACTCCGCTGCTGTGTTGGTGTGAGCTGAGCAGAGCAGCCACAGAACTGGGACGTTCTCCTCAAAGTGAAGCCTTCTGACCCTCCTGTGATGACACCATAACATGTTCGCCAGAGCGCTCCTGGCATCACTGCGCGGTAGCTGCCTTAAGTCAAAGAGGACATCTTTTAGTTCTGTGTGCCCTGCCTGCTGAAAAGATGAGCTAGCGCCCTCACGAGGGCGGTGCTGGTAATACTCCCCCCTCCCCATCCCCAACATCCCGAGATTTACAAGAAAAAGAACAGAAAATCAAAAGAGGAAAAACAGAAAGAGAGTCCCCCCACGCCCCAGCTGGGCCACACACGCCCCTGTGGTCAGTGAGCGGCAGAGCCGACAGAGTCTCTGAGGATATGACACTGTGTGGAAGTGTGTGTGGGTGTGTGCACGTGAGAGTGTGCACTGTGTAGGTGTGTACGTGTGCAGCTCCATGGGGGTGAGGGGGACTTCTAGTACTTCTTCCCCGGGACGAACTCCTTAGCTTCAGGATTCAACACGCTCTTCCTCTGCAGAGACAGACATGTTAGTGTCCTGTGGTGGTGTTTGATCTGAGCTGGTCTGACGTGTGAACTTACGGCCAGCTCCTCCAGGCTGCTGCTGCCCTCGCTCACCGACAGCCCGTTCAGCTGCTGCTGCAGTTGGCCCACGCCAGCGTTGTTCAGGTCACGAGAGGGAATGAACCAGTCCTGGTCCTCCTCCTCCAGCATCTCCTGGAAACAACGCTCCAAGAACTCCTGCTCCAGCAGCTCCTCCTCCACCTGAAGACACACCCACACTCATTATTTAGGGGCTGAACACTATGGGGGAAGAGTCCATGGTTATTCTAGTCTATGGCTGTTTCCCAATTGTCAGGATCCTCGGTGTCTCGACCACTTGGACATGAATGACGTCATCACAGCGCCGCCAAGTGGTGTTCCATTTCACTCAGACACTCCCCCCTCGCAGCTCCACGCCTCCGTTTGGCTCATTTACGAAGGGTCCACCTGTGGATCCTCCGCTGCCTCGGAGAGCTGAAATTACCCATGAGGCACTGCAACATTGTTTTTTTCTGGCAAAACTTATTCACTTTAAAAAAAGTTTTGTTCCACATTTGTGCAAACAAATGATTGTAATAATAAAATCATTGGTCGAAGTGTTGTAAGCAAGTAAAGATGGAAAAAAAGAGGTTTATATAAAGTTATTGACAGGCCTCATAAATAGGCCTTATTGAGAAAATAGTAGCCATGACCGATAAACTGGACCTGCTAAATATATTTAAAATTTGAATTGACTTTCTTACAAATCCTTGCAGAAATGTTATTTTATTCAGTTCAAAGAGTAAGACATCTAACCAAAAGCAACAGTTTCCTGGCCTCTGTTGTTCATAACAGTTATTTTGTAAGCATAGGTTGACATTTGATTATACGGTTTGACACGTGACCTGACGCAGCCGCTCCGGAGGCCGTTCCATCTGAGCTCAAAGGCGGCGGTCAGAGGACACCCGGAAGGATCCTCGCAATTGAGAAACAGCCAGTGACTGAAGGGGAACAGGTCGGGGGTCATAGGTCAGCGGAACATACCTGTCTGTTGTACTCCTCTTCGTTCTCCATCCACATGTACTCGGCGAATGGGTTTGCGTCATTGCCCTCTCCTGCGTGCCCATTGGCTACGGGTTCTTTGCCCTCCTTGCCCGGGGCCCCGCCGCCCGGTGTCTTGGCCACCTCTGGACCGCTCATCTCAGCTGGCTCTGCACAACAACAAAGACACACATCTTTCACTGAGGGAAAACATTACAACCCAATGAGGAACAGGTTTTCAAGCCCAGGTTTCTTTACAATTACACAATGTCACACCCAGATAGCCCTGTGCGCCCCATGCTACTGAAGATAGATTATGGTAATAACTTGCTTAAGTTAGCCGCGCGGCGCAATGCTAGGGATGTAATAAACCTGATTTTGCACTGATCTGTCCTGCTTTCCAATGTGCTTCCTTATGATCTGACAGAGAAAACTAAAAAGGATCTGATGGACCTGCTGTGAGCGGGGAATTCCTCTTCTTCACTCTCGTGTCAATGGAAACTCGCCAAAAAGAAAAGAAAAGAAGTTTACCCCAGCTCAAGCTTATAACAGAGTGCATGATATAAAAGTAGTAAGTGGGTGACCTCGGATTATTTTGAGGGCATTTTAGGGGACTGGAAAGAACCGAAGCTGATCAATATACTGACTCAGTGGTACGTCTGATATGTTACGCGTTAAATCAAAAACAGAACTCAAAGCGAGTGTCGGCTCAAGTTAGATAAGATGCATAATAAGACGGCACCCTTTCAGTCTTTCAGTCCACTAAGACGCAATGAAACACACAAAATAATCCCAAACACAATACACAAGGGAAAAACAGACCCAAAAGCACCATCAAGTGTGGGGATGCAGACCAGTATCGGATATCGGCTGGATACCGAGTACTTGTACACATGAATGTGGTCCTGATACCAGAGAGAGATGGACACTGTGGGTTAGGCTGAACGATATGGACAGAATTTCATATCTCGATATCTCGATATCTTTCAGCCCTACTGTGGGTCAACCAGAAGCTCTCATCTGTTGAAATGAATGGGCAGAGATCGTCTGAGAACTTCTCATTGACGTTTTGTCAAACATGAAAAAGCAAAAAGGAAGTGACCTGTGGCTTTAGAGAATTCAGAAAGAAAAGGGTTAAAGCTTTAAAACTGAGCTGAACCTCACTGTTCATTACATGAGTAACATTTGCTTGTTGGCTTATGTCATTATGCTGCAGCTTCAGGTTTTATTCGGTCTCTTTTAGATTGTTATTGTTATTAAATGATTATGCTTTTGTAGCGTGTGAGAGTTTGCACACGGATCATTCAGCAGCTAATCTACTGCTGCTAGATTTTAAGACCCAGAGAATCATTGATTAGGCCTAATGCTGAGCACGCTCATTCGCTCAATAAATCGGAATATTTATATAACGCTTTTCCACCAACACTAGGCACTCAAAGCGCTTTACAGCAGGGACCCACATTCACCCCAATACAGTGTATGCACTGGAGGCAGAGTGCCCCAGGACACAACAGTGTGTGCACCTTCAGGAGACAGGACTCATCACGAGACCAATCGCTCTACCGTCTGTGCCACTGTCCACTTTCATTTAAAGAAGTCACAAACTGCATGACACACCGCCACCAGGGGGAGCTATTTCCCCTTTTAAGGTCAAGGTTTTGACAGAGTAGCAAAGTAGCAAAACCTGGCTGATATTTTCCATACAAACTAAAATGGCTCCTGATGGTGACAGTGAATTGGTGTCTGAGCGTGTGTGGTTCTGATCATTGGCGTGGAATACTATTTCACCAGAACAAGATCCCAGTGTTCTTATCTGCGGCTATATTAACTTTGCCTTGGTGTTCACCCAGAGGGGGGCAGGACACGGCAAAAGTGCCCGGATGTTACTCCAACCACCTGACATGCAGCGCACAGCCGGGACTCACTGAGCAGAGCAAAGAGCAACCAACTAAAAGAGTCAGCTCTGCCTGGAAGAACTCTGCAGAGCACACTCTACATCAGAGGCCAGGGGGGGGCATTTTTTGAGTCACGATTATTGTGAGAAAATATTGTGCTTTTAAGATTAGTAACATTATCGACTGAATTGAAGTAAACTGACATTTTTAGTTTGTCGTCTTTAAAATGCTTTGTAATACTTTTACTGGTAAACGTTTCTAATAATAAAAAAGGCTGTAAGATTCATTTCTTTGCCTTAAGGCTAGGTTTTATGTTCTCAAAACTTGTGAATGCACTTCCACTTGACTGTTTATTACGCTGAAGCAGAGTGGAGCTTTCATCCTCAGCCAGTTGTGGCTATTTCCAAACATTTGGACAAACTTTATTGGGAATTATGCAGTTCTTTACCTTGATATTTACAGCAAAGGATTATGTCCAAGATCTTGTTTCATATTTGTTCTGTCAATTTGTCTGCAACTTCACAAGGCCTTGCACAGAATGTCCATCGGAGCCAACAACGTGGCCATGTTTGGACCTAAAGAGGCCCCACTCTGCTCCAGAGTTACATCCTCCCCGAAAACAATGGAAGTCAGCAGTGTCCTAGGGCTGTGCAATTAATACAAATTCGATTACGATTTCGATTATTACATTAGACGATCACAAAAATAGCATAATCGAGAACAAACGATTATTAAGGATGCCCTCCCGCTCGTCCTGCACGGTTTATGTGACGCGTCTGATCAGCTGAAACACCAGTGCAGCGACAGAACTGTGAATAACATCGTACTAATATTTTTTATCCCTAACTCTTAGATAACACCGCTGTTCAGAGCTCACCTTGTGCTGAAGGAGAACAGCTGTTCAGAAGCCTCCACATCCTTTGCTCAGGCCCTGGTTTTGTTTAGTAGAAAAGTCTAAAACTCTTCTTCAGGAGCAGATCAACAGAGCTCAGACAAACTCTGATTACTTCTGCTGAGATGATTGTTTCTGTTCCCTTCGCAGTTCACGAGCTAAAGGCTCAGGCTTTGGTTTGACATAAAAACCCTTTTTGTTTTGTTTTATCCGTCATTAAAGCGTCTGAGTGTCCAAAAAAGCGCTATACAAGTCTGATGTATTATTATTAAAAACATAAGCGCTGAGTGATGATGTCATCAGGCCGCGCGGCTCTGTTGGACAGGTGTGAGGGCTGGCCAGCAGGGGGCAGGTATCCCTATTATTATTAGATTAGAAACGTGAGCATATTAAAAAAAAATGCTTTTATTGTGCAAAGAAAATGTAGTCCACAGTTGTTTTTTAAATTAATAATAAAAATGAATAAATAAAATAAAGATTTTTTTTAAGGCAACAAATAATAATCAATTATTGAATAATCGCGATTTCAATTATTACTAAAATAGTCGTGATTATCATTTTTTGTAGAACCGAGCAGCCCTAGAGTGTCCTTATGCCTGGCTCAGCTCGGCGTTTGTGTCCTGCAGCGGCGAGTACATCAGCATGAATCATTTCAGTGGTAAACCGTGGCATAACGCGTCCTTTTATAATGGTGGTCATTGTAAAACCGGCTAATCCCTAAATGAGACATTACTAAATGTCGTGTTCACTGTACCACAGCACTGGGTCTGCAGTGTTTACAGATCAGCAGCTAATGTTGCTAATGTTGCTAACTAGCTCAACAGATCTGGAGACTTAACAGTTCAATAAAGAGATACAGGAAGTCCATATTGGGCAACATTTATCTGCAGCAAAAATCACCAACAACACACAGCAAAGTCCACATGGAGCTGTAGTTCGGCTACTGCAAAAAGGTTACAGTAGTAACCATCTAAATACATACATACATTTTTACATTTGGCCATGGCCTGTTCCATCGACGACAGGCAGGACCATTCCCCATTATTTACATTTTAACAAAAGAATAAAGTCACATCAAAGAAATAAATCACAACAATAAGCCTTGGAAAACAATGACAAAATATATTCAATAAAAATAAAACATGATATAGAACAGGGGTGGCCAACTAGTCAGAGACCAAGAGCCGAAATAGTCAACCTTGACCCTGTGAAGAGCCACAAAGGCACCGACCATTAGCGAGATTCTGGGGCGGTAGTTTATTGTGATTAAATAGAATGTTAGAACCGTTTTATATAATCACAATAAACTATAATTTTATGCCTGGCCTTTTTATTTATTTAAATAATTGTGTTAGATTGAATGGTTTTACTCCTCAACAAGATTGAAATACATGTATATTAACTGAAATTTTGTGCTTTCTGCTCTGACTGAGACAGAATTAGATTATTATTATTATTTTATTTATTTTTTAATGCTGGGGTGTGTTTGTATGTGGGGCCCTGCCCACTGAGCCCCCTTCTCTGATTCGCCCCTGGCCTGTGCGCTCAGTGCCTGCAGCTTGGTCCTGACTGGACTGCGCAGAGAACGCACTCTAGGCTGCACAAAGTTTATGAACTTTAACCAGGAGCCTCTGGAGGATCTGAGAGTCTGTTTTAAGTTGCATCTGTTACAGTTACTGTCACATGTCAAAGAAAAGTCATGACTTTGCCTATTTCCGCGTTACGATGTCGCGCTTCGCATCATACGCTTCAAAAGAGCTCCGCTTTTTTCCATTTCCATATTTTGATCTTTTTCTGTGAATATGAGGCCAAATTACATCAAATAAAGAGTAGCTGATCAGAAACCTGAAAAGCACAGAAGCTAATCCTAGTGCCACGATCTGCCTGTCTGTTGTTCAACCTACATCCTGCTGTGAGTGAGGCTGCACGGGCACCTTTTACACACCGCCTCAAAAAGGAGGGAGATACAGACTCTCATTCATGTGTAGAGATGGAAACAGGGTCTGTAGGACGATGGTTGGATTTTTGGTCAAAGACTGTTACAGTTTATGGGAAATATGTACCAATTATTTTGCAAAGAGCCGCCTTGTATTAAACATATCCAATCATGCAAAGAGCCGCACTCTGATTGGCCAAGAGCCGCATGCGGCTCGAGAGCCGCGGGTTGGCCACCCCTGATATAGAATATAAAATAAAAATTCTAACTTCTTTTAAAAGTTTACTTTGTTGGAAAGTTTAGTCGAGTAAATATAAACAAGTAAAGTAACTTATTACTATCCCGTCAGCGGGTCAGTTTATAACTCAAGTTTGTTTGAAGGCAAGTTTGGTTCTCGTGTCGGTATTTGTTATCTGTGAGTACTTCAATGAAAGTACTTCAATGAAAGTACTTCAATGAAAGTACTGGTATCATTACCCGGGAGACTGTATTATTTATGATGTAAGTGAGGGACAGGTGATGGGGGTGCTGCACTGGGTTGGCAAAATATAAAAGCGTCCTTTCAGGTCGGGCAAAATGATTTAGCCAAAAATCAACATTGTGATTTTGATTTCATTTACAATTTTCCCCCCATTCACCGTCAATAACTTTTTGATGCATATAACTAAAATATTGCTAAACTGAGACAATGAAATATCTACAACTGCCTCAAAGTATTATTTACTTTTATGTCCTTTATAATCATATGAAATATCATTCAAACAGCCCACATGGCCATATAATTTAGCTTAGTGATTTTTTTTTTGTAAATAGCCCAAATAATTTCTTGCTATTTGCTCTTAATTGAGTCAGTGCTCATGAGATAAGTTTTTCTCCCAAACATTAGCCTCCTTTTGGGTTCTAAAGGTCTCTGCTTCACCCCTGTGGAGGCAGAGCTGTGTGAACCAGTGGGGCTGAGGGAGTTTTCTGTGATCAGTGTGTGTAGCAGCGAAGAGCTCTGAATGGACTGATTAACTAACAGAGAAAAAAGCATCATCAAATATTATCAAACGTTAATATTTCCACTGTACATCCACCATCTACTGTGCACCTGAACTAGGCTGAGAAATAAACAAAACCACGCGGTGGAGAGCATGTTGCCGACTCGCCACTACATTCGCTTCTATGGGCCACGGCCTTCAACTACATGGGCCAAAATCGCGTGCCTCTGTGATTTGGAAATCGCGTTGTGCAATATCTCTGGAAAATTGCAAATGCATTTAGCCATTAATCATTCAGGCCTACTTTCAGGTTCTCTTCTGTTACAAATAAGATTAAAATCTGTCAAAACAGTGAAAAACTGGTATTTGGCATAGTCCAAGGGTTTAAATCTAGGAGATCTGATGAAGTGGAGTCCTTTACTGAAATCCAGGAAGCCAACGCGCCCTTGGCCGAAACACATGGCGTCACTGTCCTGCTTTTGAACAAAGAACTTATCATTTCTGATTCGGAAACATAAATCGTGAATCTCATTTCCAATGCAAACCCTGTAGATCTATATCTACTATAGTCTCGGTCTAATAGGAAGGAGACTACACGTCTAATACCATACTGCTTATTTTATTTCATGATGTATCATATGTCTGGCTGAAAGAGAAAATGTGACCCAACATGAACTGCAATTATCAAAGTACAATAGCTGCAGTTATTTAGGCCATAATAATAGATGGTTCTCTGTCTCCATAAGCGCTTTTGTAGAAGAACTTCTATCCCAGTAGTTAAGAGCTCAACAAACACTCAGTTTAGCAGAAATCAGTCTGTTCTCATGCCAACACTCCAAGACCTGTTGAAAATGTGCACGCTCCTGATCTGATAAACAGACATCACACCATCTAATAACAAAAAATGTCCTGCAAAATGTAATTGGATATTGCCAAAAGCGCGTAGCCTGAGTTCAACCGTCCCGGGTATGTGGCCTGTCCATGTGACGCGGCGCCAGGAGATTCTCCGCTTTGACCCAGCAGAACATGTTCCTCCTCATAAACACAAACACGACAGTACTGCAGTAATACTACGGCTGGTCAGAGGGCACTTCCTGGGCGTAAACACGTGGAAGTGTTTGGTCGTGGGGAGAATGGCGGAGCTGCTGCTGCTCAGGTGGCGCTGGAGCGGAAAGGTACAGGGAGTCCCAGAGCTCAGTGCTGACATAACCTACTGACAACTACAACTGAGTCATCTGCAGGGGGGGGGGGGGGGGGGGGAGGGAACGGAGGGGGAGAGAGAGGGGGGAGTTTTCACAACATTTGCTGAAAATTGTGTGAAAACAAGACTTCTAAAAAATCTATTTGGTTATTTATTATTTGGTCAGGACAGTGCATGTTAATGAACATACATGGACTCATGCATGTAAACATACCACGCCGGATTGTAGCCTTGGGCTAATTTGCATCTGTTGTCCCCACTCACATTCTCAAAGACACTCTCATTTATCCTATTGTACATGTTTTTAGTGGTAGGGAAACCTACAGACACGGGGGACATGCAAACTCCACACAGAAATACCGTCTAGCTGTGAAGCACAAGCGCTGACCGCTGTACCAGCGCGCCACCAAAACACCAATTCAGGACCGAAACAAGGCCAAATACAACTACATTTGGAAAATTAGGACTAAAACATTTTCAAGTTTGATGCATTTTTTTGGTTTTAGGTCAAGTCTTCCAAAACTGTGTGCACATCTGACAGTGCATGTCAGGTTGAAGTGGGTTAGTGGAGCACGAGGGTGTGTCTGAGCTGTCTGTTTACTACATCGCCTTCCTCAATGCTACATTTACAACCACAACACTCCAGGATGGTGACAAAGAGCTCCTCCAGGAGATGGTTTTGTTAGTATGAAGCTCTCTCAACTGGCAGCAGACTGTGATACAATTATTGTGATGAAACTATTTGATCTCAGTAGTACTCAGTATACTTCACAAATATCACACTTTGTCTATCATGCGCAATGGCAGAAATTTGCTTTTGTTTTGCTCACACAGTTCATGTAAGATGCATAATTCCCTTAAGTTCAGTTTTGAAATCAGTTCAGTGCAGACAAAACAGCACCTGATTCAGCAGCAGAAGCAGATTAAAGTATTTAACCTTCCAAGGTGGTCAGTGGTCTAAAATGAATTCAAATCGGACTGCATTCTCTCTAAACTGAGTGAAAACTGTCTCCAGATGAAAAAAAGTTTCATTTAGCTGAATTACACAATCACAAAAAGTCTCACCTGTAGCACCATCAGTGGGGCTGTTTGAGAACCACTGTCCTATGGTTTAATGGGGGCACACACATTATAAATGACTGTTATTAGGTCAGGGATGCAGACATGTCCAAAAGTGATGCTCTGTGATGACAGTGGCAGCAGTGCATTATGGGATATGTGCTGAGTCTATTGCTCCTGTTGCATAACACTGAGCCAGGCCCAGGCTGCATGTACACAGCCATCATGTCTCCTGCATGAACACGAAAGATACGAGCTCTAAGCTGCATCAGTGTCTTCACCGTCTGTCACAAACACAGGGCTTCCCACAGCAGTCACTTGAACAGGCTTTCAGAGATCTCCATCTGAAGAGCAAACACTACAGAGTTACACTCAGCATGTTTGTTTAGGTGGAGTAACATGAAGTTGTACTTCCATGTGGCCTACACAGCGGGCCAGCACAGATGGAGCAGGTGTTCTGAATAATGCTGCGCTGGCTGATTGATCGGCTGAAGGCTCGTGTGACACTAGGACTTTGAGAACACGAGTTAAATTTCCGAGAAGTCGGTGTTTAGCAGCAGGCACAGCCCGCGCACCGATAGATGTGGGCTGATAACGCCGCAGACATACGGCAGAAACGGCCTCCGAACATTATGTAACGCAGAAAGCACAGCACGGAACGCTCCGCAGAGGCTCTGGGGCTAGCGGGCTAAAGCAGGCTAAACCAGGTGCAGGCCCACCTGAAACTTTCTAAAGGGATTGGACGGCTTTGGCCGAGGTAATGCTAAGTGGCTACTTTGCTTACAGTGTCTGCAAATAGACCGTTATGAACGGGCCTTAGGAGGAGCAACAACAACAACAAAAGCGGAGTAAACCAAGGGCAAAAAGCACTTTCTGACGATGCCAGGGAAACGTGTCCGAACAGACACAGCCAGAACTCATTTACACACGGGAGTGTAGCTTTTTGGCGGGGTTTCAAAGGAGAACGTCGTGCGCAGAGACATAAGAGCACTGGTGAGGGATGCTCGAGGCCAAACAAAGTAGTGTCCGCGGAGTTAGCCACTGCTACGGCTACTGCTAATGCTACTGCTACTGCTACAGCTACAGCATGGCAGCATCACCACAGCGCAGCAAAACAAGCTCCGTCCCGGGGATTAGGGCAGCTTCAGCCCGCTCAGAGGCCACACACACACCGTCAAACACACGCACGTACCTGGCATGACGTTCCCTGCTCTGTGCAAACGTAACCGCACTCGATGTGCAACCGCTCCGCTGGCAGACTGTTCCCAGTGAAGGCTCGCCTGTGGCCGATGCAGCGTAGCTCTCTTTAGCTCTCCTCGTTAGCCACCGATGCTAACTCTGTCACGTGGTGTAAGCTCCGTTCAAATGCGCTTTGAGTGTGAGAATAAAGAAGAATCATATCACTGGTGCCTCCTCCTGGACGCTGGCCCTTTCGGGTCAACTCAAAGGGTGACATTATGATGACTTACTTATACAGAATGATGTGATGGAAAGTAATATTGTACAGAAGTTAAAGTACTGTACTGCACACATTATTGGCAGTACACCTTTTAGATACTTAAGATAACGTAATGTTTAATTAGTATTTTCTAACTTTATTATTTTTTAAGTTAACATTTTTGAACTAGAATGTAAGTAAAAGTACTTGAAGTAAAGTCGTCCTCATCACAAATTCGAAAATGTGTTCTATTTCATGCTGTATTTCAATGTTAACAAACACGCTGGACGAGCCGCACGTCTGATTACGTTGTCATTACATCATTCCAATGCAGAAAAATCGGAGCAGAGGCGAGGTCCCTGAATGCCTCATCCGAACAAATATCCGGAGCCCCAGCGCGCGCCGCACACACGAATCTCGAAAAACCTCTGAAAACAGTGCACTGTCCCGAAGCTGGGGGGGCAGCCAGCGTGGCCCCACTGTTTTTAAACCCCCCCGTCTATGTGGGCATTTCTTTTTAAATAACATCTGCAAGAAAACACTTTCCACTTTCATGGTACACTCTGTTTGCCTCAACAAAGTGAACAGGAAGCCACGACGTACTGTTTACCTTTTGAGCTTTATCTGTGTCTTGTCATTTGATTGGTTGGTCTGGACTCTATATTCACTAGAGAGAGGAAGGAAGTCTTCACCCGAGTCCCAAAGTTACAAACACTTTTAGAATCGACAAGGCTACACCGACACTCACCAGTCAACTTCCAAGTGCAAACGGGGACGTAGCAGTAGCTGTCCGGGAAGTGGCTTTATCTGTTCCAAAATGTCACCCCAAAACACCAAATCTGCCTAACCTTGTTCGAGCCACAAAGATAACAAATGTCCGAGTGAGGAATGTTGGCTTTATGTCCGAAAGAACGTAGAAAATCCCCGTTTTCTGAACCGGGTCGTGTTCGTGGTGGTGGTCGCGTTGTCCAGTTGTGCACCGCCGTCATTGGTCAGTTCACACGTCAGTCAAAAGCGTTGTGGGTTTCTGTTGGCCGGGACTTCTACAAAGCCCGCCCCTTTCGTCTCCATTCACTTGAGTAAACAAAGTGCAACCAGCAGAAAAACTATCCAGGCCTTTAGAGTGGGATTACTTTGTCGTCATCAATGTATGTATATATATATATATATAATAATAATAATAATACATCAAACTTGTATAGCACTTATTTGGACACTCAAAGACGCTTTAAATGGGATGGGGGGGGGGGGGGGGGGGGGTCTCTTCTTCCTCTTGCTCGGGTCCTCTCCCGTCAGCCTGAGAGCTTGAGGGTTCTGTATCTTTGCTGTTCCTAGAACTGCACTTTTCTGGACTGAGATGTCTGATGTATTTCCTGGGATCTGCTGGAGCCACTCCTCCAGTTTGGGGGTCACTGCCCCGAGTGCCCCAACGACCACGGGCACCACTGATGCTTCACCCTCCAGGTTTTCTCCAGCTCTTCTCTGAGCCCCTGGTATTTCTCTAGTTTCTCGTGTTCCTTTTTCCTGATGTTGAAGTCTTGGTGTTGCTATGTCGACCACAGCGGCTCCTCTGCTCTTTGTCACCACCACAATGTCCGGTTGGTTCATTACCATTTTGTCCGTCTGTATCTGGAAGTCCCACAGGATCTTGGCTCGGTCATTCTCCACCACCTTTGGAGGTGTTTCCCACTTTGACCTTGGGGTTTCCAGCCCATACTCTGCACAGATGTTCCTGTACACTATACCAGCCACTTGTAAATATATATATATACAGTGCCTCTCGTAAGTATTCATACACCTTGAACTTTTGCACATTTTGTCATGTTTACAACCCTAAACATAAAGATTGTATTTTTTATTTTTTTACTGAACGTTCACACACAAGTAACAGACAACTGTGAAGTGAAAGCAAAATGATACATGATTCTGTTTGTTTGTTTTTTTGTATAATTTTTTGTTTATAAGTATTCATACAGCATGCATGAATACTTTGTGGAACCCCCTTTTGCTGTAATAACAGCAGCAAGTCTTTTGGGGTCTGACTCTACAAGGTTTGCACATGTAGAGACCGACATTTTAGCTCATTCATCTTTACAAAACAACTCAAGCTCTGTCACATTAGAAGGAGAGCGTTTGTGAACAGCAGTTTTCAGATTATTCCACAGATTTTCAATAGGATTTAGGTCAGGACTTTGACTGGGCCATTCTAACACATTAATATGTTTTTATTGAACCATTCCATTGTAGATTTATCTTTGGGTTTAGGGTCATTGTCCTGCTGAAGGTGAATCTCCGCCCCAGCCTCAGTTCTCTTGTGACTCCAGCAGGTTTTCCTCCAAAATGTCCCTGTATTTGGCTCCATCCATCTTCACAACTATTCTTACAGTCTCCCCAGTCCCCGCTGAGGAAAAGCAGCCCCACAGCATGATGCTCCCCCCGTATATTTGACACTGGGGATGGTGCACTCAGGACCATGAGCAGTGTCAGGTTTGCTCCATACATAACGTTTTGCATTTGGGCCAAAAAGTTAAATTTTTGTCTCATCTGACCAAAGCTCCTTCTTCCACATGGAGCTGTGTCCTCCATATGACTTCTACAAACTTCAAACGGGATTTCTTATGACCTCCTTTCAATAATGGCTTTCTTCTTCCACTCGTCCATGAAGGCCAGATTTGTGTAGATACGACTTATAGTTGTCCCATGTACAGATTCCCCCAGCTCAGCGGCAGGACTTCACAGCTCCTCCAGAGTTATCTTGGGGCACTTGGTTGTATTTCTGACCAGTGCTCTCCTTGTTCAGTTTGTTAGTTTACGTGAACAGCCGTGTCTTGGTAAGTCTGCAGTGGTGCTTTACTCTTTCCATTTCTGAATGATGGATTGAACAGTTGCTCCGGGAGATGTTTAAATCTTGGGAAATCTTTGTATAACTTAACGCTGCTTTAAACTTCTCCACAGCTTTATCCCTGACCTCTCTGGTGCTCCTTGGCCTTCATGATGTTGTTTAGTGACCAATACACTCCGACCACAGCTCTGAGGGCCTAAAAGAACAGCTGTAATTATACTGAGAGTAGATTACACACAGGTGCCTCTACTTAACCGTTAGGCCAAGGTGTGAACATTCTGGAGTCATTAGGAATGTTATAAAGGCAATTTAATGCACTCAGAAAATGCTGTATGAATACTTATGCAAGCCCCACTTTTCACTTTTCTATTTTTTTAAAAATAACAGAATCATGTATCATTTTGCTTTGATTTCACAGTTGTCTGTTACTTGTGTGTGAACGTTCAGTAAAAAAGTCAAAATAAAATCTTCATGTTTAGGGTTGTAAACATGACAAAATGTGCAAAAGTCCAAGGTGTATGAATACTTTCGAGAGTTCATTACTTATATATATATATATATATATATATATATATATATATATATATATATATACAGTGCCTCTTGTAAGTATTCATACACCATAGTAACCTCTGGTGCTAACTAACCAGTGATTAGGAGCTATGTGCCATCCCATAAGCCACTGCGCCAATCCCCCCCCCCCCCCCCCCCCCTCGCCCCCACCCTCAAGTGATTCATGCACAACCATTGTTGATTGACAGGTGCACATTTAATAAAAGCCAAACTTTATAAAAGTGACAAAATCCATGTTGTCGTCTCCACAGCTCAGTCACATGTCAGTGTTAAAGAGCCGCCTCAGTAAACGGATTAAATGAAGGCAGTTTGTGCTTTTGTTTTCATTTAGTAGAAACTTAAGCCACATGGATCATTTGCTACTGTAGCTTTATGAACCAGCTGTTGTGATAAAATAACACTAAAGAGAAATGTATGGCTCATCTGGAATTTTTTTCTCCTTACATGTCTTTGTTTGGATACTATGTTGTTGTTGTTGTTGTTGTTGTTGTTGTTGTTGTTGTTGTTGTTGTTGTTGTTGTTGTTGTTGTTGTTGTTGTTGTTGTTGTTGTTGTTGTTGTTGTTGTTGTTGTTGTTGTTGTTGTTGTTGTTGTTGTTGTTGTTGTTGACCCCATGAAAGGTTAAGGGTCAGGAGCTAGTGTTAGTACTTGGAGGCTACAGTTTGATGGTTCGGGACACAGCCCAAGTGATCCTGGATCATCATAGAGGCCACTGTGTTGAAAAGTCCATCCATCCATTTTTTGCCACTCTATCCAGGGCCGGGTTGTGGAGGAAGCAGTCTGAGCAGAGGTGCCCACCACATCTCCTCCAGCTGTTCTAGAGGATCCCGGGGAGTTTCCGCATGACAGAGACATAGTCCCTCCAGCGTGTCCTGGGTCTTCCCGGGGGACTCCTTCCAATGGGACATGCTCGGAAAAATCTCCCCATGGAGGTGTCCAGGAGGCATCCAAAATAGCTCAGCTAGCTCCTCTCGACTTGGAGGAGCAGCAGCTCTACTCCAAGCTCTTCTCGGGAGATTGGGCTCCTCACCCTTTCTCTAAGGGTGCACCAACAAAATGGCTTGCCGATAGCAGCCCTGAACGTGCACTTATGGACACCCTTGTGTTTTAACATGGTGTTTGTTGTGGGCAAACTTGTCCAGTAGCTGAACACTGGTCAGGATCAGATTGGGACTCCAAGAAGACTTTACTTTAGGGTTATCTGTACCAATGTTGGGCCTATATGACGAGACAATGGTGAGACACTTGTCCCTAACCCAAAGGTGTAGTGTCTCATTTCTCCAGCTGGTGGATTATAGGCAAGCCCACACCAGCCCACCTTCCTGCTGCACAGGCGGGAAGGTGCAGAGATAACGTTCCATGTCCCAAAAGCCAGATGCTGTGGACATGGACAGGGACATTGAAGGACCTGCGTTTGACTGCCGATGCTGTGTGGACTCAAGTTTAGTTTCATTCTCTGTATCCATCCTCAATGCCGCTGGGGCATTGTGAAGTGTGAAGCATTTTGGGTAACATGTGACAAACGCTGTACAAATAAGATTCCCTTTCCACTGACAGCTTCACCCTCCAGGTCCTAGAAGTACATGTCCCTCAGACACTCTATGTAACAGAGTGAAAGGACATCACCACTTTTCCTATATTTGAGAAAGGTATTTCAGTGGCCTCACATTCTGCTGATTAAATACATGTGCCAAAGTGTTTTGTTCCAATGCTGAACACATGGTGGGAACGAGGAGAGGGCGAGAGGGGGGGGGGAGAAGACAGACAAACAAAGAGAGAGGGAGGAGGTAGGTAACAGAGGATGGAGATGAGAAAGATGGAGAACTAGACTTTTGACTTTTGACATCACATTTATTGATCGTAGAGATTAAAAATCTAAGGGGGGGGCAACAGAGGATGGAAAAAGTGAGGGGGAGGGAGAGGAGAGAGAGAGAGAGAGAGAGGAGTGAGAGGAGAGCTAGTGACAGAGGTCCTTTCTGTGTGGAGTTCAGTTGTAGAACCATAAGTCTTCCCTGAGCTTTTAGTCATCTCGCAGTTCCGTTTCCTACCAGCAGAGTGCAGAAGAGTGAGCAATTCTTCCTGCCAATTACTGAAGCAGATCTTTGGAATTGTGGGGGATTTTTGGGGAGGTGTCAGATATATATGCACTTTAACAGTAGTCTTATTGCTGTACTTTTTACTCCTACCTGAGTAATTTTACGCTGAAGTATCAACAGGCCAACTCTTTTGCAAATGCATTGTTATTCCTTTCGACTACTTTGTTCTGGGTGAAGCTGGCCTCACTTTAATACAAATTTATATTCAAAAATAATATGTCAATCAATTGTGCTATGAAAATGTTTGTAATGTAATCGTGCAGACAAAATATGAAATAATGTCAAAATTAAAAGATTAGAAAAGTGCTTAAAAGAACTACACATTCAGTAACACCGCGTTCACAGCGACAATGGCTGTTTCTCAATGTCCAGGGTCCTTCCTGTTTGTCCACTTTGAGGACGTCCCCCAGAGCGAGAGGCTGTGTCATGTTACGTGTCAAATCATGTGATAATATATCAAATTATGCTTACACAAACTACTGTTTTATGAACAGAAGAGGCCAGGAAGCAGTTTATGGACTGGGTTTGGTTGGATGTCATACTGTTTGAACATTTTGGCCTGAAATAATTACATTTCTGCAAGGATTAGCAAGGTCCATCCATCCATCCATTTTCTTCCGCTTTATCCGGGGCCGGGTCGTGGGGGCAGCAGTCTCAGCAGAGATGCCCAGACTTCCCGATCCACACACACCTCCTCCAGCTGTTCTGGGGGGACCCCGAGGCGACACCAGGCCAGCTCGGAGACATAGTCCCACCAGCGTGTCCTGGGTCTTCCACGAGGCCTTGTCCCTCTGGGACATACCTGGAACACCTCTCGTGGGAGGCGACCAGGAGGTATCTGGAACAGATGCCCGAGCCACCTCAGCTGCTCCTTTCGTGAAGGCTCCCAAACCGGACACCCTCCGGCCCCTGGCTGCGCCTAGAAATTCTGTCCATAAAAGTAATGAACAGAACCGGTGACAAAGGACAGCCCTGGCGGAGACCAACACGCACCGGGAACAGGTCTGACTTACTGCCGGCAATGCGAACCAAGCTCCTGCTGCGGTCATACAGGGAACGGACAGCCCTTAGCAGAGGGCCCCGGACCCCATACTCCCGGAGCACCCCCCACAGGGCACCACGAGGGACGCGGTCGAACGCTTTCTCCAGATCCACAAAACACATGTGGACTGGTTGAGCGAACTCCCACGAACCCTCGAGCACCCGACGGAGGGTATAGAGCTGGTCCAGTGTGCCACGACCAGGACGAAAACCGCATTGTTCCTCCTGGATCCAAGGTTCGACTATCGGCCGGATCCTCCTCTCCAGCACCCTGGAGGCTAAGGAGTGTGATCCCTTTGTAATTGGAGCACACCCTCCGATCCCCCTTCTTAAAGAGAGGGGCCACCACCCAGGTCTGCCAATCCAGGGGCACTGTCCCCGAGGACTCCTTCTTCAGCTTGACGGCATCCCTTACTTCCGGGCGCCACCACCGGGTTCGGGGATTGCCGCCGCGACAGGCACCAGAGACCTTACGGCCACAACTACGCGCAGCCGCATCGACAATGGAGGAGGAGAACAGGGTCCACTCGGACTCCATGTCCCCCGTCTCCCTCGAAATCTGGGTGAAGCTCTTCCGGAGGTGGGGTTGAAGACCCCACTGACAGAGGGATCCACCAGACGTTCCCAGCAGACCCTCACAACACGCTTGGGTCTGCCAGGTCTGACCGGCTTCCTCCCCTGCCAGCGGATCCAGCTCACCACCAGGTGGTGATCAGTTGACAGCTTTAACTGCACATTTAGTTATTATTTCCACTCTCCTTTAACTACACATTTAGTTATTATTGCCACTCCCCTTTAACTACACATTTAGTTATTATTGCCACTCCCCTTTAACTACACATTTAGTTATTATCTCCACTCTCCTTTAACTACACATTTAGTTATTATTGCCACTCCCCTTTAACTACACATTTAGTTATTATTCCCACTCCCCTTTAACTACACATTTAGTTATTATTGCCACTCCCCTTTAACTACACATTTAGTTATTATTGCCACTCCCCTTTAACTACACATTTAGTTATTATTCCCACTCCCCTTTAACTACACATTTAGTTATTATTGCCACTCCCCTTTAACTACACATTTAGTTATTATTCCCACTCCCCTTTAACTACACATTTAGTTATTATTGCCACTCCCCTTTAACTACACAGTTAGTTATTATTGCCACTCCCCTTTAACTACACATTTAGTTATTATTCCCACTCCCCTTTAACTACACATTTAGTTATTATTGCCACTCCCCTTTAACTACACAGTTAGTTATTATCTCCACTCTCCTTTAACTACACAGTTGGTTATTATTGCCACTCCCCTTTACCAAACAGTTGGTTATTATTGCCACTCTCCTTTAACTACACAGTTGGTTATTATTGCCACTCTCCTTTAACTACACAGTTGGTTATTATTGCCACTCTCCTTTAACTACACATTTAGTTATAATCTCCACTCCCCTTTAACTACACAGTTAGTTATCATCTTCACTTCTGGAGGGCAGCAGTTTCAATAAAGCTGAAAACCAGCACGGAGTGCTCTGTAGTTGAGGCAGTTTGAGGGCTGCAATGATCTGTTCAAGGTGATTTGTACAGGCCTCCTCCCACTGCTCCACTGGAACCTCACAGTGAGGAGGTCCCGCTGTGAGTGCAGTTTTCCTCTGGTTTCTCCTAAAGACTTTCCTGGTTAAATGAAGGTCAATAACACACAGTAATTACAATTCAGAGGTCACATGATCACACTCGCTCAAATGTTAAAGCTCCTGCATGTTTTGAATTCCATTTTGTACTGTGACCTGAATGTAGATTTGAAAAGCTGAATTGATAAAATAGTCCCAAAGCAGCTCAAAATCAGCTCTTTTTGGTGTCTGTAGCCCTCTGTGTTCAGCAGCACAGCGAGCCGGGGGGGTGGGGTCAGCGGGTGCGTGCAGATTTCTTTCTCTCTCCCTAATGTCTCCCCCGTGTGCCGCCGTCCCCTCACTGCGGGGCCCCTCGTACAGTCAGAGCAGATCACTTTGTGGAACAGTGGTGTGTAGTGCTCTTTTACACAGTACCTTTTACATCTACTCAAGTGATAACATTTGTACTCCTCCTCCCAGTGTTCCTCAGTTATCAACATTGCGTACAAAAACGGTGTATTTGCGATATGCGCTAGAGTGCGCAGGGGATTTATGAACCTGTGCTTTACGCTCAGATCTTTCCGTGCGCAGAAGCATCTGATGGTAAATGCCATGGAGAAATCCCAGCGTCATTTGAATGAAACGCCCCGAAATATTCATAATCAGGAGGCCTCACCCACGGGTTTTACGGCACGCACGAACGAAACACGGCTAAAAAGAACATTTCTCCAACCAGGAAATGGTAAAGAGTTGTTTTTAACACAACAAATATGAGATTTATGTGCATGAGAAAAATTAAAGAATCTATTAGAAACCCACAATAACCCTATAGCCAATCCAAGATCACATTCACTAAAAAGAAATAGGTGTAGTGGGTTTACATAATATATTATCCTGTTTGAGTTGTGTGTAGGACTTAGGTTTTCTGCTCGATCGTTGTTGGAGAAAATAAGGCTTTATGTCATTAAAAGAATCCTCCGCTTTTGACACTCCGCCTCCGACTCCCGTCCTTACACACTACATAGGTTAATAATAATTAAAAAAGTGTTTATTAAATAAGCTGTAGGCCTAAATAGCCTATATAAAAAGGGTATACAATTAAACCACATAAAAAAACAGTGTGTAGTAAAAAGAAGAAAGTTTGGATATAACGCTGCAGAGACTCTGGACCATGAACTGAACCAGCGAAAGCAGCGGTCAGCTCCGCGGACTCAGCGCTGGAGCCGAGGGCAGAACTACGCGTCTCTCAGAGCCTTCCTCCAGGAGGAAACAGGTGCGCGGAGAGCTGACAGCCACCCGGAACCTAACCAACCCGTCCGGACCGAAGACAGCCCTGCGACGGGACGAGCTTCGATCAGCCCCCTGAGGAGAGGAGAGCGTGCGGTCAGCAGACCCTGCGAGCGCCACTCCCGGACCTTACGAACCCGTCCGGACCCAAGAAAGCTGTGGTGCTGTCGAAGATGTTTGACACCCGGGCTACTCGCGCCACGGAATACGGCCCACAGACCTGACGCTAAAACCAGCCACATACCCACAGACCCAGGTGAGTCCGATCAGCGCAACATTGAATCAAGTCTGCCCATAAACATTTACGCTGTGCCTTGTTTCATGTTTAAATCACTAATGTGGATGATATGCGACGTGGCAATGCAATTCATGCTGTTAAAAACTGTTTTCCAGCGCGGTTTCGTGTTTAGTTAAACTGGTGTATCATGTGCACCACCTCCTGACCTGGTGTAGGATCTGAGCGCACCGTACGCCAGGTGTACTTTGTGCTCAGATTGATAAATGCCAAAACAGGCGGTAGTTTTTCGTACACCCCACATACGCTCTGATTTCACCGTACGCAAGTTTGATAAATGAGGGCCACTGGGAGTAATACAAGCTTCATGTTGACAGATGAGTCATAATGTCATTTTCATGGTGGTGGAAGAGTTAGCGTGCCCGAAGATGAAGAAGAAGATGAGCAGATGAAACACCAACATCTATGCAGGTTAAGTACATTTCAGAAAGCATTTCACAAGTGTTTCATTTGGTTCCTATCAGGACAATGTGCTCTGTGATTCTTGATTTGGTTGGCTGTTCCAGACGGTCCTGCTGCTTTAGAACAGACACAAAAAGCAGGAGTGGAGCTGGACAGGGAAGTATTAATGAGTCCCAGTCTGGAGTATGTTTGGGCGCATCTCTGAGACTGTATTGATGCAAGGAACGGGTTGCTTCCTGTCACCTGACTCCTTCACTTCCTGTGGCCTTCCTGTGACTCAGTGTTAATTTTGACAACATATTTTATTTTAGTTTTAGTCTTAGTCTTTTGACTTAAATGTAATTTGATTTTAGTCAAGATTTAGTCAAAAAAAACTTTTCAATTTTAGTCTAGTTTTAGTCGACTTAAAATTGCATGTCAATTTAGTCGACTAAAATTAAGACTAATTTAGTCGACTTATATTTATAATATTCGTTATAATCATATTTATTGAAGGTCCTCGACTTAATGGAGCTTCTTCCACATGAATAAAGCTCAGAGCTGTTCATTTGGCAGTGAATTTAAATGAAATGAGGCTTTTTCAGACGCTCAATAGAAGTTTGGATGGTTTTAGTCTCTCCTTTTCATTTTTATTTAGTCTTATTTTAGTCGACTAAAATATCTGGACATTTTAGTCATAGTTTTAGTCTCATGAGAAACTTTTAATTTAGTTTTAGTCCAATTTTAGTCGGCAAAGATATCACTTTGACTAAAATTAAGACTAAATATTTTAGTCGACGAAATTAACACTGCTGTGACTGCAGGAGACACAGGACCCTGTCAGTGTGAAGCCCCCACCCAACTTTGTCAGGTCAGGCAGACGAACACCCAGGGGCGTAACAGACACGGGGAGAGACCTGCAGACCTGCATTTGAGTCCTGTATGAGGATAGTGCCACATAGATTGTAAAAGTCTCTGAAGGAATTCTGAGATCTGCTGGTAGTTCACAGAGTAAACACAGGAAACAATGTAGGTTCTCAGTCATCCAGGTAGTTGTTTAAAACTCAAAAACTGTATATCAAAAACACTGGAATTACTGTACTTTCAAAAAGCAACTGCTCATTTAGGCAGCATCCTCAGAGCAGTTGTCCGTGGTGACCACGCCCACCAGATATAGACGTGGTGGGTGTGGATGGTAATGTCAGATGACGTCCCTGACGAGGGCCCCAGACACGGCCTGGAGCTAAGCCATCCTGCGGACGGCTCTGTCCCAGGTGTTGGAGCTGAAACCTGCTCGCCTGTTGATGGCCGGGCGCATGGATCTCTGACCCCTCTCTCAAAACACCGCTGATCTTTGTCCAACAGACGTGTGTCTCTGTCCTCAAAGGAGTGGCCCGTCTCCTCCATGTGCACGAACACAGCACTGTCCTCCAGCTGAGAGAGGCGCCTCTCAAAGGGCTGAGCTGTTTCGCTGAAGTTCATCACGGAGGAGAGTTTTAAATTGTTTCACAAATATGGAACTCAGTCCCCAAAAACCTCATCTGCTAGTTTTAAGAACTGTTTTTTTTTTTTTTTTAATTGAGCTTGTAACTTTTACACTGACTCGTTTCATGTCTTGTTCCTGGGATTTTACTCATGCTTGTAAAATCCCAATGGCTGAAGAACAGCTTCATCCACCAGGCTGTCAGGAGGCTGAACACCTTAGCATTTCATACATGTGCAGGATATCTCAAACATGCGTGAATGAAACAGAGAATAAAATGAAAAACAGTGGGTACCTGCCTTTAAAGGGGGGGTATTCTGCAAAATTGACTTTTTTAAGCTTTCCATCATGTTATTCTGTCACTCCCTCATTAAAAACATGCCTGAAGTATTTCTGAGTAATCTGTAAAAACTCTGGTGGCGGCCATTTTAGGGATAGGTTTGCCTGAGTCCTCCTAGGAACGCCCCCACCTCCTGGAGACGCCTCCGAGCTTTGGTCACCAGCCGAGTAACCAACCACTGCTCCTCAGCAGAACCCCCTCCCCACTGATGCCACAGACAGCGTGTGGAGGGGGCGTGTCTAAAGGCTCAGAGGTTCTTAAAGAGACAGAGGCCTATTTCAAGACATTCACTACAGCCATTTTGAGAGAGACATTTTATACAAGGCAGTTATTCTAATTTACTGCATTTACAGACCAGCAGAAGGTTTGTTATCATTGTAGTGTGATATAGACTGGTGCTATGGGACTGACAAAAGCAGAACACCCCCTCTTTAAGGCGGAGTTAGCACCTGCGCTCATCCAAGAGGCGCACCATTTGTAAACCATGAGTATAAAAAACTGGACGTGGACAAATTGGTTATAGAAATGGAGTACAGATGTGGGGGACAATGAGAGCTGGCAGACGGAGAAGGGGCCGACGTGGGGCCCCTCACTGTGGGGCCGCTCTGGGAGACGTGCCAGGTAATAGCTTCCAGACCCCGGCGCCTGTACGTCAAACAGGGATGGGGGTGTAATGTTTCAAGTTCTGCTAAACAGACCTTTTTTCTCTGTTAAAGTGGATATACTGAATAAAACTGCTTATGCGCATCTCAGCATCGATACTTAGTTACGTAGTTCAAATGTGAGGCACACAACTGTTCCGCTTATCGGGCTTGAAACAGACCTAAAAACATTGTTTTGAGCGCCTGAGCACTGATCTTTGACATAGGATCATTTAAAAAGTGTCTCTGCCAGGATAACAGAACACAGAGGCCTGGGGCTGGTGAGGGGTTTGCCTGGCTCTCCCCCCGCAGGCTGCAGAGGCAGTATCAGCTCAGCTGCTCAGTTGCAAACATTTACCAAGTGTTTGCTTATGTGTACAAGTCTAACACAGGACATTTTAAATGGTAAATGAGGTGCAACACGCTCACAAATCTACACGTGTAAAGTCACTGGGGGCGTCTCGCAGCAGTGTCAGCCATGAGATATTTAATAAAACTCTATGACACTCGTTGACAAACATGGCAGCCATCTTGTGACTGGCCAGTGAGGCAAACCCCTATGTCTCCAATGCAAAACCAGGAGCAACATCTTAATTGATTCAACGGCAGAATGTTAGTGATTGGTTTATTACTTCTAAGTCTCGTATCTCAGTCAGGATCAGCTCATTTCTTCAAAATGTTGTGTTGTTTAGCCGTATTAGCTTTGTTTTCTCCAGTCATGCAGGGCTCAGTGGTTAGCATTCACTGTATAACTGTTCCATGTTCAATAAATATTGGTCATGTGGTATTAAAAAGTACAGACATACTGTTTTAAAGTAGGAAACAAATGTTATATTTGATATAGCGAAGTGAATGATTTAAGAGTTTGACAGAGGAAAATCCACAATCAAAGGAAGTAAAGTCTAACCCTCCTATAAAACTGAAATAACACGAGAAAAACGGCAAATAATTTATTTTCTTGCCAGATCTGATATCTGAAGGTCAGTCACAATGATCAAAGAATCATGAAATAACTCAAAATAGGTCAAACAGGAATCAAAGAAGTATGTTTCCCATTTGATTACATTGCACTGTGTTAGAAGGGCCAGGCACAAGATGGCTGCCAGAATCGTCATCATATTACTATGGCCAGAGGCATAGCTTGCCATTTGGCAAGGCAGGCAGCTGACTGGGGCCCCCAAGCCAGCAAGGGCCACCAGGTGGCCAACAGCTTTGATAGAAACAACCAAGAGAATGTAGTCACTTAACAGCAGCAGTTGCTGTGTCCGAAACCAGTAAAGTGGTAAGAGGTCTTGCACCAAAGCGGATGTGCGTCAGCCTCCGCCATGATGAGAAGCTTCCGAATTGGGCTGTCAGTTAGGAAGGAGTTAGGGAAAGGAGCCTCAATGCTATCATAGCCACTTTAGCATAGTGACCTCTGGTGGTCCCTTACTGCCGATTAGGAGCTATGTGCCATCCCATAAGCCAATCCCCCCACCCCCCTCAGCCCCACCCTCAAGTGATTCATGCACAACCACTGTTGACTGACAGGTGCACAGTTAATAAAAAAATAATATATGGAATCAGATTCTGCACAAGCCAAACTTTATAAAAGTGACAAAATCCATGTTGTCGTCCCCACAGCTCAGTCACATGTCAGTGTTAAAGAGGAAACTCAGGAAACAGATTAAATGCTTTTGTTTTCATTTAGTAGAAACTTAAGCCACATGGATCATTTGCTACTGTAGCTTTATGAACCAGCTGTTGAGATAAAATAACACTATAGAGAAATGTATGGCTCATCTGGAATTTTTTTCTCTTTAAATGTCTTTATTTTGACACTATGTTTTGTTGTTGTTGGACACTGTACAGTAGGGGGCGACATGCGCATTTGTTTGGCCTGCACTCCACCAATAACTTTAAAGAAGAAGAAAAACAGCTGTTGCTGATGTCACTTCCGGTCCAATTGTGCAAATGCTGCTGAAGCTCTAGTTCACTAACTGCACAGATCTAACAGTTGACCCCATGAAAGGTTAAGGGTCAGGAGCTAGTGTCAGTGCTTAGAGGCTACAGTTTGATGGTTTCAGACCATCCCTAGTTACAACCCAGCTCTGCTAGGGTAGAGGGAAGTAGCAGAAATCAAGATGTTAAAAAGGTAAAATAAGTTGTTGTTTATTAAAAGTTTAAGAGTTTAAAAGGCAAAATTAACAAAAGGGCATTCACAATATTTACAAAGGTTGATAAAACGCAACTTAAACTAAACAACAAACAAGTGTACCAAAAAATTTCCTAAAGCTTATTAAGAAAATACAAACAAAACAAGTTTCTCAAATCCCAAGTATCACATACGCCTATAAAACAAGTGACACAGAAAACAACACAAACAGGAGACACAACTAAAATAACTGAAAATGAGAGTCTCTGCACACAAAAGTTCACATTAACATCAAAGAGACGCAGAACTAATGGCGTACAGCAGCCCAGAATGTTCCAATGTGTGGCCCTTTGATAGGAGTGCTGGCACCGGGGGCTCCATTGATGGGCAGGTGTGGAGCTGCCCCTCCAATCACACAGCATCAGATCCAAGGACCCAATCACCAGCCAGGAGTTCCAACCTAGTCCACCAATCCCATTCCGAGACCTCAGCAGCAAATGTACATAGTGTAAAAACACAGGTTTAAGTGACACAAACAAATATACAAAAAGGAGGGAGTCTGGAGGCCTGGGGCCGTAACAAGCAGTGACAATTGGCCGTCACATATTCCCTGAAAGGGCCCCATGAGCTAAACTCACCCCTCCCCCACCTGCTTCTCAGAGTGAGAGGGTGACTGTGCAAACAACTGTTGGAGTAAACACACAGCTAAGCATCTCCAACAAAATGAAGAGAAGTTCTGCCTCTGGCAACGTAAACAAAAGAAGAGGAAGGAGAGCTCTTAGTTTTGGTTTGCCCCTTTTAGTTGAATGACGGCCTTAATGTGGTTGCGTGGCATGGATGCTAGCAGCCTGTGTCACTGCTGAGGTGTTATGGAAGACCAGGATGCTTCGACAAGAGGAAGACAACACCTGAAGTCCATGTCCAAGATCCGTCTCAGTCCACTCCTCCCCGAAGGCCTTTTTTGAATGGCCTTTTCCTGACAGTCCTCTCCAGACTGAGGTCATCCCTGCGGCGCGTGCACTTTTTCCTTCCACTTAACTTTCTGCTTTGACACAGCACTTTGAGAACATCAACAGCTTTTGCTATTACCTTTTGAGGCGTTCTGTCCTTATGGAGGTTTTTTATCCTTTTGATGGTTTTCTGCACAACTGTCAGGTCAGCAGTCTTCCTCATAACGGTGAATTCTACTGAACCACTGAGAGACCATTTGAAGTCTCAGGGACCATTTTGGATTCATTAGCCGATGAACGGGTGACACTTTGAGCTACAATATAGTCCCTTTTCAGAATTGTCTAATATTCTGAGATTTTTAATTTGTGTTTCTTTGCAAGCTGTTAACTAAAATCATCATGCAAAGTAAAATATATCAAGCCTTAATTTGTTATAATGTTGATAATTATGGCTCACAGCTTGTAAAAACCTCAAACAAAACATCTCAGAAACACCTCAGCAGTGCCACAGGCTGAGAGCATCCATGCCACGCAACCGCATTAAGGCAGGCATTCAAGTAAAAGGGGCCCAGACCAAGTAAGTACATATGCATGATTATAGTTTCACCTGTACATATACAGACCCTTTCCAAAAAACTGGAATATGATGGAAAAGTTTATTTATTTCCATAATTCCATTGAAAACGTTAAACTTCCATAGATTATTGATTCAGGGCCCACAACTTAAACGATTTATTTTAGATTAGAATTAATATTAGAATACTGTGAATAAATTAGCCCAAACTTTACAGGGCATGAATGTTTTAAACTGAGTGTCACACACGACTCATCTACTAAACTCAAAGCACCTGCACAGGTTTTCCCAGGTGTCATTAAATTGCTGACTGGCCAGAAGACCATCACTGATGCCCTCCATAGGATGGGTAAGCCACAAAAGTTCACAGCTAAGGAGGCTGGTTGTTCAGAGTGCTGTGTCCAAGCAGATCAATGGAAAGTCTAGTGGAAGATGCACCAGCAGAAGAGCTGACCGTGGGCTTCAGCGGATTATCAAACAGAGAAGATTCATGAATCTGGCAGAGATCCAGAAAGAGTGGAATGTGGCGAGAGTCACAGCTTCAAAAAACACCACATTCAGACACATCTGGGAGATGGGCTACAACTGTCAGGTTCCTCGGGTCAAACCGCTTCTGAGCCTGAGCCAACGTTGGAAGCGTCTCAACTGGGCCAAGGAGAAGAAGGACTGGACTGTTGGCCAGTGGTCCAAGGTCCTCTTTTCCCATGAAAGTAAAGGGTGCCTTTCATTCTGGAATCAAGGTCCAAGGGTTTGGAGGAAGGCGAGTGAGGAACAGAACCCAAGCTGCTGGAGGTCCAGTGTGAAATATCCACAGTCAGTCATGATTTAGGGTGCACTGTCCAGTGCAGGTGTTGGTAAACTCTGCTTTCTTAAATCCAAGGTCACCGCATCAGTCTACCAGAATGTTTCAGAGGACTTCATGATTCCTTCTGCTGAGGATCTGTATGGAGATGCAGATTTCATCTGCCAGCAGGACCTAATAATAATAATAATAATAATAACAATAAATTTTATTTGTTGGCGCCTTTCTTAACACTCAAGGTCACCTAACAGTTAAAAGAGGATAATAACGATAGCAGATAAAAGGTAATTAAAACTTTAGCAGGAGTAGGCAGCTCTGAACAGGTGCGTTTTAATGTGGGACTTAAAAAGATCAATAGAGTCAACAGGGCGGCAGATGAGGAACGTGGCCCCCCCACTGCTAAACGCACCAAAACCTGGTTTGACGCCCATGCCATCACAGTGCTTGACTGGCCAGCCAACTCAGACTGAGGCCTCAGTGCCACAGGCTGATGCCTCAGTGCCACAGGCTGATGCCTCAGTGCCACAGGCTGAGGCCTCAGTGCCACAGGCTGAGGCCTCAGTGCCACAGGCTGATGCCTCAGTGCCACAGGCTGATGCCTCAGTGCCACAGGCTGATGCCTCAGTGCCACAGGCTGATGCCTCAGTGCCACAGGCTGAGGCCTCAGTGCCACAGGCTGATGCCTCAGTGCCACAGGCTGATGCCTCAGTGCCACAGGCTGATGCCTCAGTGCCACAGGCTGATGCCTCAGTGCCACAGGCTGATGCCTCAGTGCCACAGGCTGATGCCTCAGTGCCACAGGCTGATGCCTTAGTGCCACAGGCTGATGCCTCAGTGCCACAGGCTGATGCCTCAGTGCCACAGGCTGATGCCTCAGTGCCACAGGCTGATGCCTTAGTGCCACAGGCTGAGGCCTCAGTGCCACAGGCTGATGCCTCAGTGCCACAGGCTGAGGCCTCAGTGCCACATGCCTCAGTGCCACAGGCTGATGCCTCAGTGCCACAGGCTGATGCCTTAGTGCCACAGGCTGATGCCTTAGTGCCACATGCCTCAGTGCCACAGGCTGAGGCCTCAGTGCCACAGGCTGAGGCCTTAGTGCCACAGGCTGATGCCTTAGTGCCACATGCCTCAGTGCCACAGGCTGAGGCCTTAGTGCCACAGGCTGATGCCTCAGTGCCACAGGCTGATGCCTCAGTGCCACATGCTTCAGTGCCACATACCTCAGTGCCACAGGCTGAGGCCTCAGTGCCACAGGCTGAGGCCTCAGTGCCACATGCTTCAGTGCCACATACCTCAGTGCCACATGCTTCAGTGCCACATACCTCAGTGCCACATGCTTCAGTGCCACATGCCTCAGTGCCACATGCCTCAGTGCCACATGCTTCAGTGCCACATGCTTCAGTGCCACATACCTCAGTGCCACATGCTTCAGTGCCACATGCCTCAGTGCCACATGCCTCAGTGCCACATGCCTCAGTGCCACATGCCTCAGTGCCACATGCCTCAGTGCCACATGCCTCAGTGCCACATGCTTCAGTGCCACATGCTTCAGTGCCACATACCTCAGTGCCACAGGCTGAGGCCTCAGTGCCACATGCTTCAGTGCCACATGCTTCAGTGCCACATGCTTCAGTGCCACATGCCTCAGTGCCACAGGCTGAGGCCTCAGTGCCACATGCTTCAGTGCCACATGCCTCAGTGCCACATGCTTCAGTGCCACATGCTTCAGTGCCACATGCCTCAGTGCCACAGGCTGAGGCCTCAGTGCCACATGCTTCAGTGCCACATGCCTCAGTGCCACATGCTTCAGTGCCACATGCCTCAGTGCCACATGCCTCAGTGCCACAGGCTGAGGCCTCAGTGCCACATGCTTCAGTGCCACATGCTTCAGTGCCACATGCCTCAGTGCCACATGCTTCAGTGCCACATGCCTCAGTGCCACATGCCTCAGTGCCACATGCCTCAGTGCCACAGGCTGAGGCCTCAGTGCCACATGCTTCAGTGCCACATGCTTCAGTGCCACATACCTCAGTGCCACATGCCTCAGTGCCACATGCTTCAGTGCCACATACCTCAGTGCCACATGCTTCAGTGCCACATGCCTCAGTGCCACATGCCTCAGTGCCACATGCCTCAGTGCCACAGGCTGAGGCCTCAGTGCCACATGCTTCAGTGCCACATGCTTCAGTGCCACATGCTTCAGTGCCACATACCTCAGTGCCACATGCCTCAGTGCCACATACCTCAGTGCCACATGCCTCAGTGCCACATGCTTCAGTGCCACATACCTCAGTGCCACATGCTTCAGTGCCACATACCTCAGTGCCACATGCCTCAGTGCCACATGCCTCAGTGCCACATGCCTCAGTGCCACAGGCTGAGGCCTCAGTGCCACATGCCTCAGTGCCACATGCTTCAGTGCCACATGCTTCAGTGCCACATGCTTCAGTGCCACATGCCTCAGTGCCACATGCCTCAGTGCCACATGCTTCAGTACCACATACCTCAGTGCCACATGCTTCAGTGCCACATGCTTCAGTGCCACATGCTTCAGTGCCACATGCTTCAGTGCCACATACCTCAGTGCCACATGCCTCAGTGCCACATGCCTCAGTGCCACATACCTCAGTGCCACATGCCTCAGTGCCACATGCCTCAGTGCCACATGCCTCAGTGCCACATGCCTCAGTGCCACATGCCTCAGTGCCACATGCCTCAGTGCCACATACCTCAGTGCCACATGCCTCAGTGCCACATACCTCAGTGCCACATGCTTCAGTGCCACATGCCTCAGTGCCACATGCCTCAGTGCCACATGCTTCAGTGCCACATGCCTCAGTGCCACATGCCTCAGTGCCACGGCGCATCGAGGCAGTGATTAAGGCATTCCCTACAAAGTATTGAAGATTGACGTATCATTTTGAAAGTACCATATTTTGAATGATTTGATGTGATCCTAATTTCCTTTTTTTCTGCAAAAACAGAGAAGTAAATGGTGATTTCTTCACAGCATTCTATTTTTTGGAAATCCTGTATTTGTGGGTTTTGTGGGCTAGAAGCCCAAATTATGTAAAAATAAACAACTAAATGCTTGAAATCGTTGTGGGCCCTTAAACTATAATCTATGGAACTTTAACGTTTTGAATGAAATTATGGAAATAAAAAAAAACATTTCCATGGTATGGTATTTTTGGAAAGGGTGTGTATATATATATATATCTTCCTCACCCTCCGCAGGGGGTCTTTATTTTCCTCCAAGCTTGGGTCCTGGGAGCTTGAGGGTTCTTTGCAGTATCTTTGCTGTTCCTAGAACTGCACTTTTCCTGTTCAGGACCGAGATGTCTGATGTATTTCCTGGGATCTGCTGGAGCCACTCCTCCAGTTTGGGGGTCACTGCCCCGAGTGCCCCAACGACCACGGGCACCACTGATGCTTCACCCTCCAGGTTTTCTCCAGCTCTTCTCTGAGCCCCTGGTATTTCTCTAGTTTCTCGTGTTCCTTTTTCCTGATGTTGAAGTCTTGGTATTGCTATGTCGACCACAGCGGCTCCTCTGCTCTTTGTCACCACCACAATGTCCGGTTAGTTCATTGCCATTCTGTCCGTCTGTATCTGGAAGTCCCACAGGATCTTGGCTCGGTCATTCTCCACCACCTTTGGAGGTGTTTCCCACTTTGACCTCTGTACTGTCCTTTAGTCCTGCTCTGTCTAGCCATTGGTAGGATTTCTTGATATCCACCACTTCAGTTATGTTTGGGTGGTACATCCCGTGTAGGGGCTTGTCCTCCCATGACGGGACCTCCAGCACCTCATCTTCTGTTCCCCATTGTCTGAGACATTCACTGAGCACGTCATCTGTTGGAGCCTTGTCCTTGATGTACTTATGGATCTTGGATGTTTCATCCTGGATAGTGGCTCTCACACTCACTAGTCCTCGGCCTCCTTCCTTACGGCTAGCGTACAGTCTCAGAGTGCTGGATTTGGGGTGAACCCTCCGTGCATGGTTAGGAGCATTCGCGGCTTAACATCCGTGGTCTGTATCTCATCCTTTGGCCAGCTTATTATTCCTGCTGATTCCATCTGATTACTGGCAGGGCGTAGCTGTTTATTGCCCGGGACTTGTTCTTGCCATTGAGCTGCTTCTTAGGACCTGCCTTACTCGTTGGCCGTCTATTTGGCTATTTGGCCGTAGCCGCTTTCCTTGTCACCTCTTCGAGGTTGCCATTTGCTTGTGGGATTCCAAGGTACTTGTAAGTGTCCTCAATGTCTGCTATTGTTCCTTCTGGGAGTGAGACCTTCTGTGTGGACGACCTTCCCTCTCTGAGTCACCATCCGACCACACTTCTCTAGTCCGAATGACATCCCAGTGTCTGCACTGTATATCCGGGTGGTATGGATCAGTGAGTCGATGTCTCGCTCATTCTTAGCTACAGCTTGATGTCATCCATGTAGAGGAGGTGACTGATGGTGGCCCCATTCCTGAGTCGTATCCATAGCCAGTCTTGTTGATTATTTGGCTGAGGGGGTTCAGACCTATGCAGAACAGCAGTGGGGACAGGGCGTCTCCTTGGAATATGCCACATTTGATGGAGACTTGTGCAAGTGGCTTGCCGTTTGCCTCAAGGGTGGTTCCACAACCTCATCGAGTTTGCGATGAATCAATTGACTCACCTCTGTCAATTGAGAGACCTGTCCCCAACCCGAAGGCGTAGGGACCCTCTCATTCACCGGGGTGAACTCCAACACATAGCAGCTGAGCTGGGGGGCTATGAGCAAACCCACCCCGGCCCGCCATCTCTCCACAAAACTGGAGAGTCCAGCCTCACTCCAGGAGTTGGGATCCGGACCCAAACTGTGCGTGGAGGCGAGCCCGACTATATCTAGTCGGTATCGCTCAACCTCCCACACAAGCTCAGGCTCCTTCCCCCCCCCAGCAAAGTGACGTTCCATGTCCTGAACGCCAGAAGCTGCGCACATGGACCAGGTCGTCGAGGCACCTGCACTGCCACCCAGTCCTCTCTGCACCGACCCCTACAGATCCCTCTGTGGGTGGTGGGTCCACAGGAGGGCGTACTGTCCATAGAAGTCTTCTGAGCTGCTCTTCGTCTGACCCGTCACCTCAGACCTGTTTGCCATGGGAGACCCTACCAGGGGCATAAAGCCCCAGATAACATACCTCCTCGGATCATTCGGGCACTCAAACAACCCCACCAGGTAAAGTTAGCAGCTCACAGGGTTGGGAAGGTTCCAACATGTTACAACCATAAACATAAAGATTTTGTTTTGAATGTTTTACTGAACATTCACACCCAAGTAACAGACCTGTGAAGTGAGAGCAAAATGATACATGATTCTGTTATTTTTCAAAAAATAGAAAAGTGAAAAGTGGGGCGTGCATAAGTATCATACAGCATTTTCTGAGTGCATTAAATTGCCTTTATAACATTCATAATGACTCCAGAATGTTCACACCTTGGCCTAACGGTTAAATAGAGGCCACCTGTGTGTAATCTACTCTCAGTGTAATTACAGCTGTTCTTTTAGGCCCTCAGAGCTGTGGTCGGAGTGTATTGGTCATTAAACAACATCATGAAGGTCAAGCAGCACCGGAGAGGTCAGGGATAAAGCTGTGGCGAAGTTTAGAGCAGCATTAAGTTATACAAAGATTTCCCAAGATTTAAACATCTCCCGGAGCAACTGTTCAATCCATCATTCAGAAATGGAAAGAGTAAAGCACCACTGCCAACTTACCAAGACACGGCTGTTCACGTAAAATAACAAACTGAACAAGGAGAGCACTGGTAAGAAATACAACCAAGTGCCCCAAGATAACTCTGGAGGAGCTGTGAAGTCCTGCCGCTGAGCTGGGGGAATCTGGACATGGGACAACTATAAGTCGTATCTACACAGATCTGGCCTCATGAACCAGTGGAAGAAAAAAGCCATTATTGAAAGGAGGCCATAAGAAATCCCGTTTGAAGTTTGCTAGAAGTCATATGGAGGACACAGCTCCATGTGGAAGAAGGAGCTTTGGTCAGATGAGACAAAAATTTAACTTTCTGGCCCAAATGCAAAACGTTATGTATGGAGCAAACCTGACACTGCTCATCGTCCTGAGTGCACCATCCCCAGTGTCAAATATACGGGGGGAGCATCATGCTGTGGGGCTGCTTTTCCTCAGCGGGGACTGGGGAGATTGTAAGAATAGTTGGGAAGATGGATGGAGCCAAATACAGGGACATTTTGGAGGAAAACCCGCTGGAGTCACAAGAGAACTGAGGCTGGGGCGGAGATTCACCTTCAGCAGGACAATGACCCTAAACACAAAGCTAAATCTACAATGGAATGGTTCAATAAAAACATATTAATGTGTTAGAATGGCCCAGTCAAAGTCCTGACCTAAATCCTATTGAAAATCTGTGGAATAATCTGAAAACTGCTGTTTTCATTCATGCTTTATTCACGGACTATAATACGTGTATTAATGTGCCCTTATGTCATGAAAACTAGTGAATGTGGCTGATGTTTGGCATTGGAAACTGAAAGAAATATATGAATGGTCGCTTTGTTACTTGCTTTGTAGCAATCTTGCAGGAAATAGTAATAGTGTAATAGTGTTTGGTTCTGTTATTATGTGAATAGTTCAAACAGTGGTTGTGAGTCAAAAAGCTGTTCTGAAAGGAAACGAGTTCTTCATTTTTTGTTTTGTTTTGTTTGCTATTGTTCCTTGTTGTTGTTTTGTTTACACTGATTATACTATGAGAAATGAAAAGTTCATCATTTTGAGTTGGGGGTAGGCGCTCATAAGCTTTTGCTTCAGCCTACTCCTTTTGAGCAAAATGTATGCTCAAATAAATAAATAAAATAAAATAAATAAAAATGCTGTATGAATACTTATGCACACCCCACTTTTCGGTTTTCTATTTTTTGAAAAACAACAGAATCATGTATCATTTTGCTTTCACTTCACAGTTGTCGGTTACTTGGGTGTGAACGTTCAGTAAAAAAAATTAAATAAAATCTTCATGTTTATGGTTTTAAACATGACAAAATGTGCAAAAGTTTGGGGGTTACTCGGGGCAGTGACCCCCAAACTGGAGGAGCGGCTCCAGCAGATCCCAGGAAATACATCAGACATCCCGATCCAGAAAAGTGCAGTTCTAGGAACAGCAAAGATACTGCGCAGAACCCTCAAGCTCCAAGGACCTGAGCTTGGAGGAAAAAGAGACCGCCCGCGGAGGATGAGGAAGAGTTTATATGAACTCTTCCTCATCCTCCGCGGGTGGAGAAAATTATACATGGAACAAAGAGAAAATAATAGAGAATAGAGAAGAGTAGAGAGTGCATGAGCTTGACTTGTGTGTGTGATTATTACACATGCAGTATTTGTTTCAGCTTGGGTATAAAAAAGGTGACTCTATCACTCCGCTGTGGGGCTTTGAACATGTCCTTGAACTGAGCCGGTCTGGAGTTGTGTTTTCTTTCATTCGGGTACAGTACAATGCGACCCATGTGCTCCTCATTGTTTTTAATAACATTTCACAAAATCTAAAACTACGGTAGATGTTTTATGGCCCACTCTGTGGTTAAACAACTTTGTCAGACCTATACACAGTGTACGTAGGTTTTATTTCCCCCTCAGTAAATCTGGTCAATATGTGCTGTCAGTCATCTCTCTCATGGGGTGAAATGTGATCCCCTCCACTCCGGAGCAAAAAGCCCCAGAACAGAGCTCCAGAACGGGTAGAAACAGCCGTCCACACTCCAGCCACACACAGGAGACGAGGCCGTGACTGAAAGAAACCTACAGGTCCAACAGTATCCTTCATTCAGGCTTTAAAAGCACTTTAAACTTTGTGGCGCTGGTGTTTAAGGTGAGACACTGAAGGCAAAGCATTTATTGAATTTTGGGTCAGTTTGCTCTTAACATAGAAACTTTCACCTGGACACAAAGAAATCTCCAAATCTTTAATAACTGCACTGATTGAGAGCAGTATGGGTATTCCCAGGCTAGCTAAAATGGTCAAATAGCGGAGAATAATAGGGGGGGAAATTGAGAGAACAAAAAGGAAAAAAAAGTGGTGAAAGAAATAAGAGGGTAATGGGGAAAAAAGTAGGGGGGAAATTTAAAAAATTAAAATAGGGGAAATATAGGGCAAATGGAAGGGGAGGGGGGATTTTGAAAACACTGAACATTTTTGGTAAAAAGAAATAATACAAATTGGGGAAATAAGTGGGGGAAAAATTGGGGAAATAATTTAAAAATGGGGGGTTCACTAGCCCCCTCCTGGAGCCACTACCTTAACGTGGTGGAGGGGTTTGAGCACCCGAATGATCCTGGAGCTCTGTTGTCGGGGGCTTCGCGCCCCTGGTAGGGTCTCCCAGGGCAAACAGGTCCAAGGTGACGGGTCAGACAGAGAGTGGTTCAGAAGCTCCTTATGAGAGACCAACAGGCCCGGTCAGAACCATGAGGCCGTCCTTCTGTGGACCCACCACCCGCAGGAGGAGCCATGAGGGCTGGTGCAATGTGATCACAACCCAGAAACTGACAAGTGGAAGAAAATGGATGGATGGATGGATGGGTGGGTGGGTGGATGGATGGATGGGTGGGTGGGTGGGTGGGTGGATGGATGGATGGATGGATGGTTGTGTGTGCACGTGGAAGAGTGTGGTAGCTTCAAATTCAACCCATTTGGAGCTATAGGAATATGTTGGGAGAGGCTAAATGCTAACAACATCTTTGGTCGTTTTGCGGGACTGGGGACACAAAGACCAGACAGGTACACATCAACTCGTCTAAGCTCAGGTAAGAACATATCTCAGTATGGAAAACGGTGGCCTTTTCCTTTAACCAACTTCATTTTCTCCAGTTCAGTGTTAGGATTTACCCACATTTTGAAAGCTAAGACCTACACAACTCATCTAAAGGGATGACTTTCCTTGCGTTGTTGCCGCGTTGTCACTTTGAGATTATTTTCATTGCTTTTTTGCCACATTTCATGGATTTCTTGTCACTTTTCTGTTGCATTGTTGCATGTTTTTTTGTGTTTTTTGTTGCGTTTTCATCACACACTTTTTTACAAATAGTTTTTAGATTTGGGTTCAGGTGGGGGATGAGGGAAGCTCAGTGTCTTTTTCAGGGTCTGCCACCACCCACCTCTGTCACTGAGGCTAAAGCACTGCCCCACCGTCTGACTCCGCCCTCCCTGACTCTCTCTCTCTCTCTCTCTCTCTCTCTCTCTCTGGCCAACATTCCAGCGCAGAGCCTTTCCTCTCCTCAGAGCGCGGTGCAGCTGGTCACTCGGACACTTAACCGTGGATCTGCTGCAGAACTGGACACTGTGAGGAGCCTTTCTGCAGGACGGACGCGGGTAAGCTGTGCACTTCATTGCAAGTTTTTTGGGATGATGACCAAACATTGTGTGGCCTCCAACAGCAGAATGTTTAAACTGACCCAGGCTACAGAGGAGTTCAGCTGAATCCTTTTGATGAGAGCAGAGCGAGAGTAGAGTCCATAATCACTTTCAAATCATTTCACTCAAGTACAAGTAAAAAGTGAGACTGTCTGAGTGTAAAGGTCGGATTTCAGGTTTCCAGCCATTGAATTTCCAAATAAGTGAGAAAGATGAAAAAATATAATAATAGAAAGACTAACTAAAACTTTTCTTCAATATTCCAGCTTCTGTACTTGACTTGAGTAACATTTGTGTTGAGAACTTATTACTTTTACACCACAACATTTGAAATAATGAAATATAGGGGAGACCAGGGCTATTTGTCACTTTATTTTCCAAAGTTCGCTGCTCACAAGAATCAGACCTGCTTTAAATGAAAGCTTGAACACTTGACTTGAAGTAGCCCTCACTCTCTTTTTTTCATATTGGGATAAATATTTATTAACCGTCAAACACAAGAAAATGGACTGTGGCCTGGGGTTGGTCGTCACCATTGGTTTTAAAGGAGTTTTTGGTGTGAACATGACGTGGCAATGCAATGCCACATGTCCTTTGTAAAAGGTTCATACTAAGCCTATTATTGTTTTGTTATTTTAGTAAGTCAGAAGGTTTAGTCAATACTGCCAGATGTGTTCATGACGCTTATTTGAACTGTTGATGTTTTGCAAAATGCTCCATAAAGAGGTGACCCAAACATCACAGCTAATGTTCAAATAAGTGATCATAAAAACGAAAAAGAAAACATTTCCCACCATTTATGCCCCATGTGACAACCAACCCCTCAGTCCATGTCCAAGTTACTTTAAAATTGTAGTATATTCTAGCTGGAGTAGTAGATGCAGTTTTAAAAAGTAATATGTTTGTGTTACAAGTTACTGTTTCATTTGCATTACACTACTTTATTTATTTATGGTTTATTTGGTGGGGACAGTGCAAGTTAATGAACAAGCCACACCGGATTGTAGCCTTAGGCTAATTTTCATCCGTCGTCCCCCATGCGCACTCTCAAACACACTCTCATACATCCTGGCCTATTGTACATGTTTTTAGTGGTAGGGGAAACCGGAGTACCCGGAGGAAACCTACGCAGACACGGGGAGAACATGCAAACTCCACACAGAAAGGCCCCGTCCTTGGTGGGAATCGAACCCGGACCTTCTAGCTGTGAAGCGAGAGCACTAACCGCTGTGCTACTTTTGAGTTACCTTTTGCAAAATAAAAACGAAGAAAGTGCAGATCTACGCCAGTATCCAACTTGATTTGGGGCTGCATTTTATGTAGTGGAACATTTTCCCATTTGTTCATCAATACAAACCATTTAAATGCACTGGTAAGTCATTACTTTTGTAATACTTTAGCATGTTAGCATTGCACAGGATTGTAGCCCACCAGCGGCTGCAGCCGCTGCTAGCCTGTAGGATAAGGTGGCTCTGTTCTCACTACAAAAATAACCCAGACATTAAAGTTTGTGTCCTCTCCTTATGTCTTCAGTCCAAATGAGGATTTTTTTTGGAAGAGAAGAAGAATACCAATACACATATTATATATCAGTACCATCACACAGCGCCCTCTAGTGTGGCTATGGCAATGTGACAACTAGCCCACAGTACATTCATACAATGCAATGCTTGCCAGTGAAAAGTTGGCAGCATCTGTGGTCCCGTTAAAGCCTTACCACGCACACTCCAGGACAGCAGGGGGCGCTTGGGCAGATGTACAGTCAATGCCCATGACAAGGAAGAAGGTTTGTCCCTGTCATGTTGCGAATTCAGGCGCGAACTAAGTTTCTTGAACTCATTGGTACATTTTCCGTTTAAAACTTTAACCGGGGGTTGACTTCTTTCACTTTTTGACCACACTGCTCGTCGTCAGTGGGGGATTTGTGACATGCTTGGTTCTGCAGGAGGAGTTCCTGCTGCTGAATGTGCGTGTGTGGAAGACAGAGTGCTTGTATGTGTTGGTAGAGGTTGTGCGATGACATCATGAGTGTCCAATGAGCAGTGAGCGTTGGAAGAGTGGGGGAGGAGCTGTGGTGGCTGTCTGAACTCTGTAGGTCGGCTTCTGTGGAACGTCATCGAGGATTTACCAAATACAGTTCAGGGCAAAGCTTCTGACAGATCCTACAAGTTTGTAAGTGTTTAAAGTTGGTTTCAGATTCATTTCAAACATGTCAATAGGAACATTAACACGTGAGAAAGCAGTTTCAACAGTCACAAAGCTTTATTTCTCCCAGAGGAGCAAAACGTTTGCAGGCGCTGCTTTTAAAGAATAAAAAATACAGCAAGCTGCTGTGACGCGCCTGAAGAGAAAGAACATTTTGTTCTGAGCAGGGACGATTTTCACTTCAAGTCACATCAGTTCACAAACTGATGACACTCCTGCAGCTCCTGTTGTGATGCTGTTTGTATCAGTGAAAGTCACAGCAGATCCCAGAGCTTCTGACATTACATTCTTAGATGTTTCATTTGTTTTACATTGAGTACACTGGGTTACAAAGAAACATTTGAACAGATTTACAACATTTTCCATTTGTGTGGCTCAGGTCAGGTGCTCAGTGGGTTTTCTCTGTATTCTATGATTTTGACTTTCTGCTACGTTCAAACCAACCTTTTTACAACCAGCCTCAGCCAACATTGTCCTGTCATATTGTTTGGCATGTCTAAGAAGTGAGCTCACAAATAAAATCATCAAAATGTATGTACAGCTTTCATAAACTGCTGCCCACACACGCTGGGTTGTACCAAAACATTTGCACAAATGATGCTCCGGGCCCAGTCTCCCCAAACTGTGGACAGACTGGCTCCAGGAGACATCATGAAGACACAACCCTCACCAACATTTGGCCGGGGGATAAACAATGGGCCTGATCGAGCAGCAGTTGTTTGAACTGACTTGTCCAGTTCACTCATGTGGTTACACTTTATTGACCTGGCTCTGCCCCGGGGAAGGGCCTGGCAGGACCTTACCACCTCCGAGTATGGAGTGAACGAATAGTGCAATGTAAAGATCTTTGAGTGTCCAGAAAAGCGCTATATAAAACCAATGCATTATTGTTATTATTATTATTATTATTATTATTATTATTATTATTATTATTATTATTATTAAAGTGACACAAAGGCGTGACTATTCCGCTCTGCGCATTTGATCAAACTCAGTGCAAGGAAATAACTGCTTGTTATTTATTGTATTAACTTGGTTATGAAATATAATATCATAATATATAATATATATATATATATATATATATAAGTGTGTGTAAACGGAACACGGTGTATTTCTAATGTATGTGTCGCTGTCTCAGGTGCTGGACGATTCACTTTTATCACTATGCAATAAGCCGAATGCCCATCTCGGGTCGCCCGTTGCATTATGGGTAATGGAATCTCTTTCGGCTACCAAACAGTATTGATAGTTAGCGCAAAGAAACGAAGAAAGCTCTGACTTGGACCGTTTTAACCGCGGGAAAGATGATATAAAGTGCTTTTGTCGTCACCGTGGAGCTTGTTACGATGTTAGCATGAAGTCTATTTTTACACCAGGGCTGCGAACGGAGACAGAAACTGAAAGAACTGAACGGAAAAACATTTGTGACCCTCGAAAGCGACTGTGGGACAAAGTGCAGGGTCTGAAACTGTGGCCTCAAGTCGCCGATATGGAGTCGAGATGGGCATTCGGCTTCTACATGTCACACCCGAACACCCCACACCCAAAAGCAGCCCCCAAGCACCCCACACCCAGAAGCAGCCCCCGAACACCCCACACCCAAAAGCAGCCCCCGAAATCACCTGAGCGACACCTCCCGTTATTAGCATTTAGAATTATTTCAGGACAATTGTTTCAGACACATTTTGATATTTCGCTTCATTTTAGTGAAAAATACTGTTCCCAATCAAATATACAGACATTTTCAAAAAGTATTGCCTTGAAATCATCTCTCAACCACCGCCTCACAACAACCACCGCCTCACAGCAACCACCGCCTCACAACAACCACCGCCTCACAACAACCACCACCTCACAACAACCACCACCTCACAACAACCACCACCTCACAGCAACCACCACCTCACAGCAACCACCGCCTCACAACAACCACCGCCTCACAACAACCACCGCCTCACAGCAACCACCGCCTCACAACAACCACCGCCTCACAGCAACCACCGCCTCACAACAACCACCGCCTCACAGCAACCACCGCCTCACAGCAACCACCGCCTCACAACAACCACTGCCTCACAACAACCACCGCCTCACAGCAACCACCGCCTCACAACAACCACCGCCTCACAACAACCACTGCCTCACAACAACCACCGCCTCACAACAACCACCGCCTCACAGCAACCACCGCCTCACAGCAACCACCGCCTCACAACAACCACCGCCTCACAACAACCACCGCCTCACAGCAACCACCGCCTCACAGCAACCACCGCCTCACAACAACCACCGCCTCACAACAACCACCACCTCACAGCAACCACCGCCTCACAGCAACCACCGCCTCACAGCAACCACCGCCTCACAACAACCACCGCCTCACAACCACCGCCTCACAGCAACCACCGCCTCACAACAACCACCGCCTCACAGCAACCACCACCTCACAGCAACCACCGCCTCACAGCAACCACCACCTCACAACAACCACCACCTCACAGCAACCACCGCCTCACAACAACCACCGCCTCACAGCAGCTTTACAGAAAACATGAAGAATGGTGTTTTCTCTCTCCTGTAAATGTGTTTTGGAGCTAGGTGTGACTTTGTTTTATAAATAAAGATTGATTGATTGCAGACCCTGTGGTTCTGACCAGTGTGTCCCTCTGCAGACCCTGTGGTTCTGACCAGTGTGTCCCTCTGCAGACCCTGTGGTTCTGACCAGTGTGTTCCTCTGCAGACCCTGTAGTTCTGACCGGTGTGTCCCTCTGCAGACCCTGTGGTTCTGACCAGTGTGTCCCTCTGCAGACCCTGTAGTTCTGACCGGTGTGTCCCTCTGCAGACCCTGTGGTTCTGACCAGTGTGTCCCTCTGCAGACCCTGTGGTTCTGACCAGTGTGTTCCTCTGCAGACCCTGTGGTTCTGACCGGTGTGTTCCTCTGCAGACCCTGTGGTTCTGACCGGTGTGTCCCTCTGCAGACCCTGTGGTTCTGACCAGTGTGTTCCTCTGCAGACCCTGTGGTTCTGACCAGTGTGTCCCTCTGCAGACCCTGTGGTTCTGACCAGTGTGTCCCTCTGCAGACCCTGTGGTTCTGACCAGTGTGTCCCTCTGCAGACCCTGTAGTTCTGACCAGTGTGTCCCTCTGCAGACCCTGTGGTTCTGACCAGTGTGTTCCTCTGCAGACCCTGTAGTTCTGACCAGTGTGTTCCTCTGCAGACCCTGTGGTTCTGACCAGTGTGTCCCTCTGCAGACCCTGTGGTTCTGACCAGTGTGTCCCTCTGCAGACCCTGTAGTTCTGACCAGTGTGTTCCTCTGCAGACCCTGTAGTTCTGACCAGTGTGTTCCTCTGCAGACCCTGTGGTTCTGACCAGTGTGTCCCTCTGCAGACCCGGGCGCAGAGACCATGGCGGAGGCACAGTCGGACCTTCCAGAGCTCCACACACCACTGACTCCTGAACTGTCACAGAACCTCCCTTTACAGACTTCAGGGGTTTATATGGAAGCAGGTTGGTTTGTTTTTTACAATACGTTCAAATACATTTCCCAGCACACAAGACTAAACCAGGACACGGGACTGGGTTACAGTTTTCTATGTATTCTTGACAAACACTAATGTAATATACTTATCATTGTTTTATTGTTTTGTGAGAGGAAAAGCATACATTTGAAATGTTACAGTATTTGTGGACTGAAGAGCAGTGAATGTTGTGTGACTTGTACGACGTGTCTTGCAGATGACCTGTCCGTGCCGTCTTCACCCGCCACAGCCCGGAGCGAGTGTGGCATCACCCCTTTGACGCCCTCGCCCTCACCGGTACTTCCCCCCGTCCCGGTGCCTTTCCTCGCTTCATGGCTGTAGATGAACTGAATATCTGTGTCTGTGTGCTCTCTCAGAGGGTGGAGCTTCGGCCCAAAATGGCGTGTCCCTTCTCTGTGGTGGTGGCCATTGACTTTGGGACAACCTCCAGCGGCTACGCATTCAGCTTCACTGACACCGAGGCCATTCACATGATGAAGTATGAGCTGCTTTAGTTTAGACTCAGTGTAATCCTGATGTAGACTTGGTTTGGTCTCAGTTTAGACTCAGTGTAATCCTGATGTAGACTTGGTTTGGTCTCGGTTTAGACTCAGTGTAATCCTGATGTAGACTTGGTTTAGCTGAGTTTAAATGTTTTGAAAACTGTTTCAGTCCTGCTTTAGACTCAATTTAATCCTGGTTTGTCCCAAAAATCCCTAAATCTGTGCTGACTTTGTGTCCAATGGGAGCAGGCGCTGGGAGGGTGGGGACCCTGGAGTAGCCAATCAGAAGAGCCCGACGTGCCTGCTGCTGACCCCTGACCTCCGCTTCCACAGCTTTGGCTTCTCGGCGAGAGACTTTTACCACGACCTGGACCCAGACGAGGCCCGCCACTGGCTCTACTTCGACAAGTTTAAGATGAAGATCCACAGCACCAGCGTAAGGACCAGTGTGGGGCGAGTATGTGACGAGGGTGGGGAGAGGGGAGTGACAAGGCACAGTGGTGCAGGTTCAAGTCCCACGTGGACGGGGCCTTTCTGTGTGGAGTTTGCATGTTCTCCCCGTGTCATCTGGGTACTCCGGTTTCCCCTATCACTAAAAACAACTCGACCAGATCAAACATCATCTAGCTAGGCTAACCATATACAAATCTTTTATAACCGGTGGTACTTTCCAGAATACTCACTTAAACTTGTGGTTGTGCCTCTGACCACAGACTCTAGTGGAGGAGTGGTGTGACTTTAAGTCGAGCTGGTGTGTAGTATCCAGCTTTACACTTTGACTACAAGAAAAAGCTTTCGAAGATGAAAGCGAAACTTTCTCAACTCAATCATCTCAGTCCAGTTGACGGTGAAATCTCCAGCATGCTCTATATGACGTTCACTATAAACAATCATTTATTTTCCAGCTTCTGAGAGAGCACTTGTGAACTGCCTAGGGACAGATTCAACAGTTTTCAAAGAGCATCATTGATCTGACCTCATGCAGAATTAGATTGAACTCATCTATTCTACACAGTGATCTTACTCAATCTTTTCTCTGGCACGATTACAGGTTGTGTTCTCTTGAAGGTAAATGTGTAACTCTAAATATTTCCTTGGTGGGTCCTCACCCAGTGGCTTATCTCCCCTGTGCTGATAACAGTCCCTCCTCTTGACCACTATGGAACATTGAGTTTTCATTAACTTCACATAACCTACAATTGAGCTGGGGATGTTTTATGTAAGGCCCCGCCCCAGAAGAAAGTGCCTGGGCTTTAGAGGGAAGTGGGAAGTGAAACAGGAAGTGCAGCAGAAAGCTCTCTGAGATGGATTAGGTCGGCATCCGGCGGGTGGAACAATCAAACAATCCATCCGTCGTGAATGCACAGTTCAGGCTGTGCTGAAAGGCTGCTCAGAAACCCACTTACATAAGGCTTGTACTGTGGTCAGATGGGTATGGGGCCCGAGTGAAGGATAGTGATTTTTTTTTAATCAACTTTAAAGTGATGAGTAAGTTTAAATAAGTAATTTTAAATAACAATATTTTTTCTAAAGTCCCTCCCTTGACATTGATCAGAATCCCCGGGCTATCACTTTGACCAATGAGAACTGGCCTGTCAGGTCCAATCAGGAGGAGGTGGAGGGAGCTGGGTCGTTTACTTTTGAAAGTTTGTTCTCTCTCCCCTCAGTTTGCAAACTAGGAGTGGCTTTCTGGTACACTCAGGAGGAGACTTTCAAATGTCACTCTCTCCTCACTTTGCAATCTTACTGACCATCAAAACGAAAGAACCAAATACCTTACGTAAGGTCTCAGAACCAAACCTTTTTAATACGTAGTGTTTCAATGTAGGATGTGTTTCTGTGTCAGATTGCGATGGAGAATTGTCCTCCACATTTTTCAAAGTCCATAAACTCTAGCCAGAACTGATCTGACCTGGTATGCGGTCAGACTCTATTGCACAGCCATGGCTAAAGTGATGGTCAGAGTGACATTTGAAAGTTAACAATCAAGTACCTCCCCCTTTCCTCCTGATTGGACCTGACAGACTGGTTCACAGGAAAGCTTGTCTCATTGGTCAAAGTGCTAGCCTGAGGAATCTGACGAGGTGTTGAAGTCTGCAACCAGTGGGACTTAAATATCATTATTTAAAGGAACAGGCCACCGTTTTTACACACTGAGATATGTTCTTACCTGAGCTTAGACGAGTTCATTTGTACCTGTCTGGTCTTCACGCGTGCCCTCAGTCACGTAAACACAGCACAGACGGCGTTAGCATTTAGCCTCTCCCTCTCTCCTCTATAGCTCCAAACCAGGTGAAGATAGAAGCTACCAAGCTCTTCCAGCTTGGTTACGTGAAGTGTTACACAATCCAAGTGTAGTTACACAAAATTAAATGATGTGGATTTTCGAAGCGGATAAAAACCTCTCTGAAACCTATTGTTGACTTTTTACAAATCCCTTCCTGCAGTCATAAACGGCTGATGGTTTTGAAACACCTCAGATGTGCAGGTACAGAGTGAGTCCATGTGCTTGTCCGCAGGACCTCTCCATGGAGACGGAGCTGGAAGCGGTAAACGGTCGAAAGGTCCGGGCCATCGAGGTGTTCGCTCACGCCCTGCGCTTCTTCAGAGAGCATGCTATCAAGGTCAGCCTCTTTTACACAGTGCTTTATCAAAAAGCAAAAAAAGCTAGTGCTACATAAGGTTGTTCTACATAACATCGCCACTGGCCAGCCAGCCCACATACAGCCCGCTTAATGCACCTGGTCTGGAGCTGGAAAACCTCACTGTGCACTGTGTACTAAGCGGCAAAATCTACTCAATAGTCTGCGTTTGGAAACATCATTGGGCTTTTTTTTCTCCTTAAAAAATATCACTGCAATGTGATCATTACAATTTCCTTACACATTAGCTTCTATGACCGCTCTAGAGTTCAATTCCAATGGACCAGAGATGATGACGATGATGCTGCTGCTGCTGATGATGATGATGATGATGATGATGATGTGGCTTGTTTTTAGGAAGTGAAGGAGCAGTCGTCGTCAGTGCTTGAGGGGGAGGAGATCCGCTGGGTCATCACTGTTCCAGCCGTGTGGAGACAACCAGCCAAACAGTTCATGAGAGAGGCAGCTTACCTGGTACTAACATGCCCCACCCTCGTCACACCCACCACACTCTTCACACATATCACTTTTGCTGTCATGTGGAGAAAACCGGCTAAATAGTTCATCATGTAAGCTTTGCACCCCCCACCCCAGAATAAAATATAAATACATGCATAAGCCGGCAGGGTACAGAGGAGCGGTCTGCATCAGGAGCAGCAGTCCGGCACAGCTACAGGGCACTGACCTAAAAGAGCCCAGAGGGGGCGCGGCAGAGACACCACACCTCCACCTGATCATCCACAGGACAGCCCCCACACAGCAATCAAGGACGCTAGAAATAAATATAAAATATCAATAAATATAAATGATCAACATAAATAAAGATACAAATAATTTGGGCTAAATTAATAGATAGATAAATAAATAAATACGATAAAAATAAATAAATAGATCTCTCTTAAAAACCTGAACTCACTACACTCACCACACTCACCATACTTACCACACTCATCCCACGTACCACCCCACCCTCATCATACTTACCACCCTCATCACACTTACCACCCTCAATCAAACTTTATTCATAAAGCGCTTTTCATACGAAAGGTATCACAAAGTGCTTTACAGATTACAACATTTAAAACAATGCGTCTGGGACAACCTCCCATATATATACATTTTATATATTAGGATTATATAAATAGATTAGTCAGTTAAAGGCTAAGCTAAAAAGGTGGGTCTTGAGCCTGCTCTTAAAAACATGAACGTTCTCCTCAGCCCTGAGCTCCTCCTGAGCCCTGAGCTCCTCCTCAGGTGGTTCCAGAGGCGAAGGCCGTAATATTGGAAAGACGCCTCACCATGAGTCTTTTTGTTGACTTTAGGAATAACTAGGAGACCCCTGAGGAGGAGCGAAGGGGCCGTGAAGGTTCGTAAGGTAAAAGCAGTTCTGAAAGATAAGAAGGACAAAGACCCTGAAGATATTTAAAAACCATTAAAAGAACTTTAAAATCGATCCTGAAACACACGGGGCCAATGCAGCGATTCTTAAACCGGTGTAATGTGGTCCCGCCTCCTGGTCTTCGTCAGGACACGAGCTGCTGAGTTTTGTAAAAGTTGTAAACCTGAGATACTCTTTTTGGGAAGACCAGAGAGCAGGGCATTACAGTAGTGGATACGAGTGGTGATAAAAGCATGCATGAGCGTCTCCGTGTTGGCCCGAGAGAGAATGGGGCGACTCTGGCTATGTTCTTTAGATGTAAAAACCTATCTTTGTGATATTCTTAATGTGTGGAATAAAAGTCAGCTTAGAGTCAAAGATCACGCCCAGGTTCTTCACCTGTGAGGAAGGATTAAAGACAGTGACTGTAGTTTGGGTAAAAGTCTCTCTCTCTGGGCCTCAGGGCCGATGATTAACATTTCAGTTTTGTTCTGGTTAAGCTGGAGAAAGTTTTCTGCCATCCAGGATTTGATTCTAAAATGCAGTTAAAAAGTGCATCTATTGGCCTGGTGTCATCAGGAGACATGGAGATGTATAACTGTGTATCATCAGCATAACTGTGAAAGTTGACTCCATGTCTCCTGATGACATCACCAAGAGGGAGCATATACAGATTAAAAAGCACTGGGCCTAAAATTGAACCCTGGGGCACACCACATGTAATTCCATGCACCTTAGAGGAGCAGGTATCCACACTTACCATGAACGTCCTGTCTGTGAGGGAGGAAGTAAACCATTTGTGTCCAGCACCAGAGAGGCCGATGTGTTTTAAACGAGTTAAAAGAATAGTGTGGTCGACTGTATCAAAGGCAGCGCTCAGATCCAGAAGAACCAACACTGTGACCTTCTGTGAGTCATGATTTAATCTAAAATCATTTAAAATCTTTAAGAGGGCGGTCTCGGTGCTGTGGTTTACCCTAAAGCCGGACTGGAATTTCTCAAGGACATTTTGTGCAGTAATAAAATCATTAAGTTGGATGAAGACAAGTTTTTCTAAGATTTTGCTTAAAAATGGTAAGTTGGATACTGGTCTGAAATTGTTAAAATCTTTACAGTCCAAATTGCTCTTCTTCAACAGGGGCCTCACCACCGCCCCTTTTAAGGCAGCAGGGAAGACCCCCGTCTGAAGAGAGATCCATCAAATGTTTTAAAAAACGGGGTTGGGACCGGGTCCAAAAGACATGTGGTGGGCCTCACTGAGGAGAAAACTTTATCAAGCATCTCAGCATTAACCAGGACAAAACTGTCCAGTGTTTCCTCTGGAACAAATAGACCATTAGATGTATTTAGAACCGTGTTACTTTGGGTAGATAAAATATTCCATCTGATAGTGTCTGTCTTTCCTCTGAAGTGTCTGCAAACGCCTCACAGAGGCGTCTGTGGGGTTAAAAGGAGTTTTGTTTAAATTAGGGTTTTCTATCGTTGAGAATAAGACTTTTGGGTTATTTTTATGATTGGTGATTATTGTGGAAAATAATTTGTTTCTTGCATTTCTTATTGCTGTATTGTAGGTCTTTTGTTGGGCACGGAATATTTGATGATTTATTATTATTTTGCTTTTCCTCCATCTCCTCTCGGCCTTCCTGCAATTTCTCTTAAGTTGTTTTAGCTCCCCGTTTCTCCAAGGTGGAAGGGGTTTAGGATTAATCTTTTTAAGTTTGAATGGTGCAGCTGTATCGAGGGCAGTGAGTAGTTTACTGTTAAAGTTGTCAACAATAAAATCACAGTTAGCAGGTAAAGTCACTGGAGGAATTTGTTGTAAAGCATCAATATATTTTGCAGCCACTTCAGGGGTGAAATTACGTTTCCTCACAGTTTTTGCCGAGGACTTTCGCTGAATCAAACCGGTGACATTAAAAACACACAGTAATGGTCAGAGACAGCCAGGTGGACGACAGAGGACACAGTAGTGGACAGGCCATACGTGATGACCAGGTCATACGTGAGGACCAGGTCCAGACTGTCCTTTCTCGTGAGTTGGCTGCGTGGCGTGTTGTGTGAAGTCCATAAAATTAAGAACATTCAGAAATTCGGTTGAAATGGGGTCTAAGAGGTTGTCTATGTGTAGGTTAAAATCACCGGTTTGAATTATCATATTAAAAGAGCTATGAAAAATTGATAGAAACTCTGAGAATTCATTATTACACTGCGTTCCAAATGATTATGCAAATTGGATTTTTGTGTCAAAAAGGTAAAAAAAAATAATAATAATAATGAAACTCATGGATGGTGTCGTGTCTTGGGGCTCTTTGAATCACTGACATTAATCTCAGAGACCTGGGATGATTAGTTTTCAGGTTAAGCCCAGTTAAGGGAAAAACTACTGAAAAGGATGTTCCACATTATTAAGCAGATCATCATTTTCAAGCATTATGGGAAAGAAAAAGGGTCTCTCTGCTGATGAAAAGCGTGAAATAGTTGAATGCCTTGGTCTAGGTATGAAAACCTTCGATATTTCATGAAAGATGAAGCGTAATCATCGAACTGTTAAGAGATTTGTGGATGATTCAGACACACTCCGGTTTGTGCAGATAATGGCACAATATGGACGGTTTCTGCCAGACAAACACATCAGATTAAAGGAATAGGCCACCGTTTTTATATACTGAGATAAGCTCTTACCTCACTTTAGCCAAGTTAATATATCCCCGTCTGGTCTTTGTCCGTGCGCTCACACATACGCAGCCTCTCCCACATGTCACATAGCTCCAAAAAAGCTCACGATAGAAGCTACCAAGCTCTTCCACGTGTTCCCTATTTAAATAAAGTTACGTGAAGTGTTTTCATGCGAAGTATATTTACACAGAAATGTAGCATGTCGATTTTATAAGCAGATAAAAAGGGGGACTATATTGTGAGGCGTAATGATACGAGGAGCAAAACGTCCGCGCAGTAACTCCTAAAGACTCCCCCGCTCACTTCCGTCAATAACCTTTAGGAGTTACTGCGCGGACGTTTTGCTCCTCGTATCATTACGCCTCACAATATAGTTCCCCTTTTTATTTGCTTATAAAATCGACATGCTACATTTCTGTGTAAATATACTTCGCATGAAAACACTTAACGTAACTTTATTTAAATAGGGAACACGTGGAAGAGCTTGGTAGCTTCTATCGTGAGCTTTTTTGGAGCTATGTGACATGTGGGAGAGGCTGCGTATGTGTGAGCGCACGGACAAAGACCAGACGGGGATATATTAACCTGGCTAAAGTGAGGTAAGAGCATATCTCAGTATATAAAAACGGTGGCCTATTCCTTTAAGAGAACAGATGCTACAAAGCAGCATACAGGTATTTGAAGCTGCTGGTGCCTCTGGAGTCTCCCGAACATCAAGGTGTAGGACCCTCCAGAGGCTGCAGTTGTGCATAAACCTTCTATCCGGCCTCCCCTAAACTGTTCATTGAAGCTGATGAACAGAAACGGCTGCAGTGGCTCAGAAATACATGAGGACTCATTTTCAAACAGTCTTGTTCACTGATGAGGCCGTGTAGCCCTGGATGGTCAGATCAATGGAGTAGTGGATAGTTGGTGAACGGCCACAATGTCCCAACAAGGCTGTGACGTCAGTAAGGAGGGGGCGGAGTCATGTTTTGGGCCAGAATCATGTGGAGAGAGCTGGTCGGCCCCTTTAGGCCCCTTTAGGCTCCCTGAAGGTGTGAAAATGACCTTTGAAAAATATGTGGAGTTTCTGACTGACCACTGTCTTCTATGCTACAAAAAGAAGAGCCGTGCTTTCCCGAACAAGATCATCTTCATCATGACAACAAACCATGTCATACTGCAAAGAAAACCTCTGCTTCACTGGCTGCTATGGGCATAAAAGGAGAGAAACTCATGATGTGGACCCCCTCTCCCCTGACCTCAACCCTATTGAGAACCTTTGGAGCCTCAACAAAAAAAACATCTATGAGGGTGGGAGGCAGTTTTCATCCAAACAGCAGCTCTGGGAGACTATTCTAACATCCTGCAAAGAAATCCAAGCAGAAACTCTACAAAAACTTACAAGTTTAATGGATTTAAGAATTTTGAAGCTGCTTCACACAAGGGTTCCTATGGTAAAATATAACTTCACCTGTTAAGATGTTTTTGATTGAAATAGCTTTTGATTTCAGTAAATATGACCTCCTAATGCTACAAATACAACAAATGACCATTTTCAGTTAATTACAAGCGTTAAAATGTTTTGAAACGATGAGTTGCAGAATAATTTGGAACAGTGGATTTTGAGGTTTTTACTATATTTATTTTTGAAAAAAAATCACTAGGAAATTTTTTCCACCACATTTAAATGATCCTCTACCAGATAAAGACTTAAAAATTATGCTGACTCTCATTTGAGTTGACAATTTAGAAAATCAGAGAAAAATGTCATTTGCATAATAATTTGGAACGCAGTGTAAAGAGGGGACATCTTTTGGGCGGTCTATAGATAGTGACGCATAAAATCGGGGGTTACTGAAAATAATTGCATGGTGCTCGAAACTCGAGTATTGATCAAATAAAATAGGTTTGGTGGCAAGAGTGTTTATGCATATGGAGGCAGTCCCACCACCCCTTTTTTCATTTCTGGTTGAAAAGGCACTGCTAAAATTAGGTGGGGAGGCCTCAGCGAGAACGGCATTTGCATCCGCATCCAGCCAGGTTTCAGTTAAAAACAAACAATCAAGATTATTATCTAAAATCAAATCATTTACAATAAAAGACTTTTTCGGCAGAGAGCGGACATTTAAAAGGGCCATGTTTACTGTGGTAGGGGGCTGAGTATTTAAGGAACTATGAGATGACAGCGCCTTGGTGAGAGGTCTGAGGCTATTAGTATTAACAGTGCGGGTGCTCTTAGCTTTGGTGCGCTCTCTGCTGATAAAGACAGGAATATCCGTTATGATGGGTGCTATCAAAGCAGGAATATCCGTTATGGTGGGTGTGGGGGGACACCTTCATGCTGCAGATTCTATTGTAAGTTGAATGTTCTGTGGAAACAGGTGGGATCCGGTGGCGTTGGGGTGTAGTCTGTCCAGGCCTGTTAAAAAATGTGAAGAAATTGTCCACGTATGGGATGTTGTTCTTCGTGCAGTAGTTCTTTAAGAACAGATGGAGCAGCCTCTACTAAATTTTCTATCCCCAAAACGGGGCCCAGAGAACGGTCCGGAAACTATGCAACTTTTGTTGTTGTTTTTGATGGTGTTGATGAGTGAAACGAAGTCCTGGTTGAGTTTTTCTGACTGCTGAAGTTTGAGGTCGTTGGTACCGGCGTGGATCACTACTGTGGAGATTGTAGGATGATTTTGGAGGATGTTTGGGGCAGAGTTATTGATGTCCTGCACGAGAGCACCTGGGTGGCAGGAGGTGTGGCTGTTGATGAACCTCACATCGCGGACCATCGACGTACCGAGCACAAGCACTGATGGATTTGAGTCTGATCCACATCCACAGCGGAGGCGCTCGGTTCAATGCGGGCCCGGACGGAGTAGCAGGCGTATCCCCCCGCTCATCCCGAGCACTCGGCCCCAGCGTGCGCGGAGGGGAGGCGGTGGAGGCCCCTGGGCCGTCGCGATGAGTTGCTCTGGTCTCCGGGCAGTGTCTGCGCACCACACTCACATGATGTTTGTGGGCAGCCCAAGTCCGGGAACTGGCTCTCATGCCATAAGCCTCCAGGTGGTGATCTGTTCTTGTAACCCGGAGCTGGGGTGTAGTGCAGACTACCGCGGCGTCTGACCGAAGCTGGCGGTCCGCTGCCGGTGGAAAGTCGTCGAGGGGGGGTCTCGGACTGAGTGAGCCCCGGCTGTGTTGAATGACGAGTGGGCAGAGGAGGATAATTCTCGTTGTCCAGGATGTCGAATCTGTTTTCCAGCGCTCCGCCATCGGCGTGAGGGGGGGCAGACTTACGAGGAGCTTTGCTGGCTCCAGGGACGACTATCCACTTGTCTGACTTCCGTGGGGTCGAACTAGTTGGACGTTTGGGCTTAGTATCGATTTGGAGCCAGTAGTTTACACTGCCGGGGACATGGCCGGAGGCGGCCTGCTGACGTGGACAGGTAGCGTCTTTGGAGACGTCTCCGGGAGAATGCACCGTGTCAGCGAGCTCCGCACTGGTGGGACTGGTTTGAGTTTTCCCACGATTATCTCCGAGTCCTTTTCCTCCTGGATTTTAAACAACATGGAAATCCTTTGCTCCAGATCAGCAAATCTTTGGCTCAGACCAGCACAGTCCCTGCTACTGGGCGTGGAAGTGAGTGTAGTAGCCATAAGCTAGCCACCGGTTAGCACAAGTCCACACTGAGGTTAGGAAGCGTTTAAAAGTTGTGAAAGTTTCGATCCGGGTAAATACGAGGGGACCTTGAGGTTTAAGAGAAAGTTTTGTTAAAATCTGCTAAAACTGCATCTGTGTAAGAGCTCGTCTGAGCTGGCAACGATTGTCAGCCTTGTCACTTACCACCCTCATCACACTTACCACATTCATCACACTTACCACACTCACCATACTTACCAAACTCATCACACTTGCCACACCCCCACCCTCATCATACTTACCACCCTCACCACACTCATCACCCTTATCACATTCACTACCCTTGTCACATCCCCCACACTCGTCACACATACCACACCCCCACCATCACCACACTCATCACACTCACCACACCCCCCACCCTTATCACACTTGCCACTCTCACCACCACTTTAGGGAAAGTCACTTAAAATAGTAATACTGTATATTTGATATTAGTGACTGCAGCTTTAAAAATGTTTGTATGACAAATTACTGTTTCAAAAGTGTAGCTGAGTTACACGTCTTTGAGTTATTTTTAAAGTTACTTTTCATAATCTGAAAATAGTGATAAAGCCACCGAGCAAAAGTGCGTGCGTGCGCGCGCGTGCGTGTGTGTGTGTGTGACTGGCCCTACAGAACATGCTGGTACTGCAGTGTGACTTGTATTGTCTAGTATTCATTTCGATCACATCTGTGAGAGGTGAAAGAATAGACTGAGTAATTGTGAAGGAAACACCACATGATCTTTTAGCCCCTCCCCTCTCCCCGCCCATCACGCTGACAGGAGGAAGTGTGCTAGAAGGACAGGAATGCAGGGGTTGGGCCATTGCATTGAATAAGCTTCGTAACTCTGATCTTCAACCTTTCCCTGGAGGCTCGGCCTTCATTCAACTTAACTCAACTTTATTTATAGAGCATATTTTATGTACAGGTACATTGCAGGGCTTATTAAATTAAATAAAAAAAACAAAGCCAAAGTAAATTAGTTGTATAATGTAATCATGGGCTTCATTAAATCAAAAAGAGTCTTACATTTTGATTTATAAATTGTAGTTGAAGTTCAGACAGTGATCTACAGAAGGAAAAAAAGGTTTCACCATATTTAGTTCATCTCAGAAACATACAAGGTTATGGATACTTAAAACCTCCATTCATCTGTACAAATTCAAATGACAGAATTACTTAAAGGAATAGGCCACCGTTTTTATATTCTGAGATATGCTCTTACCTCACTTTAGCCGAGTTAATATACCCCCGTCTGGTCTTTGTCCGTGCGCTCACACATACGCAGCCTCTCCCACATGTCACATAGCTCCAAAAAAGCTCACGATAGAAGCTACCAAGCTCTTCCACGTGTTCCCTATTTAAATAAAGTTACGTGAAGTGTTTTCATTCGAAGTATATTTACACAGAAATGTAGCATGTCGATTTTATAAGCAAATAAAAAGGGGGACTATATTGTGAGGCGTAATGATACAGGAGCACAGCGTCCGCGCAGTAACTCCTAAAGACTTCCCCGCTCACTTCCGTCAGTAGAAGCTGCGTGACTTGTACAGAGCCTTTTACAACAAGCAGAAAATCTATTTTGGGAAAGTGCTGCGCATTCCTACCTCATGGTGGAGCTCCTGAGTCCTGTGTCGTCGTCCGGGGTGAGTTGGAAATCTGTGAAACATTACTACACTATATACTTTCTGCTTGTTATCACAGCCCGGCACGATGCACGTAAAAGGCATCGTTCACAAGTTATCCACGCTTCTTCAACTGTTCTCTGCAGCTCTACAAGTCACGCAGCTTCTACTGACGGAAGTGAGCGGGGAAGTCTTTAGGAGTTACTGCTCCTGTATCATTACGCCTCACAATATAGTCCCCCTTTTTATCTGCTTATAAAATCGACATGCTACATTTCTGTGTAAATATACTTTGCATGAAAACACTTCACGTAACTTTATTTAAATAGGGAACACGTGGAAGAGCTTGGTAGCTTCTATCGTGAGCTTTTTCGGAGCTATGTGACATGTGGGAGAGGCTGCGTATGTGTGAGCGCACGGACAAAGACCAGACGGGGATATATTAACTTGGCTAAGGCTAGGTAAGAACATATCTTAGTATGTAAAAACGGTGGCCCACTTCTCCAGTTTGGGGGTCACTGCCCCGAGTGCCCCAACGACCACGGGCACCACTGATGCTTCACCCTCCAGGTTTTCTCCAGCTCTTCTCCGAGCCCCTGGTATTTCTCTAGTTTCTCGTGTTCCTTTTTCCTGATGTTGAAGTCTTGGTGTTGCTATGTCGACCACAGCGGCTCCTCTGCTCTTTGTCACCACCACAATGTCCGGTTGGTTCATTACCATTCTGTCCGTCTGTATCTGGAAGTCCCACAGGATCTTGGCTCGGTCATTCTCTACCACCTTTGGAGGTGTTTCCCACTTTGACCTTGGGGTTTTCAGCCCAGACTCTGCACAGATGTTCCTGTACACTATACCAGCCACTTGGTTATGGCGCTCCATGTAAGCTTTCCCTGCAGCATCTTACACCCTGCAGTTGTGTTCTTACACCTGCAGTTATGTTCTTACACCTGCAGCATCTTACACCCTGCAGTTATGTAAAGCTGGATTGTCTCATTGGCCTCTTTGCACAGTCTACACCTGGGCTCTTGTCTGGTGTGGTAGATCTGGGCCTCTATTGCTCTGGTGCTCAAGGCCTGCTCCTGTGCAGCCATGATGAGCCTCTGTGCTGTCCTTTAGTCCGGCTCTGTCTAGCCATTGGTAGGATTTCTGAATATCCACCACTTCAGTTATGTTTGGGTGGTACATGCCGTGTAGGGGCTTGTCCTCCCATGCCTAAGGACTATATATCGTCACAGAAAATATCGCAATAAACGATAATATTGAGTATAATGCAACTACTGTAGGCAATAAAAAGAAAACAGTATGCAACTATTTTAATGGAAATGTATTGAACTTTTGGCATTCAATATTAACACCATATACCAAGCAAAGTGCAAACTGTGCTTCTCAACCTTTTTACATACCTCACACTCTCACCAGGTTCTGTGTTTTTAAAAATAGTCAGTATACAGTATCTTTAAAAAATATCCCAATAACAATAATATTGCTATTTCATCTACATTATTCTGGTTAAATATTTCCTGAGAAAAACTCACGTCTGTGTTACATTAAACCTGGTTAGAATAAAATGTGTATTACATTACAGAGTCAGATAGTACTGTATTACTGCAAAAGTAGAGCAGATTACTAGTAGATTAGTACCTTTTGAACAGTGTGTAACAGTAACATGTAGCATTACACCCCAAAAGCAGCGCTGATCTATAAATGACATACCGAGACTAAAACAGTTCCCGTCCTTAACCGAGCGATAAGTCCATTTAGTCATTATCGTGGCAGGCCTATGGTTGCACATACATTCCATCCAGAAAACCTCAAAAAACGGAAATAAAGTTGATCCTGAAGCATCACAGAGACCACCGGGATGGAAAGTAAAGGCGCCGCACTAACCACCCATACACTGGGTCACTGAAGGGTCAGATACACTCAGATATTTGTGGGTGATGTCACGGTTCTCTAACTGTAAATCTAATCAAATTCACAGAAGTTAAAGGTCTGAAAAATGTATTCTTTTACCAAATCAAAAGTGCTCATTGCAGTAAATTGTGAAAATGTAAAATTCATTTGTGAAAATAATCATTTAATTAATAGAGTGCTGTTGTGACAAGTTTAGTCAGTTAAGCTGGTAACCACACTGGCGTCCTGTCGCTGGGTCTCCTGCTGGGCCTCTGACCAGGTAGAAAGACCGGTTTCTTCCTGTGCTCCAGACGAGGCCTCGCACCGTTAGACAATAGGCCCCACATGGCCCGTCTCCTCGGCAGGACAAAGATCTCCTACTGCCTCCAAACACCGCCCTGATGCATGACCAGGCAAAGCGCCTTTTGGTGGCCTGCATTGACGTCTCCAACTGTATTACCATGTATTACCATGTCCATGTGTTTGTGCTTCCCTTTGTTGTGTGACCTATGACCCCGTCATGCTGCTCTGTCTTTGGTGCTCACCTTTATCAGGTGATGCCAAAGCTGACTCGGGCAGAGCTGACCATGAACTCGCGTCATGTGTCACCCTCTCCACAATGCATTGTGTAATAAACTTCACATCTCTTAAGCTTTATTAAGTAAGAAAATCCACAACAGTGCATTTTAACATAAAAAGCATAACAATGATAAGATGTAATCAAATATATCAAGAGTAAAGAGCCGCCCTATGATAGGACAAGTAAATTACTAGTTTCTTTATAATGTTCATGGTTGAGAATGCAGTCACTACGGTAAAATTCTAAATGAACTTTTTCTTCATATTGCTGTTTAGATTTATCCAGATCACTGCTACATTTTCTTTCCAATTCCAAATTTTAAAAGCTCCCAATTGTTCCTTGCTAAGGCATGCTGAGCCTGATGCCAGTGAAGTTGGATTAGTCTTTCTTCCGTTGTCTTGACTCTTCCATTCGAGCTTGAAGTCCGTTCATTAAGTGGAGAACGAGGGAAAATGTTCACCACTAAAATCTGATGTTAATAGATTGATTTGTGTAAAATGTCTAATGTTCATTTACAAGTCAACACTGCAGCGTTTCTCTGCGCGGCCTAAAACGTCTTTGTGTCCGTGTAGAACTGATGTTCTCTATGTAAACTAATACACGTGAAGGGGCGGGCACAACTCATGGTGGTTCTAGAATAAGGTGAATAGGTAGCCCCATTCCAGCAGACTGTGCGTCTCTTTTTAGGACGCTGCCCCTACAGGCCAAAGCTGCAGCTGCAACATGCTCTGCTTTGGCAGTAAAACTCACAGCGCAGAGGCGCCACTGGGGTCCGGACCAGATCGTCTCCAGGTCCGCAGTTTGAGAAGGCCTGGTCTATAGCATAGCCACAACACTTGCCTCTTATCCCGCCTTGGTCTGGGGCCGTGGGGTGTGTGCTTCCTGACCCCCACCCACTCCTCCTCTGCGGCTCACGCTGATGATGTCACGAGGAGGGAACAATAAGGAGCCCGCCAAACAGGAAGAGAGCAGAGACCCCCGCCCTGCACATGCTCCCTGCAGTCCTCTCTCTGACAGAAGTCACATGGAAGATTCAGAGACATGGACTTTTTCCCTGGAGGCACATGGCACACGTTCTGTTTTTTAGATGATACAACTATTTAAAAGTAGTATTTTTTCCTATTCTCTTTGGTTTAAACTTATGTAAAATGCAAAGTGACTTTTCATCACAACCTTTGGAAAAATGGTCCACGAAATCAGGCATTTTAGCAACCTTCACAAAAAATGCCAGCGAAGTCCTAGAGGGGCTGGAGGAGTTCAGCTCGTAGGTTCATGTGCAACACTTTCAAATTTGAGTATTTCTTTGTGCTGATTTGGATCAGTTAGTGGTTATTAGCAAAGGCTCTATCAGCTCATGACTCTCAGACACATCCCAGGTCAGAGCAAACGACCTGGGTGTAATAAGCACCCAATCAATCAATCAACATTTATTTGTATAGCGCCCAACAACAACCAGAAGGTGCCCAGAGCGCTTTCCAGGATTAACACCGAGACACTGGGTGTAATAAGGGTGCTTCTCATTGTCCAGGTTCCTCTGCGTCTGCGTTCCACTTCACCCAGACCCTCGCACCCTCCGCCGCCTCACTCCTCCGTTTACCAAGGATTCTCCTGATGAGACCTGCATATTACCCATAGTGCACTGCAACTTTGTTATTTCTTCCTTTTCTTAAGCGCAAACTTTATGTAGCGATGGAACCACCTAAATATGACATACACTGGGTTGCAGAAGTATCCCTTTAAGTTTTCAACATTTGGCCACACTATGGACCACAAACATAAATATTTGGCGTCCCTTGATCAATAAAGGACTTTTACTCAGAGTGTACCGGACATTATGGTCTTCTTTTGTTCTACATAAATATATAGACACACAATCATGAAATGAAATGTATATATGATTTTGAACTTTTCTTTATTTCAAAAAACTGAAAAGTGGGATGTGCAAAAGTGTCTATACCCCCCTGAGTTAATACGTTGTGGAACCGCCTTTTGCTGCACTTACAGCTGAAGTCTGTTGGAGTTTGTCTCTACCAGCCCTGCACATCTTGAGAATTGATTTTTTGACCCAATCTTCTTTGCAAAACAGCTCAGGCTCAGTTAGATTAGATGGAGAGCGATCTTTCCACAGATTCTGGATTGGATTTAGGTCTGGACTTTGACTTGGCCTTTCTAACACATGGATGTTTTTTGTTTTCAACCATTCCGTTGTTGCTCTGGCTTCATGTTTAGGGTCGTCTTGCTGGAAGGTTTCCAGTTTCAAGTCTTTTGCAGACTGAAACATGTTTTCGTCCAAGATTGCCCTGTATTTGGCCCCATCCATCTTCCCATCAACTCCAACCATCTTCCCTGTCCCTGCTGAAGAAAAAAAACCCAGAGCCTGATGCTCCACCACCATGTCTGACAGTGGGGATGGTGTTTTCAGGGTGATGCTTTTACACCAAACATAGTATTTTGCATTCAGTCCAAAAAGTTCCATTTTGTCTCATCTGACCAAAGCACCTTCTTCACATGTGTGTTGTATCCCCCATGTGGCTTCTGGCAAACAGGACTTCTTATGGGTTTTTTCTAAAAATGCCACTCTGTCATAAGGCCAGATTTGTGCAGTGTATGACTAATAGTTGTTCTGTCTCTGCAGTTCATCCAGGGTCATCATAGGCTTATGTTTGTGTCTCACGTGCAAAAAATAAAATCAATAGAAAAGCTGCAAGCAAGTGAAAACGAGGTTTATTAAAAGTCCATCTTAATAAAAGGCCTCATACACAGTAGGCCTAAAATTATTGAGAATTTAGGCCTGTACAGGTATATAATAATGTTGATGTAAGTCTGTATTTTTATCAGTGACAAACTGGACCTGCCAAACATATTTAAATTGACTTCTTGGAAAATCTTCATCTTACTTTTTTATACAGGCCAAAATGTTCAAATATTCAACAGCTTTCTGGCCTTGTTTACTCATAAACAGTTGTTTTTGTCAGTATAGATATCATATGATTTGATCATGTGACATGACACAGCTCGGCTCTGCTTCAGAGGAGCCCCCTCCTGGGAAGTCTAGGGAGGAAGGGTCCTCAAACAGAGCAGATTCGAGAGGAAGAAGGTGGAGCCGAATTGGAGGGATACAAAGGTCCAGACGTAATGAGCTGAGCTGATGAAAACATTTAAATTAGAGGTGAACCCCTGTAGAGATGATGGAAAACTCCTGTATGACTGAGACTCTGTCCTGTGTCCCCAGGCCGGGTTGGTGTCCCCGGACTGTCCTGAACAGCTGCTGATCGCCCTGGAGCCCGAGGCCGCCTCCATATACTGCCGCAAGCTCCGCCTCCACCAGGTGATCGACCTGAGCGCACAGCCAATCACCAACAGCCTGGGGATGGAGGGGTCCCGCCCCTTTGACTCCAGCTTTAGACAAGGTACAAAGCCCCGCCCACAGGCCCCAGGCATGTGACGCTTTCTTACCACACTGGTCAGGTGCATGTGTTTAAGTGTCTGGAGACGACTTTCTCACTTGAATCTATTGGTTTACGTGATCTCTTTAATGCTTCACTTTGCTCTTGCTATTTCCGCTTCACAACTGAAGGATGATCTTTCCCACAGCACGTGAAGGTCATAGTGGCTCCATCAGGCACAGAGCTACTGTATCAGTGGTCATATCGCCTTTGCTCTGCCCGATCCCGTCAGACCTGGGAAGCTAAGCAGGGAAGGGCCTGGTCGGTACTTGGATGGGAGACCGTTTGGTAACACCAGGAAGCCTAGTGAATGTAGTGAGTGAGTGGTTGGTGGTGGTCGGAGGGGCCGACTGGTTGCCTCGCTTCCGTCAGTCTACCCCAGGGCAGCTGTGGCTACAATAGTAACTTACCATAGAGTGAACGAATAGTGCAATGTAAAGCGTCTTTGAGTGTCCAGAAAAGCGCTATATAAAACCAATGCATTATTATTATTATTATTTATTATCTAATATGAGTTCACCACAGTCAGCTACTTACAGAGCCTCTCGAAAGTATTCATACACCTTGAACTTTTGCACATTTTGTCATGTTTACAACCCTAAACATAAAGATTTTATTTTTTTACTGAACGTTCACACACAAGTAACAGACAACTGTGAAGTGAAAGCGAAATGATACATGATTCTGTTATTTTTCAAAAAATAGAAAAGTGAAAAGTGGGGCGTGCATAAGTATTCATACAGCGTGAATGAATACTTTGTGGAACCCCCTTTTACTGTAATAACAGCACAAGTCTTTTGGGGTTTGACTCTACAAGATTTGCACATGTAGAGACTGACATTTTAGCCCATTCCTCTTTACAAAACAACTCAAGCTCTGTCACATTAGAAGGAGAGCGTTTGTGAACAGCAGTTTTCAGGTCTTTCCACAGATTTTCAATAGGATTTAGGTCAGGACTTTGACTGGGCCATTCTAACACATTAATATGTTTTTATTGAACCATTCCATTGTAGATTTATCTTTGTGTTTAGGGTCATTGTCCTGCTGAAGGTGAATCTCCGCCCCAGCCTCAGTTCTCTTGTGACTCCAGCAGGTTTTCCTCCAAAATGTCTCTGTATTTGGCTCCATCCATCTTCCCAACTATTCTTACAATCTCCCCAGTCCCCGCTGAGGAAAAGCAGCCCCACAGCATGATGCTCCCCCCCCCATATTTGACACTGGGGATGGTGCACTCAGGACCATGAGCAGTGTTAGGTTTGCTCCATACATAACGTTTTGCATTTGGGCCAAAAAGTTACATTTTTGTCTCATCTGACCAAAGCTCCTTCTTCCACATGGAGCTGTGTCCTCCATATGACTTCTACAAACTTCAAACGGGATTTCTTATGGCCTCCTTTCAATAATGGCTTTCTTCTTCCACTCGTCCATGAAGGCCAGATTTGTGTAGATACGACTTATAGTTGTCCCATGTACAGATTCCCCCAGCTCAGCGGCAGGACTTCACAGCTCCTCCAGAGTTATCATGGGGCACTTGGTTGTATTTCTGACCAGTGTCTCCTTGTTCAGTTTGTTAGTTTACATGAACAGCCGTGTCTTGGTAAGTTTGCAGTGGTGCTTTACTCTTTCCATTTCTGAATGATGGATTGAACAGTTGCTCCGGGAGATGTTTAAATCTTGGTAAATCTTTGTATAACTTAATGCTCCTTTAAACTTCTCCACAGCTTTATCCCTGACCTCTCTGGTGCTCCTTGACCTTCATGATGTTGTTTAGTGACCAATACACTCCGACCACAGCTCTGAGGGCCTAAAAGAACAGCTGTAATTACACTGAGAGTAGATTACACACAGGTGCCTCTATTTAACCGTTAGGCCAAGGTGTGAACATTCTGGAGTCATTAGGAATGTTATAAAGGCAATTTAATGCACTCAGAAAATGCTGTATGAATACTTCTACTACTTGTGTGTGAACGTTCAGTAAAAAAATCAAAATAAAATCTTTATGTTTAGGAATGTAAATATGACAAAATGTGCAAAAGTTCAAGGTGTATGAATACTTACGAGAGGCACTGTATGCCTGTGTCTGGTTAAGGCTAGGCATGAGTCTGGAAAGGTTTGGGTTAAGGAAGGGTTTTAGGCATAGTTGTTTTTTGTTGTCATCTTTATTTATCCATTTATTTAGTTGTTAAAACCACAAAGTCACAAAGTCTGGGATATGAAGAAGAACTTTCTTGCTTTGAGACTGCGTACCCCTTGGTCTGAATGTAAACATGGGCCTATGATGGCCGTACATGGCTCCGGTCCTGGACATGATGTATGCAGGGGAGTATTCGTGTGGGCCCTGGTGGTTTGTCCTGGGCTGAACCAGCAGAAAACATGTGGGGCAAGAGGAGCAGGGGAGTGGTGCAGGGGACCGCAGGAGCAAACAGACACGAGAAGGAACTGTACCAGTGCTTCTCAAACTTTTCACATCAAGTACCACTTAAGAAAATATTTAGCTCTCTGCGTGCCAAACTTGGGCTGAAACCAGGGCTAACGTAGGTCAAAAATGGGACTAAACCATGACTTTAAGGCCCTATCTGATGTGTTTTTGCTTTATAAACACATTTCACAACTTTGATGGAGCAACAGTGCCACGGTAATGGAAACAACTGACGGAGAGTTCACCAATGATCAAATAAATGGAATTGGATGCTCAGCAGGAAGGTCTTCTTTTGGTTTTCTTTTACAGAATAATGAAGGTTCCTCTGGGGGAAGAACAGGTAAATGGTTCACACCAAGTACCTCATAGAACATTTGACCTTCCAACTATACCATCAGGCCTAGATCTCTAGAAAGGGTCTAAAACAGACGTAGACCATGTCCAAACCCCGCTGCTTTCACCCACTTGGGCCAATAATGTTTAGCTGCAGACCCGGAGCCGAGACAGATCTACCGTGAAAAGCGAATCCACCGTGATAGTGCGCCCTCTGCTGGTAAAGACCGATACACGACGGTATTTAGCTCATGTTTTACAGTTGTATTGTTGGGATTATTTTGTGTAATTTAGAATGTGTTGACATGTAACTTAGTTTAGGCGACAGGTACTATTATTTGGGTTATTTTATGAAATTTAAACTGTATGTTTTACTCCTTTCATTGTATTTTGTAGGACAGTGCCTTCATTTGTTCAAGAAGGGACAGAAACAATATTTTGGAACAAAATCACATTTTTATTGTGGTAACATAATCAGTAAAGAAAAGGAGAGAAATCATTGGGTTAATAATGTTAGCTTGCAGATGCAATAACAAAGTAAAAAATAACATTTGTACTGTCAGGGTGTTTCCTAAATTCAGCAGCATCTTTCTGTCAACTTCACTAAAACAAAAGATCAACACTGATGTCAATAATGTGTAAAAATCAAATGTTGTAATTCTGGGCTCATAATAATAATAATAATAATAATAATAATAATAATAATAATAATAATAATAATAATAATAATAATAATACAGTCAAAACTATTCTGGAATGACATATACATGCAACAATGTGCCATTAATAATGGTGCCATAACTTTTTTATATTTTATCTGTCCTTTATTTATCCAGGATAAAACTCGTTGAGATTAAAAAGAGTGTCCAGGCCAAGATTCTTTAAAATTAAAATATGCAATAATTTGCCACAGAAAGTAAAAGGTATCCTTAATACATCATTATGAATAAATTATATATTTACTTTACAGCCTGCAATTGCATTTTTTGGATAGCATGTAATTGGGATTATTTATTGTTTTTACTCATTTACAACTAGCATGAACACTATCTTAAGCAGAAAATTAATGTGTCATGTTAGCTTTATCAAACAACATTAATGTGTCATGTTAGCTTTATCAAACAACATTAATGTGTCATGTTAGCTTTATCAAACAACATTAATGTGTCATGTTAGCTTTATCAAACAACATTAATGTGTCATGTTAGCTTTATCAAACAACATTAATGTGTCATGTTAGCTTTATCAAACAACATTAATGTGTCATGTTAGCTTTATCAAACAACATTAATGTGTCATGTTAGCTTTATCAAACAACATTAATGTGTCATGTTAGCTTTATCAAACAACAGAAGCATCTACGATTTCAAAATTGGTTCATAAGAAATCAAAAAATGAAATAACTCGGTTTAAAGTCTCACGTTCGTTGAGTTGATCAAATCAATCTTCCTAAGACCTAATACCGTCGTGATTCCGTCTTTACCAGGAGGGGGCGCACTATCACGATGGATTCGCTTCACGGTATTTCTGTCTCGGCTCCGGGTCTGCAGCTTCCCCTACTCACTTGGGCCGTGGGGAGCATAGATACAGGTGACGCGTCACACAGGTACTTTGGGTCCTGTATCATGCACCACTGAGCACCACTATGTAAAGAGATGGGAGCTGGGACAGCATGCCATAATTCTATGATCTAACTCCATCTGAGTCAGTTTCACTCATGAAGCATTAACCCGTGTCCTGAGCTGGGACGACCTCAGGGTCAGTTTACCTTCCCTCAAACTGTCATGTCTGTGATGGATAATGAGGAGATCAAAGCTAAAGGTCAAACGTGCTCTAAACAACTGCAGCTAAATAATAAAGACTGAGATGGTGAGATGGTCAGTGAGTCAGGACTGAAGAGGCTGAGATGGATCTGTGGGACTGTCCTCTGAGGAGCAAACATAGCTTTGTCATGCACCCTCTGCTGGCACATTTTATATGGACATTTTATGATGACTAAATCCTGGAGGTATTCTTCTGGAGGTTTTCTCACACAAATTAAAAATTATTCCTAGTTTTACTCCAACAAGTACCAAGACAGAGAGGTCCAAAGTGACCACACAAGCATTGTACATTCAAGTCGTGGAAACGTTCCTGTTGTTGTAGTGAAAACCTTGAAACAAAGAGTCATTTGCAGCTCCGTGGCTGTGAAATGTGATCTAGAACTCCGAGTGCTCTGGCCAAACGGCACGCAGGCAGGCAGCCCGTGGCTCTCAGGGGGACGGTAATTGGATCAAGGTGCGGCGGAGCCTGGCGCTGCACACGTGACCATGAACAGTGGACTTTCTTCTGTGTATTTGTTGGTACAGACCTGGATTACATACATGCCAGTAAAAAGGACAGTGGTGTTTCAGAGCTCAGCGTAACAGAGGACGCCTTTCACAGACATGGTCACAGAGCACTTCACATGGCTACATGTAAGCTACATAGCCACAGCTGCCCTTTGGGACAGACCGACAGAAGAGCGGCTGCCCACATCTGCGCCAACTCTGACTACCATCATTCATCCTGGCCTATTGTACATGTTTTTAATGGTAGGGGTTCAGAGGGCAGAACCAGTTTGAGCAACAGTTTTATCACACTTCATTAACCAAAGCCCAAACTCAAAACAGCCAACATGTAATTAACCAAATGACTTCTTCAGGGCCAAAGTTGGTGACTTGGTTGACCACAGAATGTGGAAGTGGACGGACACTTTAAATGTGTAAACGATGCTCCCTCAACATTTTGCCTTTGTTTTTGCTTCTCGGCTTAATCTGCTGCTTCACATTTGTAACTCAAACCAATTGTGTACAAACAAACATGGACCAACTAATGTGCACAAACTGTGAGCCAACTGAAAGCTTATGTGAATGAACTGTTCGAACGAAAGCTGTGAATTATAATGATATTAAAATGTCTTCCTAATGCCAAGTAAAGTATGAGAGAACCGAAAAGATACAAGTACGAATGATATGTTAAAAGAACATACTGAACCTGTATGCCTTAATGCACATCATATTCCACTTATACTGAATGGCGTGGTCATGTTTGTATCATTTAGAGAATACCACTAACAGACACGTGGCATGGTGAACCCACTCTGTTTCTTCTTCTACTTTTTTATCGACAGCACTAACATATGAGGGGAGTGAGGGGACGGGGAGGGGCTTATGGACAGAGCTTTTGAACCAGGAAGTAAAGCTATGGGAATGTCTTGATAAGCGGCTTTAGATGAATACAGCATTTCCTCATCAACAAAGTGCAAGATGATGAACAAGATGAGATTGCAGAAATACCTGTAAAAAGCATAAAACCTCAATGAGCCAGATTCTAATTGAACCAAACAGGATTTATCCCACATGTAGGTCAAGTTTATTTATGAACCATGTTTAAAACAACATAGCTGCCATACAAAAATACATGTACACTGTGTTCCAAATTATTATGCATAAGACCAGACCAATTTTTCTCATATTTTCGAAATTGTCAACTGGGAGGGGGTCCACATCATGAGTTTCTCTCCTTTCATGCCCATAACAGCCAGTGATGCAGAGGCATTCTTTACAGTATGCCATGGTGCGTTGTCATGATGACGATGATTTTGTTCAGGAAGGGGCCGACCAGCTCTCTCCCCATGATTCCAGGCAAAAACATGACTCCGCCCCCTCCTTGCTGACGTCACAGCCTTGTTGGGACATGGTGGCCAATCACCAACCATTCACTACTCCATTGATCTGACCATCCAGGGTCACACGGCCTCATCAGTGAACAAGACTGTTTGAAAATGAGTCTTCATGTATTTCTGAGCCACTGCAACTGTTTCAGCTTCAGTGAACAGTTTAGAGGAGGCCGGATAGAAGGTTTATGCACAACTGCAGCCTCTGGAGGGTCCTACACCTTGATGTCCAAGAGACTCCACCAGCAGCTTCAAATACCTGTATGCTGCTTTGTAGCATCTGTTCTCTTAATCTGATGTGTTTGTCAGGCAGAAACCGTCCTCATTGTACCTTTATCTGCACAAACTCGTGTGTGTCTGAATCATCCACAAATCTCTTATCAGTTCGATGATTACGCTTCATCTTTCATGAAATATCAAAGGTTTTCATACCTAGACCAAGGCCTTCAGCTATTTCACGCTTTTCATCAGCAGAAAGTCCCTTTTTCTTTCCCATATTGCTTGAAAATGGTGGTCTGCTTAATAATGGTAACGTCCTTTTTCAGTAGTTTTTCCCTTAACTGGGCTAAACCTGACGAGTAATTATCCCAGATAAGCGTCCCAGCGTCTGAGATTAATGTCAGTGACTCAAAGAGCCTGAGACACGACACCATCCATGAGTTTCATTAAAAAAAAAGTTTTTTGTTGCGTTCATGACACTGAAATATCATTGGCATAATCATTTGGAATGCAGTGTATGTGAAAGTGCAATATTCATTTCAACTAGACAAAAATTAAAGATGAAAATAATGAAAACAAACAAAAAGCTTTCAACCGTCTAATGATCAGGCTGCCCTGGTGTTTAAGGGTGGACAGTTCCAAAGCGTAGTAGTTAAAGTCCAGCCTCCTCTGGGTGAGTGCCATGACCTCGGGACTTCTGTTAGCCAACCTCATTGTTATCCTCGGAGTATGAACAGACAGAAGCTCAGAAAGGTATGGAGGAGTCAAGCCCTCCAAACATTTAAACGCCAACATCATCATGTCAAAATGAATTCTATGTTTTACAGGAAGTCAGTGTAACTTTTTGGTTCCAGTGAGCGCGTCTGCTCACCGATATAGGCAAACTATCCACTCTGACATTACAGGGGACTTGGATTTGGTGTATTGATCCGACTTATTCCAGCTGGAGGACTGGTCACAAGAGCCTGTTTTATGACCATTGTCCACTATTGAATATTTGAATTTTTCATGAAGTGAGCTGGACTAGGAGTTTGGAACATTGTGAGCAGATTGTGCTGACAGTGTTTGTCTGTTGCAGCGCGGGAGCAGCTCCGGCGCTCGCGGCACAGCAGGACCTTCGTGGTGGAGAGCGGCACCGGAGAGCTGTGGTCTGAGCTGCAGACTGGTCAGTATGCCACACCCACCTGGACATGGACACCCCCCTGACATGCATAGGCCATACTGAGCTCTCCAAGGTTTAGTGCTTTGTAATTTGAAATATTTCAAATAATTTCACCTAACTAAAAGCAAAACATATAGAGATAAAAGTGACTCAAGTATACAGTAAGTACAAAAATAAATACTGTGTTTGTAAAGATCTCTGTTGTACTGCTTCATGGCCGTATCTGCTCCTGTGTTGTAAACAGAGCCACGAGGCAGAGACTGTGAAGCGGACGGAGACATGGCTGAGGCTCACAGCTTGTTTATGTTGAGGAAGGAAGCACATAGGAAACATGAAACTTCCATTTCACTTAAAGGGCATTATTCTCCTGAAAAAAACAGCCACATGTTCACTCTTCCTCCAAACACTCTGGTCCACCTGCTGATGTCATGAGGTGGTGCTTCTCTGTGACTGTAAACAGGTCAGGTGTCCGACCACAAGTATTTTTGTTTTACTTTGAACAAAAATAGAGTGAATTCTCAGTCATCCAGGTGGTCAAGTTCCAAATGTATCATTTCAACTTTCTAAAAAAATACAATGCCATTTTACTCTGGTCAACCTAAAACATACACAATAGGCTAATGTGTTTGCTCCTCCAGGTGACCGGTACGTGGTGGCGGACTGTGGAGGGGGGACAGTGGATCTAACTGTGCATCAGATTGAGCAGCCCCAAGGGACGCTGAAGGAGCTGTACAAGGCCTCGGGTACGGCATCCCGTCAGACCACACCATGCCATGCCATGCCATGCCATACTGTACTGTACTATAACAAACCAGACCAGACCATGCCATACTGTACTGTACCACAACAAACCAGACCAGACCATGCCATACTGTACTGTACCACCACAGACCAAACCAGACCAGACCATGCCATACTGTACTGTACCACAACAAACCAAACCAAACCAGGCCAGACCACACCATGCCATGCCATACTGTACTGTACTATAACAAACCAGACCAGACCAGACCATGCCATACTGTACTGTACCACAACAGACCAAACCAGACTAGGGCATACCAGACCATATCACAGCAGACCACATAAGAGCAGACGACATGGCCTCACACGTGTTTGCTCGTCTGCTCATTCTTCTGCTTAGACTCAGGACAATGGCTGCAGGGCCACTGAAGTGATCAGCTGCAGGGCCACTGAAGTGATCAGCTGCAGGGCCACTGAAGTGATCAGCTGCAGGGCCACTGAAGTGATCAGCTGCAGGGCCACTGAAGTGATCAGCTGCAGGGCCACTGAAATGACCAGCTGCAGGGCCACTGAAGTGATCAGCTGCAGGGCCACTGAAGTGATCAGCTGCAGGGCCACTGAAGTGATCAGCTGCAGGGCCACTGAAGTGATCAGCTGCAGGGCCACTGAAGTGATCAGCTGCAGGGCCACTGAAGTGATCAGCTGCAGGGCCACTGAAGTGATCAGCTGCAGGGCCACTGAAGTGATCAGCTGCAGGGCCACTGAAATGATCAGCTGCAGGGCCACTGAAATGATCCGTGTATCTTGTGTTACAATTGCGGCATTACAAATGGAGGAACTGAAGCGCGTGCAGACGGAGATGGAGTGGACATGTGCAGAGGAGGGATTTTGAATATGTGGTAGACTCAGATGGAACAGAGGATGAGAGGCTGATGGGTGACCCTCAGATTTTTGCGTGCAGGAGGCCCATATGGGGCGGTGGGAGTAGACCTCGCCTTTGAGTCCATGCTGTGCCAGATTTTCGGGGAGGACTTCATCGCGAGCTTCAAGGCGCAGCGCCCGGCCGCCTGGGTGGACCTGAGCATCGCCTTCGAGGCCCGCAAGCGGACCGCGGCTCCCGGACGCGCCAACGCTCTCAACATCTGCCTGCCCTTCTCCTTCATCGACTTCTACCGGAGGCACCGCGGGCACAGCGTGGAGGCGGCGCTGAGGAGGAGCAGGTCAGAGCGGCTCACGACTCCAGCCACCACACACCAAACAACAGAAACTAAACCACGACCTCAACCGCCATAATGGGCTGGGCTCGCATTCAACTAGTTAACAATAGAAAACAATCCAAATTTAAATTGGGGGACAAGAACCATGGCAATGTGGAGTAGTGGAAGGTCCTAGTCAGTTACATTTACTCAATTGATTTGATTTGATTTATTTTCACATAATAAAACAATAGCATGATTACATCTGGTTTCACAAATGTGATGGAAGGTTTGCCGAAAACCCTCAAGGGGCTTAATGAGTGGCAACCTCCATAAGTTAAAATTAAAAGCAAATGTGAGGCATGCAATTGTCAAAAAAATAAAGTAAATTAAAGAACATTGTCAGAAAAACACAATACAACGTGCATCAATTCTGGGTTTAGAAATGGATCCCAAGAGGAAAATAGCAGTCACTCAGAAGCAAAGATTTAAGAGATTTTCTAAACTGAATTGGGGAAAGCTCCGTGAGAGGAGTTGGCAGGATCTTCCATATTTTGGGTCCTCTGTATCGAACACTGAACTGAGAATGTCTGGCGCTAAAGGTGCTCTGATTAGATTGCTGCTGCTGCGAGTGGGAAAACATTTTATTGAGGTGCTGTGGCCCTAGCCCTTTAACTGAACCGTAAACAAATTGACCAACTTGGAAGTGGTTAACCTGGTGAACACTAAGAACACCGGCTTTAGCAAACAGGGCCTTGAGGAGCGTCTACGATCTACACAAAAGATTATTCTTAAGGCTCGTTTCTGGAGACGAAGAATTGGCTCAAGTTTGGTTTTATGAGTGCTGGCCCAAGCAATATTACAATCATTAATATATATCATTGTGTAATACAAGATCATTGCAACATTTGTGTTGATCAGATGCCGAGATTTTCCCAATATACGACTGCTTTGGCTATTTTTGTACTTATGAAATGAAGGTGTGGTTTCCAGGTCAGGGATTCATCCACCAGGACTCCGAGGAAGCGAGCTGAACTCACGCTCCTGATGGGAATGCCATCAATCTGGATTTTTATAGAAGGGTTTAAACTTTTATGTTGTGTCCCAAAAAATATAAAGCTTGTTTTCTAAATGTTAAGTGATAATTTATTAGCCTTAAACCACAAGGATAGTTTTTCCAGTTCTTCATTAACCACATTTATGAGCATATTAGTATCTTTATGGGAACAAAACACACTTGTGTCATCTGCAAATAGTATTTTTGAGAGTTTGATGGAAGCATTAGGGAGGTCATTAATATATAACAAAAACAACAAGGGCCCCAAAATGGAACCTGGGGGTAACCCGCACTGAAGAGGAAGAAGAGGAGATTCGTAGCCGTTGTATTTGACGGTTTGATAACGGTCCGTTAGGTAGCTAGTACGCCATAATAATGATTTGTTTCTTAAACCTAAGTATGAAAGCTTTTCTAGAAGAATCGTATGGTTGACAGTATCAAATGCCTTAGAGAGATCCAAAAAAATACAAACAGCGCTTTCTTGTAGATCTTTGGCTTTGTATATTTCAGTCAGTAATTGGACAAGAGCCATGTATGTAGAATGTTTTTTCCTAAAACCATACTGGTGTAAATATAAAATATTATTTTTATCAAGATATTCTATTAATCTGGTATAGACCAACCTTTCCAATACTTTTGATAGAGTTGGTAAAACAGAAATGGGTCTATAGTGGTTAAATACTGCAGGATCGTCCCCTTTATGGACAGGGGTGATTTTTGCTCTTTTTAATTCAACTGGAACAACTCCTTTGTCGAGAGAAAGATTAAATATATGAACAAGAGGTTTAGCAATGTACGGGTGCACTGACTTCAGCTATTTACTATCAATATTATCGTATTCTGGGGAACTTTCTTTTAAGCTGAGTATAGTATCTATAATTTCTTTCTCAGTAACTGGCAGAGGGTTAAACTCATCAGCAATTGAATAATTCCAGAACTTCAACGGTCCACAGTTGCTGGGCGGGATCTTGGAAGCCAGAGATGGGCCAACCTCTGAAAAAAATGAATTGAATTTTTTTGCTATAGCCTGAGGGTCTGATGCTAGACCGTCATCAATCTTAAATTCACGGGGCATTTGCTTTGTAGATCTGTTTTTGTTAAGAATACAGTTTATGGTCTTCCACATACCGGATAGATTATTTTTTTGTTGAGTTAACTTCTCATTGTAGAAATAGATTTTAGCTCCTCGCATGACGTGATTAAGTCTGTCCCTATACTTTTTAAATTCTGTTTAGTTGAATGGTGTAGGGCTCTGCAAATATTTTTTGTATAACCTTTTTTTAGTTTTCAGAGATTTGAATATACCTGGAGTTATCCACGTATTTGATTGTTTGTATTTGGGTATAGTAGATTGCAGAGGAAAACATAAGTCAAAGATATGGGACATTTTTTTTGTAAAAATTGTAAAAGCTTTCTGAGTGTCATCTATTTCATAGATTTCTGTCCATTGTAATTGACTGACAGCATTTCTAAATCTAACCAGATCTGATTTACTAAAATTTCTTTTGAGTTTAGTATTTTGAGAGAGTGGACATGGTTCACTTTTAAGAGAGGTTATTAAAAATATAGGGCAATGGTCAGCCACATCTATACACAGAACCCCAGGTGTCATAGTCCTATCTAATACATTTGTGAAGATATTATGTATTTGGGTTGCTGAAGTATTGGTCTCTCTGGTGGGTACAGTAATCATGGGATAAAAACTATGAGAGTACATAGAGTCAATAAATGCCTTGGTTGACAGATTTTCCTCACAGTTTCCAAGGTTGATGTTAGTCACCCATTATGTAGCAGTTTTTCCCTTGGTTGGCGATGTTGTCCAAAATATATGAGATATTATCATTGAACTCTGAGAGATTACCATTTGGTGGTCTGTAAACGCACAGAATTAGCTCTAGCTTAGTGTCAATTGCTATAACTTCAGAGGAAGACTCAAAAATCTCTTCAATATCACTTCTTTTTGTGTATTGTAAGTTAGGCCGTAGAAACAAAGATACACCTCCACCCATTCTGCCTTGTCTACATCTAAACACATGTTCATAATTCAATAAGGGGAAGCTACTTGCATTGTTGTCAGTTAACCATGTTTCAGTTAACCCAATCACATCAAAAGAAAAATCTAGATTTCCAAGACGGACATTAATATGGAGGAGAGAGAATACATTGCTGTTTCTTGGAGAGTTAACCAACTTTTGAAAGGTTTCTTCACTGTAGTATGCAGACGGGTCATTTTGATTAAATTGGGAAAGACAGTTTTGATCTGGATCGTTATCAAGCCAATAACTTACTGTAGATGAGTTCTCAAGATCACTTTCAGACATACCGATAGTAGGCATGTATCAGTTGGGAATGGTGAAAGCATTGGTCCGCAGGCGTTACTCCAGTGAGGGCAGAAATGTCCAGTCCCCTCTGATCGGTGACGTCTGCTGGTGTTGACTGGGTTTAACTATGAGTTTATCATAGCTAATAGCAGCAAAGTTCCCTTTTTGTCTGGCCTGTTTCATTGCTGGTAAAAGCTCAGCTCTTTTCCTCCTCACACGATCAGAGAAATCTTCATTGACATATATGCCAGACTTTTTTAGGTGAGCTTTTGCCTTTGCAAGGACAAGTTCTTTGTCCCTGTAGCGCAGAAGTTTCACCACAATTGGCCTGGGTTTTCCAGTATTTCGTTTTGGATTTCCTATGCGATGGGCTCTTTCAATTTCAATTGATTTTGAATCAATCTTCAGCATGTTTGTCATGAATTCCCTGACCTTCTTTTCAGATTCTGACCAAGATTCAAAAGCATTTTCTTGGGCCAGGCCGTCAACTATGACATTGTTCCGTCGACTCTGATTTTCTAAGAAGTCAATTTGTGTAACCAGATGTCAGAGTTAGTGCACTGGGAAGACAGCTGTTGCAGTTGGGATTCAAATGAATCCATGTTCTTCTCCATTCCCCTCAGATCATCAATTTGACCCTGGGAAAACTGAAGACTAGTCTTTAACTCCTGCACATCTTTCATGACACCATCAATTCTAGTGTTCACAGTATCCAGAATCCTTTTAGTGAATGACAGGAAGTTAGATTCCTGCTTGTTCATCATTTCAACATAAAACTGCTTTTGTTGTTCCAACATGTCTCTCCATAGTAACAAACTCCTCTTCTGTTGGAGGTGGCATCTTGCTCTTACTTTGCGACATGAATACCTGTGGTGGTTAACTGCTGAGAACTGTAGAAAAGCCAGATGCCTCGTCAGCTGTCAGCTTCTGAAGCAAACACACACACTGGGGAGCAGGCCGAGATTGAATCCATCCACAACCAGCATGTGTAGTAAACCATCCAGTCCATTTAGTTAGACATCCATGTAGGTGGCTAATAAAACACTTAGTATGTATTATATGCCAATGTATAGAAATGTAAAAAAAAGCATAAAATAAGATTATTCTGTGGAGCCCAAGTACAGCAGTAGCATACAGGAAACAGGAAGTGAAACATTTAAGGAATGCTTCATTGTCCCCACAGCTTCTTCACATTTAGCCCATCCTTTAATTACACTGGGCCAACTGCTTTGGAGAAGTTCTGGAGGTTTTATTGGGCATGTTTAGTTTTGATGATGCAAACCTAAGAAGCCTACCTGGACGACAACAATGCCAGTAACAAAGCAAAATATGTAGGTTCTTTATCTTTACTTAGCCCTCGGGCCCTATGGAGACATGTTAGGGTTTTCACATTGCATTTGGTCATTTCCAAAGCTGGGCTTGTCATATTTGTGTAAAGTGATTGTGTGTGAATTCATTTTACATTTCCGAAGTAAAAACCTGAAAAATAATATGCATTTTGCAATGTGTAGGAGAAATGCTCACATTGTTCCTCTTAGAGCAGCCATTTCCCCTAAAGCAGATTATAAAGTGTTAAGATAGACACTATGTGATTCCATCCCAGACCTTTTTTAGTCACGTGGCTGTCCCCCAGAGGTACTCTGAATGTCGGGGAACGGTGTAAGCACAACTCCTCCTGGAGAGGGCGCTGTCCATACAAAACCATTTATTTTGGAAAGTTTATTGTGTGTTGTTCTAATGTGGGGCAATTTGAGCAAGAATATGTTGTTTGACAGTCTAAAAGTAACATGACTTCTTTTACTCATCACTTCAGCAGTTTATGCATTTAAATGTATTAAATATAAAAATTTCTAATCGAACTGCAATGTCGGTTAGCGATTCAGTTGCCCTTTTGAAAGTTTTTAGATTATGAAAATTACATGTTTTAAAAAGAACCCAATTCGCAACTGTTCCAGTCCTTGTGTGAAGTTCAAACCCAAATGTGGCCCTTGCGTCAAAAGGTTTGCCCGTCTGTCTTAAAGCAGCACTAAGTAACGTGTTTACCTTAATAAATCCTCCCGTAGTCCCTGTGGGGGCAATACAAGTGTTTATGGGATGATTGGAGGGTCTTTCATCGCCCCCTGGTGTCTCTGGCCAGAAAACCATGTTTGCAACTTGACTGCCACCGGGCCGGAGAAAGCAATACACACTAATGGAATCACGAAGAAGAAACTAACAGGCTAACGGGCAAAGCTAACTGCGGGCTAACGTCACTTTAAACAGTATTTACAGCCAAGTTGGAGTGAAAAAAAATATTTCCATTGTATAATTGGATGCACAGTAACCCTCTCTCCCTTTGCCTTTCCTGTCAGCGTAGTATTTACTCTCCAAGACAATTAATAAGTTAAAAAATCATAACTTGCTACGACACCTGCAGTTGCGCTTATGGCCTCTAGGGGGAAGAGTTACTTAGTACTGCTTTAAAGCCATTTTGGCCCAACTTGTATTATATTTGCCTAGTTTCACCCGGATGCCATTACAATACAGAATGTGAAACTCTGGTTATGACTTTTTTCATTTGTTATTCAGAGGCTAAATCTCTCTGGACTGGTTTAACTTTTTTTTGTTTTGTTTTTTGTGCGTGTGTGTGTGTGTGTAGTATGAACATAGTGAAGTGGTCGTCTCAGGGCATGCTGCGCCTCACTCAGGAGGCCATGAACGAGCTCTTCCAGCCCACCATCCAGAACATCGTCAGGCACATTGGTAAGAACAAAATGTCATCTACAACATTCAGTTCATAATGTATTTACAGCGACACTGCATGACATTTCACCTAATTGAAAGAATAAAAGTAGTTTTATTGTTTTTATATGGGTGGGATGACTGCTGGGAGCGGGACAGTACCAGCTCGTCTCCATAGACATGTTGCTGCTCTGCTTTCATTAAGGAACAAGAGCCTCTTCCAAATGCTTTTTTTTAACTATTTCTCTCTAAAAAGTAAAAAAAAAAATGTCCAGGGAATCATTAGAAGCATGTTTGTCATGCACCACTTCAATCATAAAGGAAACATCTATTGGCATCATGGATCTACATTGTAAAAGCAGCTTTTGCGCTGTTGTGTGACTAAATAATAGAGCACATTTACCTCCAGCCGAAGCAGGAAGTCCGTGTTCACATCTCAACTCTGTCTCGCTATAACCTCCGGCTGAGATGAGCTAATAAACTCAAGTGAACGATAGTATAGAAGAGTTTAGGCTACAGCTGAGAGATTTTATGTAACGACTGTCCCGGTTTGATATTGGACTAATTTAGGTAGTGAGGTTTAAATACTCTGTTGTGTGTGGAACAGGGTTCTCCAAACTTTTTTTATCTGGTGAGCAACTTTAATGTAACAAAAACTTATACTCACAGTGTGTTCCAAAGATACTTGTGTAACTTTGAGACATAGGAGGAGTCACCCCTAAAGGTGTAGTAGACAAGATCAATTTGTCCTTATTCACCTTATTCCGGACGTTCGCGTGGGCGCCGCCATGATTTGCGCCCGCCCCTTTTCTCCTATCTATTAACATGGGACTGGAGTCCACATAAAATCAGTCACTACAAGAAAAAACAAAGCCGTTTTTCGGCCGCACAGAGAAACGCTGCAGTGTCGACATGTCGGTGCAAATGAACATTTTACACAAATCAATCGACTAAACATCAGATTTGAGCGGAGAATATTTTCCCTCGTTCTCCGTTTAAATGAACGGGCTTCGCGCTCGACCAGAAGTGTCTGTACAACGGAAGTGCCGAGACAAGGCAAAAAGTGGCAAAAGTGGGTGGGGCGGAATAAGGTGAATACTTTTACTTGATGTGTACCAAAATGCAGATTTCCATTTGCAGATTCTGTTCAAAATGTTAAAAACGAACAGAAAATGCGTCTAAAAGGTGACATATACATGCCTTTCAGTCATGTGACCTTTGTTGTTATGGCGGCCATTTTGAATTCTGAAGCAGAATTGCTACAACATGTAACAGTATCGCTACTCAGGATGAAAATGAAAGACAGCTGATTGACAGTGGCATTTTTATTCACTTGTAATCATTGCTCAGGAGGATGACAGTAAAAACATGGCCCCAGCGATGCACGTTTATGTGAAGAAGCCAGTCAAGATGTTAGCATGCTACCGGTTAGCAGCTCAGTTCTGACATCTCCAAACCTTGTATACAACATGTGACAGAGGTCAGAGCTGAACTGTAGTATTTCCTCAGTGTCCACAGATGTGAGCCACACATGTGTTTATCATGTTGAAACCATTGACAGTTGATTGATGACAGTTGCTAACCGCTAGCATGCTAACCGGTAGCATGCTAACCGGTAGCATGCTAACGTCTTGAGCAGCTTAAACACTGACTCAGACTAAGACCCTGTTGACCTGACATACTGTAACAGAGAAAGTTTCCTCTTTGATGTGTTAATTTAGTCTTCAGAGTGAAGCAGATCTTTAGCTGGTCTTTTTGCTGGTTATATCACATAAACGTGCGTCTCTGGGGCCGTGTTTTAACTGTTATCTTTATGAGCAATGATTACGAGTAGAAAACAATGCACTGTCAATCGGTTGTCTTTCATTTTCATCCTGAGTAGAGATAGTGATATATGTTGTACCGCATAATTCTACTTAAGTATTCAAAATGGCCACCGGACCTATATGTGATGTCATTGGAAACGCATGTATTAAGCGGGTGTAGAAATGTAGAAAGCCTTTGGTGAGCGACCAAGAAAGGGCTGGACATGCCTGGTGTAGAGTGTCTATGTGTCACTGTTACCAGCAGAGGGCGCACACTGATGGTCGCCACAGTCAGAACACACTCGAGTAAAGTTGTAATCAGAGAGAACTATCAAGTCCTTAAACACCAAATGTCAAAGCAAATGATGCTGGTCTGTGTCCTGTCTCTCCCAGAGGAGCTGATGAGTCGGGCCGAGGTGCAGGGGGTGCGCTTCCTCTTCCTGGTTGGGGGCTTTGCCGAGTCGCCCATGCTGCAGAAGGCCATACAGCGGTCCGTGGGCCGGTGCTGCCGCGTCATCATCCCGCACGACGTGGGGCTGACCATCCTGAAGGGGGCAGTGCTGTTCGGCCTGGACCCCACCGTGGTGAGGGTGCGCCGCTGCCCGCTCACCTATGGCGTGGGGGTGCTCAACCGCTTTGTAGAGGGGCGGCACCCGCGGGACAAGCTGCTGCTGAAGGACGGCCGCGAGTGGTGCACGGACGTCCTGGACCGCTTTGTGTGCGTGGACCAGTCCGTGGCGCTGGGGGAGGTGGTGAGGCGCAGCTACACGCCGGCGCGCCCCGGTCAGCGCAAGATCATCATCAACATCTACTGCAGCCCCACAGACGACGTGCTGTACGTGTCCGACCCCGGGGTGAGGAGGTGTGGCACCGTCACCCTGGACCTGCCCATCACGCCCTCCCCCGGGGCAGCGAGCGAGGGCCAGCGCCGGGAGATCAGAGCCTCCATGCAGTTCGGAGACACGGAGATTAAAGTGACCGCGGTGGACGTTCTGACCAGCCGCTCAGTGAGGGCCACCATAGACTTCCTGTCCAACTGACCTGAAGACAGCAGAGACGTGTGGCTCCGTCTGCAGAACTTCTCCAGGACTCTGCAGCTCTGACCGGGATAAGGGCCTCTGTAGGAGAGGAACTGAACTTTAAACATGTGAATCTACATCCTGTGCTCCAAGGTGGTCAGGAATAAAGTCAATTTACTGAAGTACAGCGGTTTTCAGGATCTGTACTTTATTTGAGTAATATTTTTGTTGAGCACTTATTACTTTTACCCCACTACATTTGGCTGCATATTGTAAAATTCGTACTTTTGAACAGTAGGTGGCAGTGTGCAGATTCATTGTCAAAGGCAATGACAAAAATCAAAACAAAAAAGGTTTGTCCCCACCGTGTTGCCATCCTGGTGAGGAACTTATTCACAATTAAGCCGGAAAGTTAATTCACAGCACGTATTAGAAATGATCACATTTTTCTCTTTGAATACTATCTTCTACAGTAAATACTTCAATCACTTGACAGGAACTTTTACTTGTATTGGTAATATTTGACTAGTACTGTGACCATCACTGCCTCCGCTCCTGACCCCGTCCTCCTCCTGTTCCTTGGCAGCTACAGCCTTCACATTCCCCTCTGTACAGGGGACTGGAAACGCCTAAGCTCTTTGAGGACCTCAGGCTGTGTATTGTACGCCGCTTAGTGGTGAAATGCTGAACTGCAGGGGTAAACATTGAAATGCTGGAAGCTCTTGTCGTTTTTCTTAATTCTTGTCTTCTCAAAAGTTTAAAGCAATGCTTCTCAACTGGTGTATTTCAGGACCCAACCTCAGCCGATCATAAGCTGTGGCCTGATGTTATTTTAGAAAGAAAACATTGGTTTTATCCATAATATAGATGAATATTAAAACATTGCTTCCTCATAGTTTGGTTGATTTAAGCATTGATCATTTGAGTGAGTCTAAAACTACCTTCATATAAATATATACATTATTGACAAATGTCCACAACCCTCCTGGGCACCAGCTGAGAGTCAATGAAACAATGTGTATAGTAAATACTGTATGCATTATAAAAGTCATGTCTTTTTCAATGCACTTAGGTCATTTTTATTGAGTGAATAAACACAGACTTTTGTCATTTCATCCGTTGTTCTATTTGAACTGAACTGATATCAAGAACAGACCAGATGAGAGTTGAAGCTGTGACTTTAATGAGACTGGTCCAATACAATAAATACTTGTACAGAGCTAAAGCCCAGCCTGCCTCCGGAGTGCTGCTCCATCAGTGCTACTCAGTAACATGTCGACATGTCGCAGAACTGCTGCACAGGGGAAGGATCAGCCAGTGCGGCCACAACAGTAAAAAACAAAAGTCCACTTTGAGTCCACATGCGCCCGGTGGACCTCACATCAGGCCGGAGGTGGTCAGTGAGCGTGTGGTCTGCCGCGGCCCCTGCCTCGGCCTCCTCCCATCGGGGGCCCGTCCATGTTGCTGCGGGGGTTCTTGATGGTCTCATCCACAGACAGGATGAGGCAGGCGGCTTCAGAGGCGGCGGTCAGGGCGTTAATGCGCACGATGGAAGGCTCCCACACACAGGCGGCGAAGTTATCTGCTATGTCCTCGTTGTTTATGTCCACGCCGTACCACATACCGCCCTGAGGGACAACAAACTCCGTCAACACTAGGGGTGGGGGCCATTAAACACCACCAAACGTTTAGGTTCTACCAGTATCCAAAAACTACCGAAAGCCAGTCTATCTTTAGATCCAAGTTGTGCTGCTGTTGGTCAAGGGATCAAAGGAAGTGACTTGGTTGTTTCAGCTCAATATTTTTCCCCCACGTTTGCCCGATTTTTACTTTTGACACATTTTGTCCGTACTTTTTTTCTTTATTACTTCTTGCTTTACCCAAATTTTTGCTCAGATTTTATTACCAATACTGTATATTCCGCCCCCATTTTTTTTACCAATATATTCCCTATTTATTTCTAACTTCTGCCTTTTTTTTCCACACAATTTTCCTTATTTTTTGCCTCAGTTTCTCCCAATTTCCCCCCAAATTATTCCCCATTAATAACATTCCCTGACATTGGAGATGAACCCGATATTGTAATTTGAGGACAATCTTCATTATTATTGTTCATTCATTATTCTGTTTTCTGGTTCGACACAACAAATACTTTAGTAACGGTATCGGAAAAGTATCAATCCGGCATTGTCATTGTAAACCAACTATTCCCACAGTCTACTTTCACTCTGGCCTATTGTACATGTTTTAATGGTAGAAACCTGCGCAGACACGGGAACATACAAAGTCTACGCTGAAAGCACGAGCACTAACCGCTCTGCCACCGTGCCGCCCGTCATAATGACACCCATGTGATCAGCACCAGTACCTTCTGAACCGGTACCCTCAGTGACTGAAGCACTTGTACCTGTGCGTGCTTGGCTCTCAGTTTGTTGAGGATGTTGGTGGCGTCGAAGCCTGCGTTGTCACACAGCTGGCGGGGGATGATCTCCAGAGCCTTGGCGTAGGCTCCGATGAGCAGCTGCTGTTTGCCCGGGATGGTCCTGGAGTAGTCCCGCAGGTACTTGGACAGCTCCATCTCGATGGCCCCTCCACCGGCCACAATGGAGTCGTTCTGCAAACAGCATCAAGATGGTTACTGCAGGACTCGCGCACAGGGGATCAGTGCATGGAGCGTGTTTAAGGGGAACCCATTCATTGATACGGACTTATTTTAAACACCAGTCCGGTAAAATCCATTAGACAATGAATCACTGAGAAGCATGGACAATTAAAGAGAAAGAAGTTTGTTCAGTTACACCTGTAGACAAACATGACCTCATTGTGTAAAGCTGTACTTCTCCAGTGGGTCATATTTCCTCATTTATCCACTGAAAACGTACCCAAGTCTGGTGCCAATGTTAGATTGATTTAGTGCTCAAAGTGTTTAATGGGTTTGATAAATATTCTCATTTGGATTCCCTAAAGAACCACATGGAGCTCCTCTGAATGACACGTCACTGACAGAAGAGCGTGAGACAGCTCAGCGTTGATAGAAAGATGTCAACTGTAATTGAATGACACAGTAACAGTGATGTGATGGGGCACATTAGGACAGACCTTGATGGCGCGGCGGACGATCATGATGGCGTCGTGCAGGGAGCGCTCCGTCTCCTCAGTGAACTGCTCCGCTCCTCCTCGAAGGATGATGGTGCATGTCTTGGCTTTGGGGCAGCCCCTGAAGAAGTTATACCTGCGGACACAGTACGGGCGTCTTCAGACCCTACTAATGTGTGTGATGTATGTTACGATACTGGTGGAGGTCCTCACCTGTCACCTCCGACCTGCACCTCCTCGAACAGCTCACACTGTCCCAGGACGTCATCTGTCATGCTCCCCACGGAGGTCTGGATGGAGCCCCCACAGGCCTGAAGAGAGACACACGTTACCCACTCTGCCACAGTGTCAGGCTATACCTGAGCTGCTGAGGGAGCCCTACCATCATGGTGCGTTTGAGGTCCTCCTCCTGCACGCGGCCCGCACAGAACAGGTCTCTGTCGGCGAAGTACTGCGTGGCCACGTCCCCAATGGGCAGTTTGGACAGCACCACTTTGGCCCCAGACTTGCAGATCTTCTCCAGCTTGTCATACAGGATGTTCCACTCCGCATCCACGATGGCCTGGTAGTCCTGGGACATCAGCAATATTAATGACTGAGTCTCAAGCCTACTCTTGCATGTTATTCCAAACACAAAGACCTTTCAGCAGTAAACAGAGGTAGACACTGAGGCTCTGTTCTACCCCAGGCTCACGTCGAATCCTGAACGCTTTCAACCACCGCAAGAAATCCAAAGTCATTAAGTCATTGTGGGTGGCTCACATTAGCCCCGTCCAGTGCAGCTCCGATACCGAGGCCGGACGGCGCAATGGAAACAATCAGCAAAAAGTCTATTTTCGGCTTCCTCTTGATCACTTTTTGGATCAAGCCCAGGAGTCAGGCACCAGCCAGGGAAGAGAATCCGCTGATTTTGAGAATTTGGCAAATGTAAACAATACAGCAAAACATGCGGCCAGAGGATATGTGTGTACCCGGACAACACGTTTCACCTTAGAAGAGGACAACTATCGCTTTATTTGGATCATGTGGACATGATTTTGTTCAGTAGTCAATGTGAGCCCATATTCACAAAGAGCAGCTCACACCACCACCTTTTCAGCAAATGTAAGACTTTTTCAAACAAGACCCTGCGGGAGCCCTGTTATGGGCTATGAAGTCTTTCCTGTAACACATTGAGTGCCGCACTGTTACAAGGATTTAGCTGTAGAGTGTCAACCATCAAGACCATTTTTCATGATATTTGTGGCACCACAGCGTATTCTATGTTATAGGTATGGACACATGCTATGGTGAGACTCTAAGCCCTCTTAGAAATCCACTGCTGTATCAGATAGGGCAGAAAGTTATATCACGGTATGAAAAAGAAATATCATGAAAACGGTTTATTTGGCGATATAATTTACACCTGACAAAATACATAAAAATCAAAGCCTTTCGCAGATGGGGAAAATTCATTTACAGCAGTTTTTCTTTTTATTCACTTAAATTCACCTAAATCTCTAAAAAACACAGAAGATAAGATCAAAGAATATTACTACAACTATTTGCACCTTCATCTCCATAACAGTGAAATGCTCCTGTAAGTTCACCTCCTCTGTGCAGTTTACACGTGTGTTACTGTCAGGCAATAACGTGTTTGTGTGCATTTGTGTGTGTGTGTGTGTGTGTGTTTCTGATAGGAGATATAGTGAATCCTTTGAAAGTTACAATTAATGTAACCCATGTTTCTGGCAAACACATGTCCTAATGAATATTCTCCATCGGCGAAAGGCTTTGATTTTTATGTATTTTGCCAGGTGTAAATTATATCGCCAAATATACCGTAATCATGATATTTCCTTTTCATACCGTGATAGATCCACTGCTGTATCAGATAGGGCAGAAATGTATAAGCCTAAACCAATAAGCTCAAACCTTTCAAGAAGGATTTTCAGTATGCCATAAGAACAGACGGTACCTCCACATTCTTGACTCGGACTTCTGCGTTGTCCTTCTCAGCCTTCAGCTCCAGCTCCACGTTCAGCAGAGCGATCTTTGGGTTCTCGTAGCGTTTGGGCTGCATCTCAAATCCCGCGTACGAGAAGGTCTTCTTGAAGGCCACCCCGAGGACCAGCTGAGAATCCTGTGGCACACACAGTCGTTAAATACAGCTCCTGAATATTGGACTTTTGCACAGAGGACAGTGTTAAGGATACCTCCAGCGCTCCCCCCTGGACCTTCTTGACGCCGATCATCTTGAGGGGCAGCAGCTCATCCAGAGACATGACGACATCCACCACCATCTTGGAGAAGAAGCCCTTCTGACCAGCGATGAGTTTGGAGTTGAGGGCAGTGGCCGCACACTTCTCCAGCAGCTGCCTCTGCTCCCTGCACACAGCCTCACAGCTTTAGCATTCACTAAACACATCGGAAACCTTTGATTACTGGTTTTACTGGATGTGAGAACAGTGAAGCTCCTAACTTTCATCAACCTGGAGGAGATGTAGCTCCAGTGACAAATACAGAGCAAATCTACAACATTCAAGAGCAAATTAGACACAACGGGAAACTCTTGAGTGAAAAAAATGGGCATTTTCAGACAAAACTGAATGCATTTTGGAACAAAACTCCTGTATTTTGATGAACTTGAACTGCAAAAATACTTGAGCAACATAAGTATTTCCCAAGAAATGTAGATTTAATGCCAGTTTAAATAAAATGTAATGCTTTTGGCTTTACATTAAGGGCTTTAATTACAGTTCGCTTAATGACTATTTATGCTCTTTAATGACCTGCGGAAACCCTGAAGATGATCTCAATTTACACAACACTGAGACAGACTATGCAGTGTTATTGCCCACTTCTGCTCACAGAAAGTGTATAATAAATCTACACACAACTAGAAGAGAACCTAGTCTAGTTATTGTGCTCTGTGTTTGACAAAGCAGCAGTAGACGATGGACGTACTGTTTGTCGTCTTTCTTGACAGGCACGGCGATCTCATTGATCTTGCTGACTGCCAGGTTGGTGGCTGTGCGGAAGGCTCTGATGATGGTCTGAGGGTGCAGGCCATCCTCCACGTACGGCTTCAGCTGCTTCAGGAACTCAGCCGACAGCAGGGTGACTGAGGTAGTGCCATCTCCCACCTGAGGAGAACCACAGCCAAGTCCAGAGGACACGTTTAGAACTTAAGATCATTCTATTGGGAACAATCAATGACTGGAAATGTGGAAGACAGTTCCTACTATATGATGCAACAAAATGAAAGAAGTGGAAAACAGTGTATTTCTACAGTAGAAGGCCTCAGTGTATTTACTCACACTTGCATGAAATACTGAGTGAAGCTTGGTCTCCTTTACCAACAAATGAATCATGATGATTGTTCAGTGACTGTTTTCAGGGGAGTTCTGATGCAGTTATAGGCATAGATGAGTTTTGTTTAACTGCATCATGGTTAATGCCATGGCTAGTGGAAGGTTGTGCGCTTCCTTCATTTAGTGTTATAAGAGGAAGAATAAAGAAGCCTTGCACAGATATAACATCTACCCTGAGCCCATGCATCAGTATCCAACAACAAAATGCTTTCGACAGACTTTATTTACAGCTTTACTCCCCTAAGAGGTGTTTTCATGCTCAGTAATAAAACAATGTAACTTCCAAAGCGGAGGTGTGACACATCTGTTAAAAGCCTAAAAAGTGCAGAGCGTGCTGACCTCGGCGTCCTGGGACCGGGCGATGTCCACCAGCGTCTTGGCAGCAGGGTGCACCACATCCAGCAGCTTCAGGATGGTGGCGCCGTCGTTCGAGATGGTGGCCTTACCTGAACAGCAAATGTTTAACATTAACATTACATTCACTTTCAGTACACAAGGGTTACATGTAACTGGATGACTTTACACTTTTTAAAATGGTCATGTCCTGCATAATTGAGGCTTAGAAACATCCTTTTTAGTACCTCAACACTGATGTGCTTTTCATGACTTCACATGATCTTCATGCTATGCATAAGACAGTGACTGAGACACAGGGGCCAGGGCCGGTAACAAGTTTGCCGGGAGCTCCCTCTGTAGGCAGCAGTGGGAGTGACTTTATAGAAGTAAACAGTAATCAGTAATGGCTTCTTTTTCCTGACATTGCCCAACCCAACGAAAAATCAAACCTGACACAAGTGCAGAGTTCATTTCGTCTACTAAAATATTTAGTCAAAGTAACATTTTTGCTGACTAAAATTGGACTAAAACTAAATTCAAAGTTGTTTGAGAAAAGAAGAGAATGAAATCATCAAAACTTCCAATGACTCGAATTTAGTCGACTAAATTTATATGCAATTTCAGTCAACTAAAACTAGACTAAAATTGAAGCTACCCGGCCTAGCCTGTCCCGCACGCATTAGCCTGTCCCCTGTCCCGCACGCATTAGCCTGTCCCCTGTCCCGCACGCATTAGCCTGTCCCGCACGCATTAGCCTGTCCCGCACGCATTAGCCTGTCCCGCACGCATTAGCCTGTCCCGCACGCATTAGCCTGTCCCGCACGCATTAGCCTGTCCCGCACGCATTAGCCTGTCCCGCACGCATTAGCCTGTCCCGCACGCATTAGCCTGTCCCGCACGCATTAGCCTGTCCCGCACGCATTAGCCTGTCCCGCACGCATTAGCCTGTCCCGCACGCATTAGCCTGTCCCGCACGCATTAGCCTGTCCCGCACGCATTAGCCTGTCCCGCACGCATTAGCCTGTCCCGCACGCATTAGCCTGTCCCCTGTCCCGCACGCATTAGCCTGTCCCGCACGCATTAGCCTGTCCCGCACGCATTAGCCTGTCCCCTGTCCCGCACGCATTAGCCTGTCCCCTGTCCCGCACGCACTAGCCTGTCCCGCACGCGCTAGCCTGTCCCGCACGCATTAGCCTGTCCCGCACGCATTAGCCTGTCCCCTGTCCCGCACGCATTAGCCTGTCCCGCACGCATTAGCCTGTCCCTGCTGGAGTCATATGCAAGTTGACTGTGTGGCCATAGTGCTTTTGGGTTTTTTGTTTTTGTTTAGTAGACGTTTGAAATATGGACTGACATATCGTATGAAGTTATCAGGAAACGGGGAACTGATACTGACAAGGTTTTTCCCTCACCACATCATGGACAACGCTAAGTCAAACTGAATGGGAGTTTGGGACTTAAGTGGCCCCTGTAGGAGCCTGCGCCCTGACGCCGAGTGATGGTGCCTTCTCTTCAGGTTAATAAGGAGCTCTCACAAGGGGAGCTTTGAAACTCAAACACCATACCACAGTAACAACCTACTAAGCTCCTAAAACTGAGTGATGGTTACCTAATTGAATATGCATGTGGATAATTAGCAAAAATAAGTAATTTCTCAATCTCAATGCAACTTTTGTGATGGTCGTCAATGTTTAGTGCCCTGACCAGACATTCAGCGCTCACCTCTGCTGTCCACCATGAGTTTGTCCATGCCGCGCGGGCCCAGAGTGGTCCTCACAGCTTCAGCGATCACCTGCACAGACAAGAGGGCCTGAATCACAGCACCACAGGACAACACTCGACCTGCACTCGCCTGAGGGAGCCTTACCTGGCAGGCATTGATGTTACTGATGAGCTGGGGGATGCCCTGGGAGGAGTCGGTCCCCTCCTTCAGCAGGATCACCGGTGTGGGCTGCACACACAGACAGTGTTACTAGTGTCCACAATATTCATGACACTTAACTAGAATTAGCAAAAGGTTGATACAAGCTCCCCAAAAAAACACATTTTTATTTACTTTGATCCTTGAAACAGTTCAGTTACTTTATTACAGAAGATTTGAGAGAGGGACTTGTACAGAAACTGAATACATGTATTTTTTGACTGTATTACCTACAAATTCAAATGCGCTGCAAGACATCATAATCACAATATTCTACATTAAAACCCCATTGACTTACTCTACTATCAATCCATCAAATAGCAAGATAAATGCAATAACAGGATAGATACAAGAGGAAGGTTATGCTGGATGCGCTCCACCCATGTCCATTATGTCATCAGTCCCTCTGTCTATTCTCTAGAATGACCACCAAGTGTACATTAAACAAGAACTAACCTTCATTTAACACCTGAAACAAACCAAACCCAATCCAACTTTATCTGCAGCACATTTTATAACAAGACTAAACCAGCCCGATACAAAGTGAACCATGGCTAAAGCTGACCGGTGTATGTGCCTCTGATGCTGACCACAGCCCTGACCAGCAGCATATATGTGCTGCTGTCCTTGTGTCCTGCAACTGTCAAACACGGCTGATCACATTCTTCCACTGATCAGCTTTGAAATGTGTGATTTTGTACAGTCATCACTACATGGAAGCAGGACCACGAACGCCCCGTCATCCTGTTCTTGTATGTGCGCTCATAAAAAGATTAGCTTAAAGTGTCCGATTCAACAGAGCCTCATTGTGTCCCCCATGGAGAACCCTGTAACAGACCCTCATTGTGTCCCCCATGGAGAACCCTGTGAGAAAACATCATGTCATAACCACACTGGAAGACATGCATGCAAGCATAGCAGCTAGCCGCTTTGTATACACGCCCATTGATAGAGAGGCGCTCTATGCTAGCACAAACCGGCTGATAATTCACCGCTTTTAAACATCAATCTGACAAAATATGGCGGTGAGTGTTTGCAAAACGGCCCGAGGGACGAGCGCAGACATATCCAGCGGTGATAGTCTGCGGACAGCGGGAGGATGGAGGCAGATAACGGGAAGAAACCGGGTACAAAGCGGGCTAACTCACCATCATCTTTGCTGCTGTTGTTTCGAGAAGTTTCCGCTGGAGATCGACCCACAATGCTTAGCGCGGCGCGGGGACGCGTTCAAGAGCGCGTCGTAAGATTGGACCGTCAGAGTGAGGTTTACCCAAATAATATTAAAGCTTCTCGAGTGGAGCTTACAGCCTATAGCCAGACGCTTCATTTGAAAGCTAAGACTAAAACAGATCTAAGATTTCCCTCGCTGCTGCCGCTTCGTCACTTTTCTGGCGCTTTTCTGTCGCCTGTTTTGTTGCTTTTTTGGCTCCTCATTACGTCTCGTTTTTCTCTATTTTGACGCTTTTTTTAAAAGAAGCTTTTATATTTGGGTAAAGTCGCACTGGAGAAAACATGCTCGGTTAAGGCAGTGGTTAACCAAGTGCATTTTCCAGTTCAGCTTTATCCTAATCTAAAAGGCTACAGCCTATAGTCCAGTGTAATGCCTCATTTGAATGCGTTTTCATCACATTTTTATCGCTTTTTTTGTCCCCCTTTTTTGTTGCGTTTTTGTCCCTTTTTGTCGTGTTTTCGTCAGAATTTTGCCTTATTTTTAATAAGACAATGGAGACAATGTGGTCGGTTCAGCTGGGGGTTAAGAGATTAAGAAAATAAAGAATAATTCAATATGCATGAGTTTGTAACCTGAACCGAGTGCATTTTCTCCAGTTGAGCCGACCTTACCCAAATCTAAAAGTTTCTTGTCTGGAGAGAGCGATGGGCCAGTGTATCATCTCATGTGAAAGCTAACACCAACAAAACACAGATCTTTTATTCTTGCATTGTTGCCATGTTGTCGTCACTTTTCTTTTCTTTTTTAGACTTTTTTAAACATCACTTTTCTATCACTTTTTGGCTGCTCCTCTTTTGTTTCAGTTTTTGCCACTTTCTACATCGCTTTCTTGTCATTTTGTGTATTCTTTTTTTGGCAGTGGTGTCTTCAATTTTCTAGTGGGTATAGGCTACTGAATTTTCTTTTTGAGATCATTTTGCATTTGCACTGCTTGGAACTCCTGGAAATTGTAAAAAAAAATCATCAATTCAATTTAAGTTGGATTCGTTTTGAAAAAATGATACAAAATGATGATATTTATGTGTTGATATCAGTCATGTGCTCCATGTCCTCAGCATTTTAGGGAGCTCCAAACTTAGCAAAGGCTGACCCAAGACCCCTCTATATCATTTCTATTGTTGCTATACCAATCATAAATCAAATATATTGCCTCTATCGCAAGGATTCCAAAAAGTAAGGGTCGAGAGTTACCTTGCCATCTTAAGCCGCCTTCACCGCTCAGACAGAACCAAAACTGGTTCAGGGAAAAAAGACTCTAATTAATGAATGATTGAATTCTCCCCGAACGATTCCGGCCAGTGTGGTCTCAGACTGGTGTCAGTGTAAATGTTATTGGCTGTAATATCAGTCTGGCTCTTGCCAGGTTAGGTTGAGAGTATAGACGACATAAGCCGTTATTTATCACAACAGAATGTGAACACACATTTAATATCATTTTCAAATGCGTAACTCACTGCATAATAGTATTTGTTTATTGGATTAAATAACAAACAACTGAAGCACATTTTTACACTGACAGAGTCGAGATATAAAGAGGTGGAAATTCGATTTCATGGTTCGCTCTATCAAAGCAACAACTTCTGGACTAGATGGATTTAAGATGACAAAGTTTCATCTCTCACCATGAGTCACCAAGAAGCTTTCTCAGTGGTCTAAAAACTGGAAAACACTCTCTTCCTGAGGTCAAGAGTTACTGATTGTACAGTATTACATATTATCCCAAAGTTTATACATGACCTATGGCTCGATTCCACCAGTCCTCAGATCAGAGGGAATGTTCAAATCAAGTATTGACTTTGACAAAAACAGTTCCATTCTTGATTTATTCAGAAATAAATGACAAAAACCTGTTACATGATGTACATTGTGTACATTTATCAGAAAGCAGATTGCAGTTTGCATTCAAAATACCCTTTCTTTAAAAAGTTGATTTAGCTTATTATAATTTGAATAATCATGAATACATGTTGGCAGTGTTCTCCGAGGGGTTCCTCAGGGACTGGTTTTGCCCTCAGTGGATGTCTTGGCTGTGCAGTGGCAGAGCAGCTGCAGTCGGCCCAGGCGTTGCAGATAGAAGAGTGGCTGCAGGTAGGAGCAGCTGAAAGCAGCAGCCAGAGCCAGCATCTGCACTTGGCACTGGTACGTACGAGGAGGCAGCACAGTGGACGAGGGCGAGGACAGCACTAGGGGCAGGTAGTTCAGGATGAGCACAGCCTGGACAAGCAGCACTGTCAAAAAGGCTTTCCTCTTCATGGCGGTCATCTCTGCTCGCACCCTGCTGTTGTGCTGGTCACCAGGGGGAGCCTGCCTCAGGGCCCTCAGGATGGACAGGCTGCAGAAGACCTCGATGAGCAGCACCACGAGGAAGAGCGCAGACATAATGATGATGGAGCGCTGGATGAACGCAGTGTAACTTATCATGATCACATACACGGCACCGGAAACAGCCAGCGCCCCCCACTGGTACCTGCGAGCACGCCAGCTGAGACACACGCAACAATGGGTGAGGATCATAATGTGAAACATACAAATACATACTAAGGCAGGGTTTACTAAGTGATGGTATGCAAGCAGTGAATCAAACATTGGTTCATTTCATTTCTAGGTGCTATATGATGTAACCTCAGCACATCTCTGCATACTTCTGTTGCCCTCTTCACACTGGGGAGGAAACCAGACTGAAAACAATAACTGTTTACTCCAGAGTTGGTTGTTAGGCAGAGATGCATTGTCAGGCGATTTGAGCGCTGAAATGAATGAAACCAAGTGTTACCTCAGATAGCTGATGGGCCTGACCACAGCTAGGTAGCGCTCCAGGCACAGCAGGCAGTACAGCACTGGCTTCAGTGTGATCACAGAGCCAGTGAGCTTGGTGAGCGCGGAGAACAGCCGCCCGCTCTCTAAGTGCACATGGTTCCACAGCAGCAGCGGCACGGTCAGGTAGAACAGCAGGTGGATGAGGGTGAGCTGCAGCGGGAGGATGTCTGCTGATGCCACCCCCTGATGCTGTCGCCTACAGGACACATGAGAGGACACGTTAGAACATTTGTCAGGGCAGTGTTTAGTAGCACAGAGTGGTTCTCACAGCAAGCAGCTGCTGGATTTAGAGACTAGAGTGTGGGGCTTGTCTGCGCGTACATTTAAAGTCAATCTACACTAATACAGGAGTCTCAAGCATTTCAGAACATGTTGGAAAGGTTTGCATTAGTTAAGTTTAAAACATGAAGAGACCACATAGGTATAGAATACTTTGTAGGGTTGTAATCAGTAATAAATAATAAATAATACATTTTATTTGTATAGAACTTTTCAAAACAAAGTTACAAAATGCTTCCCACATTTGATAAGCAATTGAGTTAAAAACCAAAATAACATCAAACCACCTATTAAACATTATGTGGCATTTGTTCTAAATTCTGTTGTGCTGCTTTTGCCTGCTTGTTGTTTTAATTGTTTTGTTTATATGTAGCACATAACAGAAAATGCATTAAATTAGTAGCCAGACTAAAATTACAAGTAATATTTAGTCTGGGGACCACCAATTCATTTTCTCGTTGGAGAGGTGTGGTTTACGATCGTCCATAGTTGTTTATTGGGCTGAATGTCTCTCACATGTGTCTGCACGTAACCACAGCCAATCGCATCATCGTATCCGATGACGTACCCGCTGTAAACTTTCGAGCTAAACTGTTTAGAACATGGCCTAAAACGTGATCGAAAGATGACGTCGCGTCTGCTGCTGTCATGTTAGATCCGTAAATAAACTTGTATTTTTTGTTCCTAATCAAACTAAAAGCTTCCATATGTCCAATAGCTCATCATCATCTTGCCGTCCCTCCTCGTTCTGTGATTGGTTCCCAAATCCATGCAAAAATTTCGGCCATGGTCCCCAGACCGCTGTGCAGTTCCAAATGATTCGAGCGCACCCAGCAGTCTGGTGCTAGCCAGGCTATTAAATTAGACTTAAAGCTGTAAAATAACCTCAAATTGTTGATCTCACATTGTCCATCACTTAAAAGAAGTGATGTAAAGTGCTTCAAAACTTATGGTACAGTTTGGATATTGTACTGCCTTGTGATTTGATGACTGATTTTGTGATTAACACTTACTTACTTCACTTACTTAAAGGTCACTTACTTAAAGGTCAGTCTGCTCTTACCTCTTCTTCATGATGTGCAGGAGTAGCCAGAGGTTGAGGGGGCCGCCCACGATGCCCTCCACAGAGTATGTGCAGAGGAGTACGTAGAGCCCCTCAGAAGAGCCTCCAGAGGGGTAGTAGTATTTACACTGATACCAGGGGTAGTCGGAGGACCTGTTCTCTGCTAAGCTCCCCATGCTGCAGCACACACCACAGGGACAGGAGTGCAGTCAGCTGGAGGGTACTGTTGGATTTGCATGCAGTCGCCTATTGTGACCACACCTATTGCCGTCGCTATAGGCCTAACCACTCTACATGTAATCTATAGTCCTGACCGCACCAGCTGTGTGGAGTCTGGAGGGTCAGCACATCCATCTGTGTCACTGCGGTTGGTGTTTCCACATGGAGAGCTGAGCTTATATCACTTTTGTGAGATAAGTGACAAAAATGTGACAAAAAAGTGTGAAAAAAAAGACGACATCATTTAACAACACGAGGAAAAAGATCTGTTTAGATTAGTTTTGTTTTAGCTTTCAAATGAGGTGTTACATAGGCCTACATTGCGTTCCAAATGATATGCAAATTGTATTTCATTGTTATAAAGGTAAAAAAAAAAAGGTTTTCAATGCCACTCATGGATGGTCTTGTGTCTCAGGGCTCTTTGAATCACTGACATCAATCTCAGACGCCTGTGATGATTAGTTATGAGATAAGCCCAGTTAAGGGAAAAACTACTGAAAAAGGGCCATTATTAAGCAGATCATCATTTTCAAGCAATATGGGAAAGAAAAAGGGTCTCTCTGCTGATGAAAAGCGTGTAATAGTTGAATGCCTTGGTCTAGGTATAAAAACCTTCGATATTTCATGAAAGATTAAGCGTAATCCTCGAACTGTTAACAGATTTGTGGCTGATTCAGAGCACACATGAGTTTGTGCAGATAAAGGCACAATGAGGACAGTTTCTGCCTGACAAATACATCAGATTAAGAGAACAGGTGCTACAAAGCAGCAGACAGGTATTTGAAGCTGAATCAAGGTGTAGGACCCTCCAGAGGCTGCAGTTGTGCATAAACCTTCTATCCGGCCTCCCCTAAACTCTTCATTGACGCTGAAGCAGAAACGGCTGCAGTGGCTCAGAAATACATGAGACTCATTTTCAAACAGTCTTGTTCACTGATGAGGCCGTGTAGCCCTGGATGGTCAGATCAATGGAGCAGTGGATCGTTGGTGAATGGCCACCATGTCCCAACAAGGCTGTGACGTCAGTAAGGAGGGGGCGGAGTCATGTTTTGGGCCAGAATCATGGGGAGAGAGTTGGTCGGCCCCTTTAGGCCCTTTTAGGCTCCCTGAAGGTGTGAAAATGACCTTTGAAAAATATGTGGAGTTTCTGACTGACCACTGTCTTCTATGCTACAAAAAGAAGAGCCGTGTTTTCCCGAACAAAATCATCTTCATACATGACAACGCACCATGTCCTGCTGTAAAGAAAACCTCTGCATCACTGGCTGCTATGGGCATAAAAGGAGAGAAACTCATGATGTGGACCCCCTCCTCCCCTGACCTCAACCCTGTTGAGAACCTTTGGAGCCTCAAGCAAAACATCTATGAGGGTGGGAGGCAGTTTTCATCCAAACAGCAGCTCTGGGAGGCTATTCTGACATCCTGCAAAGAAATCCAAGCAGGAACTGTCCAAAAACTCACAAGTTTAATGAATTTAAGAGTTTTGAAGCTGCTCAAAGAAGGTCCTATGTTAAAAGATAACTTGACCTATTTGATTGAAATAGCTTTTGATTTCAGTAAATATGACCACCTAATGCTGTAAATTCAACAAATGACCATCTTCAGTAAATAACAAGCTTTAAAATGAAATGTATTGAAATGATGAGTTGCATAATATTTTGGAACAGTAGATTTTTAAGTTGTTTATTATATTTATTTTTGAAAAAAATACTGTTTTCTCTGGGAGGTTTTTTCAACCACATTCATATTATCCTCTAACAGTTAAAGACTTGAACATTATGCTGACTCTCATTTAAGATGATAATTTAGAAAATCTTTGCGGGGTATAGACTGTTATGCTGCCTTCATGTGCTCTGGTAAAGATTATCCTTTCCAGTTTTGAAATGGAAATTATGAGTGCATTGTGCTCAAGTGCTAAATAGCTAAATGCATAGTGTCGGCTTCATAACAATCAGCTCAAAGACATTAAATCGTATAATCGCTGCTCTCTATCTTGTTGAAAGGTCAAAGGTTATCTCATCTCAGGAACTCTGTCATTAAATTGATCTCTTCTGCCCCTTCCAAATTCAGTAAATTGCTAAGAGGTCTTGCGCCAAACCGGATGTGCGTCAGCGTCCGCCGTGACAAGAAGCTTCCAAATAAGCCGAATGCCCATCTCACATAACCATATTTATGTTATGTGAGATGTGCCTCACGTAACCATATTTAAATAGGGAAAACGTGGAAGAGCTTGGTAGCTTCTATCTTGACCTGTTTTGGAGCTATAGAGGAGAGAGGGAGAGGCTAAATGCTAACGCCGTCTGCGCTGTGTTTACGTGACTGAAGGCACGGGGGAAGATCAGACAGGTCCTAAAGAACTCGTCAAAGCTCAGGTAAGAACATATCTCAGTATGTAAAAACGGTGGCCTATTCCTTTAAATGTCTCTATTTGAACACTATGTTGTTGCATATGCAATACAGTAGGTGGCGGCATGCGCTTTTGTTTGCCTGCCAATGACCATAAAGAAGAAGAACAGCAGCTGTTGGTGATGTCACTTCCCCTTCCTCTGGGTAAGGACGGTCGAATTGTGCAAATGCTGCTGAAGCTCTAGTTCACTAACTGCACAGATCTAACAGTTGACCCATGAAAGGTTAAGGGTCAGGAGCTAGTGTCAGTGCTTAGAGGCTACAGTTTGATGGTTTCAGACGCAGCCCTAGTTTCCTAGTGGAAAATACTAGATGCTAGATTAGATGGCGTTCATGTGCAATTTTCCACTCTGCAAGTGGTATATTACGAGAGCACATGAAGGCAGCAAAAGCTCATCAGTCGAGAAACTTTAAGATTTGGGTAAAACTGGAGAAAATACACTTGGTTAAGGTGGGGGTTAAGAGGTTAAAAAGATAGTAAGAAATACAAACGTAAAATATGCCAAATAATAACCTACTGTTTTAAATATGAACCCATGAATAGGTAAACAGACAAACAAACAAAAGACTAACCAACCAACCAACCAACCCACCCACCCACCAACCAACCAACCCACCAACCAACCAACCCACCAACCAACCAACCAACCAACCAACCCACCAACCAACCAACCAACCAACCAACCCACCCACCCACCAACCAACCAACCAACCAACCAACCAACCAACCAACCAACCCACCCACCAACCAAGCAACCAAATAAATTCAGTAATACATAAATAAATAAATACATACATAAATAATGGTTCTAATCTTAACAACACTGTTTGAGCCGACGGTTCTTGAACACAGCGTCTCACTTCGTCATGATGCAGCTTTCTGATTGGCTAACAGAACAAGCGCAATGTGTTTCAAATACACGCCCTCTCACGTTCAGCCGGGCGGAGTCTCCAATATGAGCGGTGTCTGGCCCCGCCCATGGCCCCGCCGTACGCCGCGCTACAAAACAGGCGCCACTCCCGCTCAGCAGAGAAGCGGAACTGGCGCGTGTGTTCATGTCTCCTGGCGGGAGAACTTCACCGAAGATACACTCGATCCACCGACCGGCCCGGGACCATGGAGGAGTTCGGGGTGTACGCGGTGTTTGGAGCGCACGGACCTCCGCAGAGACTCGTCTGGTGAGGTCTTTATGTTTGTTTATTCTGGTGAGGTCTTTATGTTTGTTTATTCTGGTGAGGTCTTTATGTTTGTTTATTCTGGTGAGCTCTTTATGTTTGTTTGTTTATTCTGGTGAGGTCTTTATGTTTGTTTATTCTGGTGAGGTCTTTATGTTTGCCTGTTTATTCTGGTGAGGTCTTTATGTTTGTTTATTCTGGTGAGGTCTTTATGTTTGTTTATTCTGGTGAGGTCTTTATGTTTGTTTATTCTGGTGAGGTCTTTATGTTTGTTTATTCTGGTGAGGTCTTTATGTTTGTTTATTCTGGTGAGGTCTTTATGTTTGCCTGTTTATTCTGGTGAGGTCTTTATGTTTGTTTATTCTGGTGAGGTCTTTATGTTTGTTTATTCTGGTGAGGTCTTTATGTCTGTTTATTCTGGTGAGGTCTTTATGTTTGGCCTGTTTATTCTGGTGAGGTCTTTATGTTTGTCTGTTTATTCTGGTGAGGTCTTTATGTTTGTCTGTTTATTCTAGTGAGGTCTTTATGTTTGTTTATTCTGGTGAGGTCTTTATGTTTGCCTGTTTATTCTGGTGAGGTCTTTATGGCCGCCCTTTTGCTCTGGAAAATGTTTTTTTTGGAAGTTTACAGCTTATACTTCTCTTCATCATCACAAATATCCACCGTCCACTTTGTGGCTTTCTGTTTTGGGTTTGAGATGGGCTCTGTGGGGTCTGTGGGGTCTGTGGGGTCTGTGGGGTCTGTGGAGCTCTGTGGGGCCTGTGGGGCCTGTGGGGCCTGTGGGGTCTGTGGGGCCTGTGGGGCCTGTGGGGCCTGTGGGGCCTGTGGGGTCTGTGGGGCCTGTGGGGCCTGTGGGGCCTGTGGTGCCTGTGGCGTCTGTGGCGCCTGTGGCGTCTGTGGGGCCTGTGGGGTCTGTGGGGTCTGTGGGGTCTGTGGCGTCTGTGGGGTCTGTGGGGTCTGTGGCGTCTGTGGGGCCTGTGGGGCGTGTGGGTTGTGTGGGGTCTGTGGGGCCTGTGGGGTCTGTGGGGTCTGTGGGGCCTGTGGGGTCTGTGGGGCCTGTGGGGTCTGTGGGGTCTGTGGGGTCTGTGGGGTCTGTGGGGCCTGTGGGGTCTGTGGGGCCTGTGGGGCCTGTGGCGTCTGTGGGGTCTGTGGGGTCTGTGGGGTCTGTGGGGTCTGTGGGGCCTGTGGGGCCTGTGGGGCCTGTGGGGTCTGTGGGGCCTGTGGGGTCTGTGGGGTCTGTGGGGCCTGTGGGGCCTGTGGGGTCTGTGGGGCCTGTGGGGCCTGTGGGGCCTGTGGGGTCTGTGGGGTCTGTGGCGTCTGTGGGGTCTGTGGGGCCTGTGGGGTCTGTGGGGCCTGTGGGGCCTGTGGGGTCTGTGGGGTCTGTGGGGCCTGTGGGGCCTGTGGGGCCTGTGGGGCCTGTGGGGCCTGTGGGGTCTGTGGGGCCTGTGGGGTCTGTGGGGTCTGTGGCGTCTGTGGGGTCTGTGGGGCCTGTGGGGTCTGTGGGGCCTGTGGGGCCTGTGGGGTCTGTGGGGTCTGTGGGGCCTGTGGGGCCTGTGGGGCCTGTGGGGCCTGTGGGGTCTGTGGGGCCTGTGGGGTCTGTGGGGTCTGTGGGGCCTGTGGGGCCTGTGGGGCCTGTGGGGTCTGTGGGGTCTGTGGGGCCTGTGGGGCCTGTGGGGTCTGTGGGGTCTGTGGGGCCCCCGCGGTGCCCAGGGCCCGACAGTGTCCAGAATGTTCTGTGATGATGTTCTTCTTCTCCTCACCTGCCGTCTTCTTCTGCAGCGATGGCGGCTCCGCCCGGGTGAGTGTGGCAGTCCCATCGTCGGTCCAGCAGGTGGTGCTCTTCAGCAGCGGGCAGTGGGGGGGTCGGGTCTGCGTCAACGCGGAGCTGGAGGACTCGGCGCGGACCCCCATCACCATCGGCAAACTCACCCCCTACAACAAGTGAGTCGCTCTGCTCGTGCGCGGTGCTCGTGCGCAGTGCTCGTGCTCGTGCGCGGTGCTCGTGCGCAGTGCTCGTGCACTCTGCTCGTGCGCGGTGCTCTTGCACGGTGCTCGTGCACGGTGCTCGTGCACGGTGCTCGTGCACTCATGTCCTGACCGCTTCCATCGAGTGGGGGCATGGACTTAGTCATTAATGGGGCCGGCTGAGGTGGATTTTTGGGTCCGATACCAACATGAAGGTGGTTGGCTGATATATAGGCCCATTTTAAAAAGAAAGTAATTTGATTTGATTTACTAAAAATAGGCTAAAGTTAAACGTTTGTTATTATAGTAAAGGTTTCAATCATACAAATGTACAAACATACACCAGAGTGTTTTTCTCAGGCCGGGGACGATCTGCACCAATGAGGCTGATGTTTGTATAAAATGTCTGGCCTATAATCCTGTGTATGAAGCTTCTAAACTGTGACAGCAGGGGGCGCTGTATGAGGGCCAGAGGGCTGCTTTATTCAGGACATTCATGTCTAGTCTGTACTTTCAAAAATCATCAGATTCTAAAACATATAAGGGTAAGTCTCGAGCTCCTATGATTCTAAAATGATAAGCAAAAGTCTGCAACATAAAACATATACAATAGGTGAACGTGCTTGTGTGTATGTTTCTGTCTAGCTTTGGGCCTCGTTTAAACTGCTTAAAGCCTGTTTTTTTTCTCAAAATCTCTCTGACCCATGTGACAACGCTGAGCTATGTCTCATATTTTTGGTATATTAGAAAGCCTAAATCTGTGATGGACCCGCGAGGGCGGGGCATCCCGCCTCTTGCACTTTTAAGGAACAGCTTCACAGGAGGAGATGGAGCAGCCATGTCTCTGGAGCATTACAATGACCAGGTCTGACCGCAGCCGTTTAGGGAGGTCTGAAGCCCCATTAGAATCCTGAGAGTCGCCCCTGGCCACAAGGGGGCGGCATTACAGCACTGTCAGCTCCCCGCCATGAGGACCACAGAGAAGCACGTTTCCCAAAGCCTAGGTGTGGAAGGCACACTTCAGAGGTAAAGGAAGGGACATCATGAAATAAAAAAGCTATGTTACTTCCACGCGGGAGGGGGGACTCTGAAGTGCTGGGGGGTGAGCAATTATTTAGCAATTATTATTTTAATAATTAAAAGTAAATAAATACATAATAAACAGTCAGAGACATACAAATACAAAGTAAAAGTGGAAAGGGGGACTGAACCTTATATCCTCTGCTGCTCCACCAAACGTCTGAATCACACCAGACATTTCACGTTAACAAAACAAATCGTAGATCAGTTTGATTTGTTTATATGAATTATTTGACTATATCTAGACCAAAAACTTTCAAACTATTTTTTATGTAAAAAGACAAGTAAAATGAACGCTGGACGTAGCAAGGCCACACGCTGACCAAAGGGAGGACACGCCCCCCATGCTGCCATTTGGCCCCTACGCCGTGTTTCATCCAACGCAGGGGGGAGTTTCTGTTATTTTTGTTTCCTTTTTGAATTGATACCGTCAAAACACCTGATTAAAACTTTTTTTTTTTTTTATGAAAATTTGGCGGGCCATCCAGCTGTGCAGTGTTTGACCCCCCCTGTTTCCTCACAGGTGCCTGTCCTGGGAGCAGTGGGAGGAGGACGCCTGGACTGACGGGGTCACACTCAGACTGTCTGTGGAGGGACACACTCTGGTCAGAGCTTCCTCTGTATCCTCTGCTCCCTCTGACCTGTCCTCTTCATCCTCTGACCTGTCCTCTTCATCCTCTGACCCTGTCCTCTTCATCTTCTGACCTTCTCCTCTTCATCCTCTGACCCTGTCCTCTTCATCTTCTGACCTTCTCCTCTTCATCCTCTGACCCTGTCCTCTTCATCCTCTGCTTCCTCTGACCTGTCCTCTTCATCCTCTGACTCTGTCTTCTTCATCCTCTGACCCTGTCCTCTTCATCCTCTGACCCTGTCCTCTTCATCTTCTGACCCTGTCCTCTTCATCCTCTGACCCTGTCCTCTTCATCCTCTGACCTGTCCTCTTCATCCTCTGACCCTGTCCTCTTCATCCTCTGACCCTGTCCTCTTCATCCTCTGACCTGTCCTCTTCATCCTCTGACCTCTCCTCTTCATCCTCTGACCCTGTCCTCTTCATCTTCTGACCTGTCCTCTTCATCCTCTGACCCTGTCCTCTTCATCTTCTGACCTGTCCTCTTCATCCTCTGACTCTGTCCTTTTCATCCTCTGACCTTCTCCTCTTCATCCTCTGACCCTGTCCTCTTCATCCTCTGACCCTGTCCTCTTCATCCTCTGACCCTGTCCTCTTCATCCTCTGACCCTGTCCTCTTCATCCTCTGACCCTGTCCTCTTCATCCTCTGACCTTCTCCTCTTCATCTTCTGACCCTGTCCTCTTCATCTTCTGACCCTGTCCTCTTCATCCTCTGACCTGTCCTCTTCATCCTCTGACCCTGTCCTCTTCATCTTCTGACCCTGTCCTCTTCATCCTCTGACCCTGTCCTCTTCATCTTCTGACCCTGTCCTCTTCATCTTCTGACCCTGTCCTCTTCATCCTCTGACCTGTCCTCTTCATCCTCTGTCCTGTCCTCTTCATCCTCTGACCCTCTCCTCTTCATCCTCTGACCTGTCCTCTTCATCCTCTGACCCTGTCCTCTTCATCCTCTGACCTGTCCTCTTCATCCTCTGACCCTGTCCTCTTCATCCTCTGACCCTGTCCTCTTCATCCTCTGACCCTGTCCTCTTCATCCTCTGACCCTGTCCTCTTCATCCTCTGACCCTGTCCTCTTCATCCTCTGACCCTGTCCTCTTCATCCTCTGACCCTGTCCTCTTCATCTTCTGACCCTGTCCTCTTCATCCTCTGACCCTGTCCTCTTCATCCTCTGACCTTCTCCTCTTCATCTTCTGACCCTGTCCTCTTCATCTTCTGACCCTGTCCTCTTCATCCTCTGACCTGTCCTCTTCATCCTCTGACCCTGTCCTCTTCATCCTCTGACCTGTCCTGTCCTCTTCATCCTCTGACCCTGTCCTCTTCATCCTCTGACCCTGTCCTCTTCATCCTCTGACCCTGTCCTCTTCATCTTCTGACCCTGTCCTCTTCATCCTCTGACCCTGTCCTCTTCATCCTCTGACCCTGTCCTCTTCATCTTCTGACCCTGTCCTCTTCATCCTCTGACCTGTCCTCTTCATCCTCTGACCCTGTCCTCTTCATCCTCTGACCCTGTCCTCTTCATCCTCTGACCTGTCCTCTTCATCTTCTGACCCTGTCCTCTTCATCCTCTGACCTTCTCCTCTTCATCCTCTGACCCTGTCCTCTTCATCCTCTGACCCTGTCCTCTTCATCCTCTGACCCTGTCCTCTTCATCCTCTGACCCTGTCCTCTTCATCCTCTGACCTGTCCTCTTCATCCTCTGACCCTGTCCTCTTCATCCTCTGACCTTCTCCTCTTCATCCTCTGACCCTGTCCTCTTCATCCTCTGACCCTGTCCTCTTCATCTTCTGACCCTGTCCTCTTCATCCTCTGACCCTGTCCTCTTCATCTTCTGACCTGTCCTCTTCATCCTCTGACCTGTCCTCTTCATCCTCTGACCCTGTCCTCTTCATCCTCTGACCCTGTCCTCTTCATCCTCTGACCCTGTCCTCTTCATCCTCTGTCCTGTCCTCTTCATCCTCTGACCCTGTCCTCTTCATCTTCTGACCTTGTCCTCTTCATCCTCTGACCCTGTCCTCTTCATCCTCTGACCTGTCCTCTTCATCCTCTGACCCTGTCCTCTTCATCCTCTGACCCTGTCCTCTTCATCCTCTGACCCTGTCCTCTTCATCCTCTGACCTTCTCCTCTTCATCCTCTGACCCTGTCCTCTTCATCCTCTGACCTGTCCTCTTCATCCTCTGTCCTGTCCTCTTCATCCTCTGACCCTCTCCTCTTCATCCTCTGACCTGTCCTCTTCATCCTCTGACCCTGTCCTCTTCATCCTCTGACCCTGTCCTCTTCATCCTCTGACCCTGTCCTCTTCATCTTCTGACCTGTCCTCTTCATCCTCTGACCCTGTCCTCTTCATCCTCTGACCCTGTCCTCTTCATCTTCTGACCTTCTCCTCTTCATCCTCTGACCCTGTCCTCTTCATCCTCTGACCTTCTCCTCTTCATCCTCTGACCCTGTCCTCTTCATCCTCTGACCTTCTCCTCTTCATCCTCTGACCCTGTCCTCTTCATCCTCTGACCCTGTCCTCTTCATCCTCTGTCCTGTCCTCTTCATCCTCTGACCCTGTCCTCTTCATCCTCTGACCCTGTCCTCTTCATCTTCTGACCTTCTCCTCTTCATCCTCTGACCCTGTCCTCTTCATCCTCTGACCTTCTCCTCTTCATCCTCTGACCCTGTCCTCTTCATCCTCTGACCCTGTCCTCTTCATCCTCTGTCCTGTCCTCTTCATCCTCTGACCCTCTCCTCTTCATCCTCTGACCTGTCCTCTTCATCCTCTGACCCTGTCCTCTTCATCCTCTGACCCTGTCCTCTTCATCCTCTGACCTGTCCTCTTCATCCTCTGACCCTGTCCTCTTCATCCTCTGACCCTGTCCTCTTCATCCTCTGACCTGTCCTCTTCATCCTCTGACCTTCTCCTCTTCATCCTCTGACCCTGTCCTCTTCATCCTCTGACCTTCTCCTCTTCATCCTCTGACCCTGTCCTCTTCATCTTCTGACCCTGTCCTCTTCATCCTCTGACCCTGTCCTCTTCATCTTCTGACCCTGTCCTCTTCATCCTCTGACCTGTCCTCTTCATCCTCTGACCCTGTCCTCTTCATCCTCTGACCCTGTCCTCTTCATCTTCTGACCTGTCCTCTTCATCCTCTGACCCTGTCCTCTTCATCTTCTGACCTGTCCTCTTCATCCTCTGACCCTGTCCTCTTCATCCTCTGACCTTCTCCTCTTCATCCTCTGACCCTGTCCTCTTCATCCTCTGACCCTGTCCTCTTCATCCTCTGACCCTGTCCTCTTCATCCTCTGACCTGTCCTCTTCATCCTCTGACCCTGTCCTCTTCATCCTCTGACCCTGTCCTCTTCATCCTCTGACCCTGTCCTCTTCATCTTCTGACCCTGTCCTCTTCATCCTCTGACCCTGTCCTCTTCATCCTCTGTCCTGTCCTCTTCATCCTCTGACCCTGTCCTCTTCATCCTCTGACCCTGTCCTCTTCATCCTCTGACCTGTCCTCTTCATCCTCTGACCTGTCCTCTTCATCCTCTGACCTGTCCTGTCCTCTTCATCCTCTGACCTTCTCCTCTTCATCCTCTGACCCTGTCCTCTTCATCCTCTGACCTTCTCCTCTTCATCCTCTGACCCTGTCCTCTTCATCCTCTGACCCTGTCCTCTTCATCCTCTGACCTTCTCCTCTTCATCCTCTGACCCTGTCCTCTTCATCCTCTGACCCTGTCCTCTTCATCCTCTGACCCTGTCCTCTTCATCCTCTGACCCTGTCCTCTTCATCCTCTGACCCTGTCCTCTTCATCCTCTGACCTGTCCTCTTCATCCTCTGACCTTCTCCTCTTCATCCTCTGACCCTGTCCTCTTCATCCTCTGACCTTCTCCTCTTCATCCTCTGACCCTGTCCTCTTCATCCTCTGACCCTGTCCTCTTCATCCTCTGACCTTCTCCTCTTCATCCTCTGACCCTGTCCTCTTCATCCTCTAACCCTGTCCTCTTCATCCTCTGACCTGTCCTCTTCATCCTCTGACCCTGTCCTCTTCATCCTCTGTCCTGTCCTCTTCATCCTCTGACCCTGTCCTCTTCATCTTCTGACCTTGTCCTCTTCATCCTCTGACCCTGTCCTCTTCATCCTCTTCCTCCTCTGCTCCTGTTTAAACGCTGGTCATCTTTGTTTCCTTCTCAGGGAAAACCCCTGTGGTCAGAAGCAGAGCAGATCCTGACTGTGAAAGAGTGCACACCCCAGGTAACATCTGCAAATCAGAACAGATTTAACATGAGTCATGACGAGTGATCCCCTGGTCCACATGACTGTTCTGCCCTCTGACTGGTCAGTTACTGGACTGACCACTCTTCTCCAAGTAGCCCCAGACCCAGCTCACGATGCTACAAATAAGGACAGAGATGTGTGTTATGCCACGTACAAGCTTAGCATAGTTTATGATAAATATTATACAGAATTGTTTTCATATATTTTTTTGAATATATAATTAATAATAATTATTCTTCAAATTTTGTCCTCACTTCTGTTCTTCTAGTCTGCCTGATACAGTAAATGTTATTTATATTTCGGTTGACCTCAGAGCCAGGATGAGCAGTAATGCAGGGAGGAGGAGGATTTATCCAGATTATTTGACTTGTTTGTTTGGTCTGGACATTGCGTGTTAATGAACATACATGGGGCTTTTGCATGTAAGTTTACACTCCTCGCTGGACTGTAGCCTTGGGCTAATTTCCATCCATCGCCCCCCACTCGCTCTCTCAAACACGCTCTCATTCAGCCTATTGTACATGTTTTTAGTGGTAGGGGAAACTTACGCAGACACGGGGTGAACATGTAAACTCAGTTACTGTAATAATAAGCTCCAGTGCTCATTTACTACGAGATAATGGTCAAATCACCAGCTCCCAGAAAAGAGCCGTGACTCCCATCATGACCAGCTTTACCAAACACGGCCACTGGCTTTTCTCTGACCAGTGAGGAACATCCTGCAAAAGTCTTCAACGTGAGGCTCCATCTTTACTAAAGTGTTTACCAAGTTTTGTGGGCGTGCCTGTTGCCCATGAATGAAATGGGTAATACTGGCAGTTCCCACTGCTACCTGCCAGGGGCGCTCCAGCTGAACGAGATGCAAACCGCCACAGCCGTCTGTTCCATAGAAAATCTAGTTTGGATGCTGTTAAACAGAATGGCAACACTGAGGTGCACAAACACCGGTGAATAAGCCACAGTTATGCAGTCACGTATATCACTTATATGGCAAATGGACGTGGAGCATTAAAGGGGGGGGTATTATGCAAAATCGACTTTTTCAAGCTTTACATCATGTTATTAAGTCATTCCCTCATTAAACACATGCCTGAAGTGTTGCCTTGGCACATTCACGTATTTTTGAGTAATCTGTAAAAACTCTGATGGCGGCCATTTTAGGGATAAAACGCCTGATTCCTTCTGGGAACGCCTCGACCTCCCGGAGACGCCCCGATCCTTTCGTCACCAGCCGAGTAACCAACCACTGCCCCTCAGCAGAACCCCCTCCCCGCAGTGTCTAGCCCTAAGATGTAAACAGAGTCATCATGGAGGATTAGCTTCATGTGTTGTGAACCGGAGCCACAGCAGACTTTTACAAAGACACACATCAGTGTTTCTGTTACCGAAACACCCAGGATTAAAACCCGTGACAAGAACGCTTATTTCAGTGTCTGGTTCTGCGCTGGGCCTTGATGATGCACAGAGCCTCCGGAGAAAGCTAATGCTAAGCTAAACCTCGGGTCATCACGTGAAAACGAGAAATATGCACAAATAAAGTCAATAAAACCACCACACACATAAAGAACCGTTTAACAATGATCACACACGGAGCCAGGCTTGTTGATTTGGAAGTTTATTGCTCACATTTCATCTACAGTGAGTCGTAGCCGAGTGGTTTTCTCCCGGAGCTAAGGCACTATTAGCCGCGACAAGCTAACAACCTTCACCTTCACAACATTCATTGAAAACAGGCAGCATATTATGCACAAATAACGTCAATAAAGCAGCAACTACTTGAAGCAGCCTTTACGATGATCACACAATGAGCCTGGCTTTACACATTTGTGGTTTATTGCAGACTTTTCATCAACAATGAGCTGTAGTCGATTATAACAAGCTAACGGGTAACCTCGAAAAACCACTGTCCACCTGCACAGATAATGTCCTTCTTTGAATCGTATGGGCTCCTGCAGATCCTGGTGTCGTCCATGGGGGTATAGTTAGAGATCCATAGGGCATGGCAGATGCAAAGAGAAGCCTCCAAACAGCAGTTATTTTTCAGGCAAGAGCCCCTTCCAAGCGTCCGGTGTGGAAGGTTCGTCTCCAAATAATATCCTGTGTGGCCATTGTTCACAAAGTGATAAACAGTAGCTCCTTTCCAACAATAAAAATTAAAATGCACCGATCGTAGTTTCAATACTGTTGAGACAAGCGGAGTGTTGTTGTGATGCCACAGACAGCGTGTGGAGGGGGCGTGTCGGAAAGGGTCAGAGGTTCTTAAAGAGACAGAGGCCTATTTCAAGTCATTTGCTACGGCCATTTTGAAAGAGCAATTTTATACAAGGCAGTTATTCTAATTTACTGCATTGACAGACCAACAGAAGGTTTCGTCATCATTGTAGTGTGATATAGACTGGTGCTATGTGGCTGAAAAAAGCATAATACCCCCTCTTTAACATTGGTTTCAATTAGGAGCCAGTGGCGCCCCCTGCAGCCCGTGACGTGAGTGTGAAGAGGAAGCGGGATCAAGAGGAGGAGGGGAGTCCCAGACCTGGAGACGAGAACTCCTGCCCCAACATCACCCCGGTGCGGAGGCCCCGGGCCAAGAGTGGGCTCAAACTGTTCAGCAGCGCACCAGAGGGGGGCAGCGGTGAGCACACAATAACACACATTATTAAATAGAATCATTGTATAGTAAGTTTTGTATGGGGATTGTTGTGACAAGTGTCACCCCCTAACATAAGTAGCACCTTCTGCAATACACATGTCCTGAATGTCTGAACCTCAAACAGATACGAATATCCAGCTTGTTCATGAACTGAACAAGATCCAAAAGCTGCTCTAAACAATATTTTTTAACCAGTAAGTCATCAAAGTAAAAGCATAAACTTAAATCTGGCACTATCCATTATTTAGATTTTGTTACAGAAAATGCCGATAATTTTGTCCATCATTTGTTCATAAATTCATTCATTTTTACACAAAAACATTAAATGAATTTGTATTTTTTTATTTATGTTTGTAATGGACAGGGAACGTTTGACTTGGATACCTGTACATTAAAATGTTTCCGTGTTCACCTGCAGTCCGTCTGTTATCACATGGAGCTTTGGGAACCCATTTATTTGACTGTAATAGAGTCCTCTTCCTTTTCCGCCATAGGCCTACTGTATATTTTAAACAGGATTTTGTTGACTGTTCGTGGAGGTAAGTCTCAGGCTCAAAGACACTTAGAATTTTAAAATGTTCTGTATAAACACGGAGCCAGTCTCATTTTTGGGGATTCCAGGGTGTGTCAGGATAGTCTGATAGATTGTCAGAGCTGAATCTCTAAATGTTTTCTTCCCCTTGTTATTATCAGCAGAAACCGAAACACAGGCTGCTGCTGGTAAAACTGCAAATCCAGCCAAGACCAAGAGCAGGACCAGGACCCCCACACAGAGCGGTGAGCCTGCCCCTCCTCGGGGCAACAGTTAACATAAAGCAGAAAATGGGTGGTTCAATATAATGGTATAAGTAAAAGTTTTCATATTGACATTTTAACATCTGTACCAAAAATGGAGTGGCTCACTTCTTCACTATTTTCATTGCTCTAAGCCTTAGCCTAAGCGCCTGCACTGATTCAACACGTGCAAGAAGATTGGAACAGTTAAACAGTGTATTGTGTGTGTGATGACTTTAACCTCTTGGATCATTGGTCTCTGTGTTTGGTACAGATTCGTCCCTCTCTCTGTCGTTGATGACCTTTTTGTGGCAGATTCTCTGTTCGTTCTTCTGTATTCAAGCACATGCAGCATGTCGTGCACTTATCCAGTCTAAGAATGTTGTTGTCCATCGTTTTACTTCTCGAGCGATGAGTCAATAATTACCGCGACAGTTCAAAATTGTGCCACCCCTAAATGTGCTGCAATTGATCTGGCAAAGTTTGGCCAAAGAACCTCCCTTTTTCTTGTTCTACTCAGAAGTGAACAGGAGAGGGCAGCAGAGAGCAATTCTGTGTTTTTGAAAGTTACAAATAAAAAGTAAGAAATGTGTATTTCTGGTAAATAAGAAAAGGCACACTGGATATTGTTTTCATTTGGAAATCAGGTATTTCATACACCAGTGATCAAAATTGCACATTGTGTGGGATAAAGTCGTTTTGTCTTATTTAGTCTTTGAATAAGCTAGTTTTAACTTCAAGCATCTGTAAACATTACATTTTTACCTTGTTTTTAGGTAAAAGCAAACAAAAACAAGGTAAAAGTAAGAATTAGATGTAAGCAAAGCCTTCTGGGAGAAGTATGAGACAATATGTAAAACAACTTAATGTGTAGAATAGACAATGTTTTAGTTCCAATTTCGTAACGCACAATCCAAAGGTGAAAATGAGAGAAATGGAGCCGACATGTGGATGAGCTGCAGTGTTGTTGTTTTGCAGCGGCCCTGCTGAGTCCGTCGGGCCGATGGGGGCAGACTCTGTGTCCCATCGATGCACAGACAGCCCTCCTGATCGGGGGGCAGGGCGCCCGCATGCACTTCTGTAAAGACCCCATGTGGAAGCTCTGCACTGGTCAGTATTCTCCACAGGCCTGTCCAGTGTCATGTCTTTGTGTGGGCGGGATTACGGAGCTGGATCGCTTTCTCTCAGGATAGGTTGCTATGGCAACATGCCCTGCGCGCCGGACCAGGCGAGGTTTCTGTATTTAGTAATAATATTTAACCAAGCGCTGACCTGTTTGACAATCAGCAGCAAGTCATCGTGGAGCTGAAGGGAAACTTTTTTAATGTATTCATTTTGCACAACACACGACTATTCACCTTATTCGGCCACGCCCACTTTTCCCTTCTTTTGCTTTGTCTCGGCACTTCCGTGGTCTCGGCACTTCCGGTAGAGTGCGAGCCGAGCAGCACATTAGTAATAATAATAATCTTTATTATATTCATACACCAGGCATCAAAGTTCTATACAATTACAAGAAGCAGATAAAGTCCATCAAAATGTATTATTTACAGTAAAAGGCAAGAGTGCAGATAAAATCCTGTGTCATATGCACGGGTAAACAGAACTGGTTTCAGCCTGTCTGAGGCCTGTCTCACATCTTCATGAAGGCGGTTTCAGATTTTAACTTTACCCTCAGGGCGTTTAGTCTTGACTCTGGGAACCACCAGGAGACCCGTCCCGGTTCTACCATGTCTGAGATGGACTTTGGTGCTAAACCATGAAAAGCAGAGCTATTCTCTGAGAGACAGGAAGCCAGTGCAGAGACCGGAGCACTGGACTAATATGGTCGTATTTCCTGGTTCTGTCTAACAGTGAGCAGCCGTTAGTCGTCTAACCTGTTTGAGAAACGTATCCATGCGTTTGTCTCTGGTCTTCTGGTTTTGAAGTATTACGAGTATTACGAGTATTACGAGTATTACGAGTATTACGAGTACGTGAAAAGGTCTTTTTCATGTCGTCATCTAACTCAAACCCATTCCTCCTCTTCTTTCTTTGCTCCCGTCCACCGCAGAGTGTGGATGACAAAGCGGAGGATTCTCTCCTCTGATTGGTCAAAGAGCCTCTTCTTATCTAAGCTGGAACTAAACCTGGTCTAGAGCAGGTTAGGGCTCAGGGTATGTTTCCATGGAGATCTACCCTGATACAAAGTTATCCAGCTTTGTAGTAAAAGTCAGCCTCAACTTTTAAATAGTTTTATGTCTTATAATAGTTGTTGGCATCAGACACTGAAGTGGGGGGGTCGCAAGATGATTTTCAGGCAATATTTTTGACATTTCTGACATTGAAGTGAATGTATTTTTGATAGAAAACAGCTTGTTTTAGTGATGTTAGGCCAAATATGAAAATAAACATCATTAAACCAGATTCAAAATGTTTTGCACCTTAAATGATTATAAATGCGAGTTACATTTTACACCACAGTGGTGGAAACTAGTAAACTAGTGGAGGTAGTAGAAGAAAGAAAGACGCCTCTGTCCCTTTGACCCCCAGAGGACCTAGGCTGGGTGGCTGCAGAGACCCTGGCAGAGGGCCCCACCCCCGAGGCGCGGATCGGTCACACAGCTGTGTTTGACCCAGACTCCAGTCGCATCTTTGTGTTCGGAGGCTCCAAGAACAACAAGTGGTTCAACGACATGCACATCCTGGACACGCACAGCTGGAGGTGGAGCACAGTGCAGGTATGGCCATCCACCAAGTGAAGGGGGTCAAAGGATAGAATACAACACGTACATACAACGAACGGTTCTTTCAGGCGAACGGTTCTTTCAGGCGAACGGTTCTTTTAGGTGAACGGTTCATTTAGGCGAACGGTTCATTCAGGCGAACGGTTCTTTTAGCCGAACGGTTCTTTTAGGCGAACGGTTCTTTCAGGCGAACGGTTCTTTCAGGCGAACGGTTCTTTTAGCCGAACGGTTCTTTTAGGCGAACGGTTCTTTCAGGCGAACGGTTCTTTTAGGTGAACGGTTCATTTAGGCGAACGGTTCTTTCAGGCGAACGGTTCTTTCAGGCGAACGGTTCTTTCAGGCGCACGGTTCTTTCAGGCGAACGGTTCTTTTAGGTGAACGGTTCATTTAGGCGAACGGTTCTTTCAGGCGAACGGTTCTTTCAGGCGAACGGTTCTTTCAGGCGCACGGTTCTTTCAGGCGAACGGTTCATTCAAGCGAACGGTTCTTTCAGGCGCACGGTTCTTTCAGGCGAACGGTTCTTTTAGCCGAACGGTTCTTTTAGGTGAACGGTTCTTTTAGGTGAACGGTTCTTTTAGGTGAACGGTTCTTTTAGGTGAACGGTTCTTTTAGGTGAACGGTTCTTTTAGGTGAACGGTTCTTTTAGGTGAACGGTTCTTTTAGGCGAACGGTTCTTTCAGGCGAACGGTTCTTGAAGGCACACAGATCTCAATTGTGAAAAGAGACGGATCATTTTTTTCAGTCAATTTCACCCAGAACTTCCCCGAACACAAGAATCAATCCAACAACGGAGAAACACAAGTGAAATCTTATGAGTAGAGTGAGTCGCAAATCGCAGACAACAATATCCAGTTGCCATGGCGTCTGAAGGTTAAAGCGATTTCAGGATTTTTGACATAGGGCCTCATTTCCTAGTTATCCAGAGATGTATATTTTTTTCATTCATGCAGTCCTTATAATTGAAGGGTGCATGTCTATGGTAACTAGTACCCTCATTAAAAACAGTGTGACCCGCTCCACAGAGCACCTGAGGCAAATCACTGATAACACCAGACTAACCATATACATGTCTGTGTCCATAGAATATTTTTTACCATTTTGCATTTAAAATATCTTATATTTGAGCAGCATTAGCTTCGTGGTTGCATAAGCTACGTGGCGGCGGAGTGATCTGCTAGAAAATAGTCCCTCAAAATGTGATTATTGATGTGATGCAGGTCAGTTATATTCCAAACATGACTCTATGGACACAGACATTTATATGGTTAGTCTGGTGTTATAAGTGATTTGCCTCAGGTGCTCTGTGGAGCGGGTCACACTGTTTTTAATGCAGGCTAGCTGATACCATAGAAATGCACTAGCCTAGCACTAGCCTAGCGCCACGAAACTCTTCAAACATAAGAACTGCATGAATTACAAAAAAAATATCTCCATAAATCAGCAACACTCTGGATAACTGGGAAATGAGGCCCTATGTCAAACATCCTGAAATATCCCTTTAAAGGGGCTAGATGAAAGTTGGCCATTTTATACTCACTACTGCCACCTCAGGTCATACGTAACAGCAGCTTCTATATTAAGCTCGTGCTTATTCGGACCCGAATTAACAACTTTGAGTGACCGTACAGGATTTTAGAGGCAGTTGTGGTGAACAGGTCTGAGCTCATTCTACACATTAGGACATGGAGGAACATGTAGGGGGAGGAAAATACATCATTTTAACATTTTTAAACTCTGAATAGTCCCTTTACGGTACAATGGAATAGTCCTTGGCATTTGACCCATGCCTTTTACGTCTAAAAGCTGCTAACTCCGCGGTTCTCTCAATTGTTAATGTGTGTGTGTGTGTGTGTGTGTGTGTGTGTGTGTGTGTGTGTGTGTGTGTGTGTGTGTGTGTGTGTGTGTGTGTGTGTGTGTGTGTGTGTGTGTGTGTGTGTGTGTGTGTTAGGCGCAGGGTAAGGTGCCTCCTCTGGCCTACCACAGCTGCAGCCTGTTCAGGGGGGAGCTGTTCGTCCTGGGCGGGGTGTTCCCTCGGCCCCACCCGGAGCCCGACGGCTGCAGTGACGCTCTGTACATCTTTGACCCGCAGCTGTCCATCTGGTACCAGCCCATAGTGACCGGGGAAAAGCCCCCGCCGCGCTCGGGGTAAGATGAATGCAGTTCATTAGTAACTGGAATGAAAACAACAGTGTATGCAGCCCTGTTACTTGGAGCCCTACAAACATGTCCTAAAAGGCATGAGATTCTTCAGTTCAGTCTTTTTCCAGGCAGAGTTTGTTTACATGGGGAGCAAAGGGAGGGCCATTTACAGCTTACAGTCATTTTCCAACAAACAAAAAGCGTGATGGAAGAGAATTGTCTGTTTGCAGTCACTCGGCGTGTCTGATGCAGGAGAGGAAGATTTACGTGTTTGGGGGCTGGGACACTCCTGTGTGCTACAACGACATGTACATGTTAGACTTGGGTAAGTTCCTCACCTCAGCAGCGTTTCCATGTGGGACTGACGAGGCTGTGTTTCAGGTCTGATGGAGTTCTCTGCAGTGAAAACCTGTGGACAAGCCCCTTCTCCCCGAAGGTAAACCTTTCAAATCAAAACAAATCATGGCTGTAGGCTTGTCAAAAATAGGTACTAAAACTAAACTGCAGAACCTATGAGATAATAAAGTCTAGGCCTGGGTACTGTTAAACATGCCAGCATCGGGAAAAAGATGGAGGTACTTCAGGTATTGGTAAAGTGTGGAAAGCAGATACAGAAAATCGATTAAATCATTTTATCTTTAGATCCAAGTTGCTGTTGGTGGAGGCACAGCACCAATATTTTCATGATTATAATTTTTTCAATTTTTTTTTATGTTGCCCCATTTTTTTCCTCGTTTCCCCAAATTATTCCCCATTTTTCACACGTTCTTTGACATTGGTGATGAACCCAAGTTTGCATAACATTGTTCTGTTTTCTGGTTCGAGATGACAGAAATGTCTGTATAGGTATCAGAAAAAAGTATTGTTCAGGTATAGAATCGAAAACGTTAAGGTACCAGTATCGAAAGAAAAAGTAATGGTACCCAGCCTTACTACATATCCAACAGCTTTCATGTATGAAGATGAATTTGAATTAGCCAGAACAGAACTCGTCAGACCTTTCAGGATCGGTTTTGATGGATGGTGTAAAGATGTTTAATTGCTCTTCTTTAGCATACAATGGAGTTTGAAACTGTAGTATTGTGACAGTATACTGTATATCTGTTGTGTGTGCAGTTGGCATGGCAGTGCGGTGCTCTCTGACACAAAGTTCCTGATCCACGGAGGCTACAGCGGGAACAACGCGCTCACCGATGCCTTCGTGTTTGATATTGGTAAGAAGGACACTCTAGGTTTTGTTAGTTGAAGCTGGCACCTACGTTTACGTTTGATCGTTAACTATTTCCTGTCCTTGTTTTAGCCCTAAGTATGGTCATGGTCACTTGGTTAAAGTGATAGTCTGCAAGTTTGCAAAGTGAGGAGAGATGGAGTGAGATTTGAAAGTATTTCCTCCCCTCTTTGACCATGAAGACTTGGTTTGCAGAATGAGGAGAGCAAGAACAAGCCCCTCCTCCTCACAGAAAAAGCTCATCTCATTGGATGACGCGGGAGGTTATTAGACTGTGTTTTTTGTGAAGTCCCTCCTTCCCAGATCTCAGCAACTAAACGCAAAGAGCAGCTGGTCCATTTGCATACGTAAAATATTTACACTTCCAGACTCTCATTTCAACTGATGAATTGCCATCATGGGCTTGATCAATTAAAATGTATAAACAAATGATTTACTATGCTACAATTAAAGTGCATATGACAGGTTTTAATGCTTTTGAAAATCTAGCTTATTAGACAGAGAACATCTGTTGTACAGTAAGTAATAATATTCATTTTATTTCAGTGAAGCAACAATTTAATAAATAAATGTTGGGAAGAAAAATTTGAAATTTAAATTTGAATATTTAAGCTAATGACATAAATAGAGGAAAGTTCTTTATTTCGGTTGATACTTTATGTGAGGCCACATACACGACGATTTTATCTGAATCTTCTGCTGAAATAAAACAGATAAAAGGCCAACAATTGGTTTACACCAAATTACAATAATAAAGCTCACTATTACTCCAAGAGATATAAAATATATGTTTTAGCAAAATCTTCAATATAATTGTGTGTGTTATGTTTTTTGCCAAACGTGTGTCTAATGTGTCATATGCACTTCAAAAGCAAATAAACAACTGTTTCGATACCTGCTTCTCTTCTCCGCAGACACCAACAGCTGGACAGAGGTGGCCCTTCCAGAGCTGACCATTCCCAGGGCCGGTCACTCCATCATCACCATGGAGACCAGCCAGGGACAGGGCGGGGCAGCCAGGACCCTGCTGGTGTTTGGTGGAGGGGACAACGAGGGCACTTTCTACGGTGACCTGACCAGTGTTTCTGTGGACAGACTGCTGAGAGCGCCCTGGACGACTGAGAGCGCGCACAAACCCAGCCTCCATTAACAGCGGACGGGCGAAGCCTTTTAATTGTACAGTACATGGGACTTGCATCATGCAAAATCCACTTTATTCTGATGATCTACAAGTCTTTTGCTTTATTCCCACAGGTTTAGTAATCCTCTGGTTGTTTCTTCTACTGCTGTAGCACTCTGATCTGCAATAGAACTCCAAAGTGTCCCCTGCATTTTTAAAATCAATAAATGATCGGATCCGTTTCGGTTACAAGCAGTGTTTCTGTGTTTGTTACAGCTATGGTTCATTTCCCTCGCTGCCAGCAGAGGGCGCTCCAAGCAACACACACAATTAAAGGACTAATCTCACTCAGAAATGGTCTTTTTCACACATTCCCCCCTGACGTTTTGAAAGATGATATGCCAACGCTGAAGTGGCCAATTTAGTCAGACGCAAAAATGAAAAGATTTGACTGAGCGGGATGTAGACTGAAATTGAGCATGATTTAAAGGAATAGGCCACCGTTTTTATATACTGAGACATGTTCTTACCTAACCTTAGCCGAGTTAATATATCCCCGTCTGGTCTTTGTCCGTGCGCTCTGCCAGGCAAACGGAGCACATACGCAGCCTCTCCCACATGTCACATAGCTCCAAAAAAGCTCACGATAGAAGCTACCAAGCTCTTCCACGTGTTCCCTATTTAAATAAAGTTACGTGAAGTGTTTTCATGCGAAGTATATTTACACAGAAATGTAGCATGTGGATTTTATAAGCAGATAAAAAGGGGGACTATATTGTGAGGCGTAATGATACGAGGAGCAAAACGTCCGCGCAGTAACTCCTAAAGACTTCCCCGCTCACTTCCGTCAATAGAAGCTGCATGACTTGTAGAGCAGCAGAGAACAGTTGAAGAAGCGTGGATAACTTGTGAACGATGCCTTTTACGTGCATCGTGCCGGGCTGTGATAACAAGCAGAAAGTATATAGTGTAGTAATGTTTCACAGATTTCCAACTCGCCCCGGACGACGACACAGGACTCGGGAGCTCCACCATGAGGTAGGAATGCGCAGCACTTTCCCAAAATATATTTTCTGCTTGTTGTAAAAGGCTCTGTACAAGTCACGCAGCTTCTACTGACGGAAGTGAGCGGGGGAGTCTTTAGGAGTTACTGCGCGGACGCTGTGCTCCTGTATCATTACGCCTCACAATATAGTACCCCTTTTTATCTGCTTATAAAATCGACATGTTACATTTCTGTGTAAATATACTTCGCATGAAAACACTTCACGTAACTTTATTTAAATAGGGAACACGTGGAAGAGCTTGGGAGCTTCTATCGTGAGCTTTTTCGGAGCTATATGACATGTGGGAGAGGCTGCGTATGTGCTCCGTTTGCGTGACAGAGCGCACGAACAAAGACCAGACGGGGATATATTAACTCGACTAAGGTTAAGTAAGAACATGTCTCAGTATGTAAAAACGGTGGCCTATTCCTTTAAGGGCTAAAACACCTGGATGGAGGTTTCACCTATTGTGCATGTTTTTGGTTGAAGGGGGTAACCCTAGGGGGAAACACTGGGGAGAGAAAAATGCAAACTCCATTTAGCATTTGCCACAATTTGCTGAACAAACACGGCAAAACATGTTTTAGCTGAAATACTGTATTGGTCTATACTTTACTGAACCTGCATGTCAGTGTGTGGATATATCCATTATTCAAAATGAAGGCCTTAAAAGTCATTAAAAAGCATTCAGTCTGATTCACATTGGGGGCGGTAAAGCGTCCTCACCAATAGTAAAACCAAACCTACGCCTCCACGAAACACGAGGCGGCGGCGGTGGCGGCAGCACGTCCTCACAGCCTGTGTCAAAGGCCCCTCTGCGGAGACTCCACATGAGCATCAATGTGAGGGTCATGACTGGACTGCTAAAGAAGTATAAAGTTGTGATCCAAATAATTCAAAGTAAAATGTGAGTACTGAGGAACTTGAGAGTTGAGAGTAAAAGTCGATAGGTCTGATAGACATGAAAATAAAATAAATAAAAATGCAAATATACAAAAGATCCATGAAACACAAACCATTTATTTCATGCAACACACAAAGCTTTTTCCGCTTAAAGATTTACTCAGTGGCCCTCATTATGATAAATGCCATGGAGAAATCCTAGCGTTATTTGAATGAAACGCCCAAAAATATTCATAATCAGGAGACCTCACCCACAGGTTTTACGGCACGCACGAAACACGGCAAAAAAGAACATTTCTTCAACCAGGAAATGATAAAGAGTTGTTTTTAACACAACAAATATGATATTTTTGCGCATGAGAAAAATTAAAGAATCTATTAGAAACCCACAATAACCTTATAGCCAATCCAAGATCACATTCAAAAAAGAAATAGGTTAATAAAAATAAAAAAATAAAAGTTTATTAAATACGCTGTAGGCCTAAATAGCCTTTCAGCCTGAGCAGAGCTTTCCTCCGGGAGGGAACAGGTGCGCGGAGCTCACAGCCAACCGGAACCTAACCAACCCGTCCGGACCGAAGAAAGCTGTGGTGCTGTCGGAGGATTTATTTGACACCTGGGCTGCTCGCGCCACGGAATACGTTCCACAGACTTGACGCTCAAAGCAGCCAGAACACGGAGCAGGGTCTCGCGAAGACCCAGGTGAGTCCCGGTGTCCCGACGGCAGCGGCTTGAGGCGGGGCAGCCATCCACACAAAGTTTGCGCAGCAGCAGCAGCCTTTTATGTTTAAAAAAGAAAAGATGTAAAAAACACCATGAGTGTCTCTCTGGCCCGCAGTCCAGGTTCTAGTGTCTCTGGTCGGGCTGAGCCTCTGGGCTCGTCCCGTGCCGTGGAGGAGCAGGTCGATGCAGCGCAACATTGAATCAAGTCTGCCCATAAACATTTACGCTGTAGCCGTGTTTCATGTTTAAATCACTAATGTGGATGATATGCGACGTGGCAATGCAATTCATGCTGCTAAAAACTGTTTTCCAGCGCGGTTTCGTGTTTAGTTAAACTGGTGTATCATGTGCACCACCTCCTGACCTGGTGTAGGATCTGAGCGCACCGTACGCCAGGTGTACTTTGTGCTCAGATTGATAAATGCCAAAACAGGCGGTAGTTTTTCGTACACCCCACATACGCTCTGATTTCACCGTACGCAAGTTTGATAAATGAGGGCCATTGGAACGAGTAACTATTTTTGTTTACTCAAGTAAGATGCTCCAAAATAATATTAAGTAAGTAGATGTGAAAAAAGGCCCTATACCCATTTAAAAAAAAATAACACACGATGAAAGAGGAAGCCCCTACATTCAAATGTTAGTTTTAGGCCCAAACTCAACCATAACTTATCAAACATATTTGTTGCATCCCAATTCTTCACAGGGACGAGTTGTAGGGTCACTTTCACAGAAATGCTAGAAAAGTTCATAAAATTGATTTAAAAAAAACAACAACCTTATTATATGCACAGTGAAGCACAAAACCCATTTTGTTAGATTACTACTTTTTTTTTCAAAATCCGCCTTTAAAGGGACTATACAGAGTTTAAAAATGTTAAAACAAAGTATTTTCCTCCCCCTACATGTTCCTCCATGTCCTAATGTGTAGAATGAGCTCAGACCTGTTCACCACAACTGCCTCTACAATCCTGCACTGTCACTCAGAAAGTTGTAACTTCTGGTCCGAATAAGCACGAGCTTAATATAGAAGCTGCTGTTACGTATATGACCTGAGGTGGCAGTAGTGAGTATAAAATGACCAACTTGAATCCAGTCCCTTTAAGAAATACAATTTCTTAAAGCTACTCAAGTACATGTCCTTGTGTCATGTAGCCTATTTGATTAAATGCAACTGAGTACGACCCGCCCCTGAGTGTGATAGTTTCCGAAGCTATTACAAAATGGAAGACACAAGGGAGTGAGAGCTGTTCTGACATAATGAAAGCGGCTCATCGGGCTCAGGGGGGGCCACAGTGGAGGTGATATTGTGTGAGAGGATCAAGAGAACATGGTGCTCTGTGGTTCCTGGAGCCGCTCTGTGCTGAGTGTTCTTCTGAGCACTGATGGTGGCACAGCCTGTCCTCGTTTTGCCCACGCGGTGACTCAGCCGCTGCCAAACTGTTGGGTGAAGAATCATCCCTTCATCTCAGATCTCACTTTTCACTCCTCGGTAAACAAAAAACGTCCCATTACAAATATAGGTCTTGATGATGATGACAGAAATCTTCATCTACTCTTGGTTCTTCCTCTAGGCCTCTGTCATAGGGACGTGTCTCAGGTCATAGGGACATGTCTCAGGTCATAGGGACGTGTCTCAGGTCATAGGGACATGTCTCAGGTCATAGGGACATGTCCCAGGTCAAAGGGACATGTCTCAGGTCAAAGGGACATGTCTCAGGTCAAAGGGACATGTCTCAGGTCATGAGGGACATGTCTCAGGTCATGAGGGACATGTCCCAGGTCAAAGGGACATGTCTCAGGTCAAAGGGACATGTCTCAGGTCATGAGGGACGTGTCTCAGGTCATGAGGGACGTGTCTCAGGTCATAGGGACGTGTCTCAGGTCATGAGGGACATGTCTCAGGTCATGAGGGACATGTCTCAGGTCATGAGGGAAATGTCTCAGGTCATAGGGACATGTCTCAGGTCATGAGGGACATGTCTCAGGTCATGAGGGACATGTCTCAGGTCATGAGGGACATGTCTCAGGTCATGAGGGAAATGTCTCAGGTCATAGGGACATGTCTCAGGTCATAGGGACATGTCTCAGGTCATAGGGACATGTCTCAGGTCATGAGGGACATGTCTCAGGTCATGAGGGACATGTCTCAGGTCATGAGGGACATGTCTCAGGTCAAAGGGACGTGTCTCAGGTCATGAGGGACATGTCTCAGGTCATAGGGACGTGTCTCAGGTCAAAGGGACATGTCTCAGGTCAAAGGGACATGTCTCAGGTCAAAGGGACATGTCTCAGGTCATGAGGGACATGTCTCAGGTCATGAGGGACATGTCTCAGGTCATGAGGGACGTGTCTCAGGTCATGAGGGACATGTCTCAGGTCATAGGGACGTGTCTCAGGTCAAAGGGACATGTCTCAGGTCAAAGGGACATGTCTCAGGTCAAAGGGACATGTCTCAGGTCATGAGGGACATGTCTCAGGTCATGAGGGACATGTCTCAGGTCATGAGGGAAATGTCTCAGGTCATAGGGACATGTCTCAGGTCATGAGGGACATGTCTCAGGTCATGAGGGACATGTCTCAGGTCATGAGGGACATGTCTCAGGTCATGAGGGAAATGTCTCAGGTCATAGGGACATGTCTCAGGTCATAGGGACATGTCTCAGGTCATAGGGACATGTCTCAGGTCATGAGGGACATGTCTCAGGTCATGAGGGACATGTCTCAGGTCATGAGGGACATGTCTCAGGTCATGAGGGAAATGTCTCAGGTCATAGGGACATGTCTCAGGTCATAGGGAAATGTCTCAGGTCATGAGGGACATGTCTCAGGTCAAAGGGACATGTCTCAGGTCAAAGGGACATGTCTCAGGTCATGAGGGAAATGTCTCAGGTCATAGGGACATGTCTCAGGTCATAGGGAAATGTCTCAGGTCATGAGGGACATGTCTCAGGTCAAAGGGACATGTCTCAGGTCAAAGGGACATGTCTCAGGTCATGAGGGACATGTCTCAGGTCATAGGGACATGTCTCAGGTCATAGGGACATGTCTCAGGTCATGAGGGACATGTCTCAGGTCAAAGGGACATGTCTCAGGTCATGAGGGACATGTCTCAGGTCATGAGGGACATGTCTCAGGTCATAGGGACATGTCTCAGGTCATGAGGGACATGTCTCAGGTCATAGGGACATGTCTCAGGTCATGAGGGACGTGTCTCAGGTCATAGGGACATGTCTCAGGTCATGAGGGACATGTCTCAGGTCAAAGGGACATGTCTCAGGTCATGAGGGAAATGTCTCAGGTCATGAGGGACATGTCTCAGGTCATAGGGACGTGTCTCAGGTCATGAGGGACATGTCTCAGGTCAAAGGGACATGTCTCAGGTCATGAGGGACATGTCTCAGGTCATGAGGGACATGTCTCAGGTCATGAGGGACATGTCTCAGGTCATAGGGACATGTCTCAGGTCATGAGGGACGTGTCTCAGGTCATAGGGACATGTCTCAGGTCATGAGGGACGTGTCTCAGGTCATAGGGACATGTCTCAGGTCATGAGGGACGTGTCTCAGGTCATGAGGGACATGTCTCAGGTCATAGGGACATGTCTCAGGTCATGAGGGACGTGTCTCAGGTCATGAGGGACATGTCTCAGGTCATAGGGACATGTCTCAGGTCATGAGGGACGTGTCTCAGGTCATGAGGGACATGTCTCAGGTCATGAGGGACATGTCTCAGGTCATGAGGGACATGTCTCAGGTCATAGGGACATGTCTCAGGTCATGAGGGACGTGTCTCAGGTCATAGGGACATGTCTCAGGTCATGAGGGACGTGTCTCAGGTCATAGGGACATGTCTCAGGTCATGAGGGACATGTCTCAGGTCAAAGGGACATGTCTCAGGTCAAAGGGACATGTCTCAGGTCATGAGGGACGTGTCTCAGGTCATAGGGACATGTCTCAGGTCATGAGGGACGTGTCTCAGGTCATGAGGGACATGTCTCAGGTCAAAGGGACGTGTCTCAGGTCATAGGGACATGTCTCAGGTCATGAGGGACGTGTCTCAGGTCATAGGGACATGTCTCAGGTCATGAGGGACGTGTCTCAGGTCATAGGGACATGTCTCAGGTCATGAGGGACATGTCTCAGGTCATAGGGACATGTCTCAGGTCATAGGGACATGTCTCAGGTCATAGGGACATGTCTCAGGTCATAGGGACATGTCTCATGTCATGAGGGACATGTCTCAGGTCATGAGGGACATGTCTCAGGTCATGAGGGACATGTCTACACACTCAGTTCTGCCAGTCAAAAACAGAATGACACTGCAGTGCACTCGCATGGCCTGCAGGTGGCGACACATGAGCACAGTAGTTTCCTTAGCGACACAGTTTGTGTCACTTAAAACAGCGCGGGATGAACTTGTTCAGTAGTTTAGTTATGGGATGAATGAACTCAGTTACTCTGTATCTAATGTAGAATAGAGACGGGTCTAATGTAGAATAGAGACGGGTCTAATGTAGAATAGAGACGGGTCTAATGTAGAGTAGAGACGGGTCTAAAGTAGAATAGAGACGGGTCTAAAGTAGAATAGAGACGGGTCTAAAGTAGAATAGAGACGGGTCTAATGTGGAATAGAGACGGGTCTAATGTAGAATAGAGACGGGTCTAATGTAGAATAGAGACGGGTCTAATGTAGAATAGAGACGGGTCTAATGTAGAATAGAGACGGGTCTAAAGTAGAATAGAGACGGGTCTAATGTTGAATAGAGACGGGTCTAATGTAGAATAGAGACGGGTCTAATGTAGAATAGAGACGGTCTAATGTAGAATAGAGACGGGTCTAATGTAGAATAGAGACGGTCTAATGTAGAATAGAGACGGGTCTAATGTAGAATAGAGACGGGTCTAATGTAGAATAGAGACGGGTCTAAAGTAGAATAGAGACGGGTCTAATGTAGAATAGAGACGGGTCTAATGTTGAATAGAGACGGGTCTAATGTAGAATAGAGACGGGTCTAATGTAGAATAGAGACGGGTCTAAAGTAGAATAGAGACGGGTCTAATGTAGAATAGAGACGGGTCTAATGTAGAATAGAGACGGGTCTAATGTAGAATAGAGACGGGTCTAATGTAGAATAGAGACGGGTCTAAAGTAGAATAGAGACGGGTCTAATGTTGAATAGAGACGGGTCTAATGTAGAATAGAGACGGGTCTAATGTAGAATAGAGACGGGTCTAATGTGGAATAGAGACGGGTCTAATGTAGAATAGAGACGGGTCTAATGTAGAATAGAGACGGGTCTAATGTAGAATAGAGACGGGTCTAAAGTAGAATAGAGACGGGTCTAATGTGGAATAGAGACGGGTCTAATGTAGAATAGAGACGGGTCTAATGTAGAATAGAGACGGGTCTAAAGTAGAATAGAGACGGGTCTAAAGTAGAATAGAGACGGGTCTAAAGTAGAATAGAGACGGGTCTAATGTAGAATAGAGACGGGTCTAAAGTAGAATAGAGACGGGTCTAAAGTAGAATAGAGACGGGTCTAATGTAGAATAGAGACGGGTCTAATGTAGAATAGAGACGGGTCTAATGTAGAATAGAGACGGGTCTAAAGTAGAATAGAGACGGGTCTAAAGTAGAATAGAGACGGGTCTAATATAGAATAGAGACGGGTCTAATGTAGAATAGAGACGGGTCTAATGTAGAATAGAGACGGGTCTAAAGTAGAATAGAGACGGGTCTAATGTAGAATAGAGACGGGTCTAATGTAGAATAGAGACGGGTCTAAAGTAGAATAGAGACGGGTCTAATGTTGAATAGAGACGGGTCTAATGTAGAATAGAGACGGGTCTAATGTAGAATAGAGACGGGTCTAATGTAGAATAGAGACGGTCTAATGTAGAATAGAGACGGGTCTAATGTAGAATAGAGACGGTCTAATGTAGAATAGAGACGGGTCTAATGTAGAATAGAGACGGGTCTAAAGTAGAATAGAGACGGGTCTAATGTGGAATAGAGACGGGTCTAATGTAGAATAGAGACGGGTCTAATGTAGAATAGAGACGGGTCTAAAGTAGAATAGAGACGGGTCTAAAGTAGAATAGAGACGGGTCTAATGTAGAATAGAGACGGGTCTAATGTAGAATAGAGACGGGTCTAATGTAGAATAGAGATCAGTCTAAATAGAACCATGACTAGATTGTGAATAATTGGTTGTTTTCAGGTTCTAGAATGTGATGATGTCATGCTACCATGTGGGGGGAGGAGCCAGTTGTTCCTATTAACAGCATTACACTTTCACAAGTAGTATCTAAAAATAAAATTTATGAATTACAAACATGATCATTGATGACCTCGCTTCACAACACCAAAAAGCTACTCAAAAACATAATAATTTTACCTGCCCCCACTTGTATGAATATTATACGCCTGAACGCTGTGATGTGACCTGAAACCCTTCATCACCAGTATGTACATTAAGTCAGAGAAGTCATGCCAGTTTGCATCATGTTTTATGTTCTACTTAATCTGAGCCCAAAGATGTGCAGGAGTTTGTGTGGACAGTTTTATATTACGCTGCGTCCTCGCGCTGCACCTGCCTTCACCTTTTGACCAACCTGAGGAATGGCAGTTAGCAGTCGAGGCACGGCGTATCCGAGTACAACCGAGTAGAGCCGATCGCAGCCGAACCCCTCCTCTCAGTCCTCTCTCTGGTTGTGGTGCAGCGCCATGTTGCCGTGAGCCTGTTCCGGTATCAGGGCAGGATCGTGCGCAGAGACTGCATTCGGGCGCAGCTCCTCGCCCCTCTCCACGACAGGACAGCCTCCACAGCAGACCACACTTCACCACAATGGACTGTACAGTCCCATGAACGATCCTCCAGTCGTCGAGTCACGGCACAGCTCTGGTCTGTGTGGCGAAAGGACGGAGTGGTACGCGGCCACACTGCAGTGCAGCAGTGATCGACCTTATTCCAGGCACGGAACAGAGGAAGAGCCGGTGCTTCCCGTGGACCGAGTTCGAGGCTCCTGTGGCAGTTCCTGCTGTGGCCACCACAGAGGAGGCTAACTAGCTCCAGCTCCGAGCGAACACTTTATTTGCTACATGGACTAATTACCGCCGGGACACAAGTGCAAACTTCCTTCACCTTAGGCTGTACTGCGTACTAAGAGGACTCTCCGCTCATATTTCTGGGTACACGGCTCTGGATTTGTCGTCAGGATTTGTGGATTGTTTTGTCGAATTTGGAAGGTCGAGGGCTGACCGGGAAGAACTTTGGCCTGAAAAGTTTGAATCCGTTCTGGGTTTACGATCAAAATGACTTTTTTGCACCAAGTGAGACAAACAGGCCAGTGAAGCTCGTGTGGAAACGCACTAGTGTAAACATTAGTGATATTAGGTCGTCTCCGTTGTTTTGGGACGGCACGTAGCTTGCCCACTTGTTAGCATGCTAGCCTAATTGAACCCTGTCTTGTTCGATAGAACCATTACCCAACTTTTCCTGAAGCTAGCCCCAGCGGCTAAGAGCCACACGCAGTAACCCGGGCTCTGAGGCCTTGGACGATATTCGATGCCAACTGGAACTTCTTTTCCCGCACGGTGACGGAACAACGAGGCGTGTATTTTTATTTTTACCTGCTGCTGACAAACATGGGACGTGGACTTGCTGCTAGCTAGTTTGAGCTAGCTGGCCACAGGCTAGCCGCTGATGTGAGGTCTACCATAGAAATCCAATCTACTTGTTGATTCACTTAGTCGGGCTGCTAGTTTGCTAGCACGGGACATCCGCTGGAAGTTTCGCTCGACTCTTTAAACGTTTTAAATGTGCCCCAGACACTGAGGAACTGTTTGTTTCTCTTTTCATTTTTCCCTTCTTTGGAATTCCAAAGTCATTCAACATGTCAACAAGGCCTCCGCTGGTGCAGGTCATAGAGAACTCTGCTGGACAGGTAAGCTGCTGTGGTTTGTGTTCCTTGTGTGTTGTAGGACTGTAGGACTGTAGGCCTGAGTACCTCCCTCAGGCCTCTGTCTGTGCCACTCTGTCAGTCTGCCTAGTACTCCTGTAGTACTCCTGTAGTACTCCTTTAGTACTCCTTTAGTACTCCTTTAGTACTCCTTTAGTACTTTATTAGTACTCCTTTAATACTCCTTTAGTACTCCTTTAGTACTCCTTTAGTACTCCTTTAGTACTCCTTTAGTACTCCATTAGTACTCCTTTAGTACTCCTTTAGTACTCCTTAAGTACTTTATTAGTACTCCTTTAATACTCCTTTAGTACTCCTTTAGTACTCCTTAAGTACTTTATTAGTACTCCTTTAATACTCCTTTAGTACTCCTTTTAGTACACCTTTAGTACTCCTTTAGTACTCCTTTAGTACTCCTTAAGTACTTTATTAGTACTCCTTTAGTACTCCTTTAGTACTCCTTTTAGTACTCCTTTAGTACTCCTTTAGTACTCCTTTTAGTACTCCTTTAGTACTCCTTTAGTACTCCTTAAGTACTTTATTAGTACTCCTTTAGTACTCCTTTAGTACTCCTTAAGTACTTTTTTAGTACTCCTTTAGTACTCCTTTAGTACTCCTTTAGTACTCCTTTAGTACTCCTTTAGTACTCCTTTTGTACTCCTTTAGTACTCCATTAGTACTCCTTTAGTACTCCTTTAGTACTCCTTAAGTACTTTATTAGTACTCCTTTAGTACTCCTTTAGTACTCCTTTAGTACTCCTTTAGTACTCCTTTAGTACTCCTTAAGTACTTTATTAGTACTCCTTTAGTACTCCTTTAGTACTCCTTTTGTACTCCTTTAGTACTCCTTCAGTACTTTATTAGTACTCCTTCAGTACTTTATTAGTACTCCTTAAGTACTTTATTAGTACTCCTTCAGTACTTTATTAGTACTCCTTAAGTACTTTATTAGTACTCCTTTATTAATCCTTAAGTACTTTATTAGTACTCCTTTAGTACTCCTTAAGTACTTTATTAGTACTCCTTCAGTACTTTATTAGTACTCCTTTAGTACTCCTTAAGTACTTTATTAGTACTCCTTTAGTACTCCTTAAGTACTTTATTAGTACTCCTTTAGTTCTCCTTTAGTACTCCTTAAGTACTTTATTAGTACTCCTTTATTAATCCTTAAGTACTTTATTAGTACTCCTTTAGTACTCCTTAAGTACTTTATTAGTACTCCTTTAGCACTCCTTTAGTACTCCTTTAGTACTCCTTTAGTACTCCTTTAGTACTTTATTAGTACTCCTTTAGCACTCCTTTAGTACTCCTTTAGTACTGCTTTAGTACTCCTTTAGTACTCCATTAGTACTCCTTTAGTACTCCTTTAGTACTCCTTTAGCACTCCTTTAGTACTCCTTTAGTACTCCATTAGTACTCCTTTAGTACTCCTTTAGTACTCCTTTAGCACTCCTTTAGTACTCCTTTAGTACTCCATTAGTACTCCTTTAGTACTCCTTCAGTACTCCTTCAGTCCTGTGAGCCAGGCGCGTCCCTGTGGACTCTGACCTGTTACTTTACACTGGAGCCTGGAGTCTGATTAAACCTGATCCTAAACTCCCACTTCTGAAGGCCTTCTCAGGATATTACATTATGTTCCTCCTTCAGAGGCAGTGCTGTAAACCCAATACGCTTCTCCAATGCTTTTGTTTCTATTTATGACTTTTATCTCTGTGTAGGTCCAAAGTTCCTGGTCATATCTCATGAAAAGCTGAGTATCATTTTGTGACAGAGGTGCAGCATGTTGACAGAGTAGCCCGGGTGCACTACAGCAGGGTTAGGGCTGTACCATTTCTGAGGATAGTGCTGGGGCTGGGCAGCAGTGACAAATATAAGTTTGATTTGCTCTTCCATCATTTGGAGCGGTTCGAAGCCATGTGATTGTGCCCTGTCCAGTGCACAGAGGGAGGTACATAGGCTCATATCCATACATGGCCATGCCTCACCTGGGACAGAGGTCACCACCATCCTCTGGGTTATATAACTGGCAACAGGGAGGCACTGCTCTGTATTGTTTAGGCCTTTTGATATACTGTTGCATCGGAACAGAAAGTCTTGCACTTCCAATAATAAATCATGACAATTTTATGGCTCTCAATCCCAGTTATACACCCTTTAGAATACAGTAGATCATTTATTTTCTCCCATTGCTCATTCATAGAATACTCACACTCACAGTTAAACACCATCTTCCCGTTTTTTATTTTAACAAACAAAGGAAAGGGACATAAACATTTTTAGATGTGTCCAAGCACATTTCTAACTTCTTCATCCTAATTCTACTGTACATTTTACATCTATCAGGGAGCAAGACTGTCACTTTAATGTAATGTAATGCAGCTGATGGCTCACCGTGGACGGCTGTTGAGTTTATTCAGACTGAGAAGACATGTGGGATGTATTGTGGAGGAAGGCTATGATTCAGCCCGCGAGTGGTCCAGACGGATGTGTTCACTCTTCATGTGACATGACAACATCCTGAACAGCCTAGAGTTTAATTTTGAGGGGAACAGGCCATCGTTTTATCACGCAATATCAATACTGCAAGACGTCCAGTATCACGGAGTCTCCGAGGTCTTCCATCTGACTGACTAAACACAAACACTCTTAAAATGTGCTTATATTCCCATTGTGTTCAGTAGGCCTGTGACAGTGACTACTATTTCCACTTGTCGTTCATTAATTGATATTTTTGCGCCCAACATTTACTGTCCGTACATTTATTATTTTTGTTCTGTTTTATTGTAAGTCATGTTATTGAAGATATGCTTGTATTTTTTGTGACGATGATATCATTCACAATAATTTCCTTCCTCCAATTTAACGGACTTCAGATATTGTTACTGTGACAGGCCTAGTGTTTAGCTCTAAATAGAGGTGGCGATTTGATTCTCGATAGTTAAAACGTTGTAAAAACCACCAAACAACAACAAAAGCATTATTGTGGAAAGTGCTTTAAGCCCCAGGATTAATATGGCGTTCTCCAAAAGAGTTCCCTCCCCTCCATATGAGATTATAACATCAAACATTGTGTGAATGCCACCTATTTCTGTCTTTCTTTCTTGGCCAAACATGTCCTACTTAAAAACAAAAGAGCAATACAATGTCAGGAGAAATTGTTGTTGGTACAAGTTGGTAGAGATGATGATATTGTCCCAGGTAGGAACATAGAAGATAACTTGTTTACTGAAAGTCCCTCACTTCTGCTGTAAGAGTCCAGAAATCCATTTTCTTCGACAAAGTTCATTGATCTACACGAGGAAATACTACAACTCACAGTAGTAAAATCAAAGGAAACCAAAAGATATGCACGCAGACATGGAGAATAAGAAGTCATTTGGTCAGTGTGGATCATAGCTTCACATCAGGAAAGGGGACATTAAACGAAGAGTTGACATGAATAAGTGATGTATTAAGGGCCGATTGCCACAGCGTGTGTGCACTGTGTACAACAGTAATGTGTACCTCTTAGGTCACATCCTGGGCCGTTTCCAAAAAGGAAGTGAAATTCAAAAAAAGATACACCTGACAAACCAGGGAAAATACAAAGAACATTAAAGTCCAGCTCTTAAGTTGAAGTCCGTACACCTCTCTCCTTAGTTAGTTGGGGGTCAAAGCTCCTTCCCAACTTTCCTAATAAACGGTCATGGTAATGTATGTATGTCGAAAAAGAAGAAAACTTGAGACTAAGATGCGTAGCACAGAGAACTTTTTCCCACAAATATTTGCTTTTACAATATAAATGAAAGGACACCACAGGAATAAACATTCTGACCCAGGGCCTTAAAGTAACTCTATAGGTTTTCTTTGGTTTTAGAGCTTGACATTCAAAGCCACAGGTCAGTCAGATGTAGACACAGGAGCGTCCAGCCCCCTCTACACCCCCTCTGCCCCAGCACAGAGTGACGAGCGAGGGGTCGGCTTGATCCCTGAACTGGGTCTGTGTGGCAGAGGTCACACACACACAAAATGTCCACTCCCCCCCCAAGCGCACAGAGTTCCACTACTGCTGTTGTGCTCGGCCATTGTTTGAGTTGGCGTCGGGACGGTAGTGGGTTAATGGTTACACCTCTGCATGGGGTCTGCACGGGGTCTGCACGGGGTCTGCACGGGGTCTGCACGGAGCAGCATGGCAGTTATTGACACCAAGATTTGAGTAGAAATGGCTTTGGATTCAGTTCGGCATTGTTTATCAAGTAGTTTGTTGTTCACCGGAGGAAATGCTGGGAGGAAGAAGGAAATGAAGAGGCCCAGAGCACCTGCCCCAGCTGCCTGCCCCCCCTCCGGTGCTGTCTGCATGGGGAGAGAAGCTGCTATCATAATATCAAAGAGAGACAACCACGTAATACTTCACAGTCTTGAGCCGATAGGCAAACCGAAGGCTATTTTACTCACTTCACTAGGGCTGGGTACCATTAAACCATACTGGTATGGTAACGAAGTTTCGGCACTACTGGTATTTACATTTTTTTCTTATTTTTGCCCCATTGTTTTCATCATTTTGCCATTTTTTATTAACAATATTTTCCCCAATTTCTACATTTCTTTTTTGTTTTTTGCTGCAATGCCCCCACATTTCTTGACCCCGAAATTGTACATTTTCAGATCTTACGAACATTATTGTTCTGTTTTCTGGTTCTAGATGAAAAATCTTTTCGTATGGGTATTGGAAAAGTATCGTTCGGGTATCTGTATCGAAAACCAAGTATCGTTAAAGTACCGGTATCGGAAAAAAATGTAATACCTTGTGTGTACCTAGCCCTATTCCTCACCTACATTAAATGGAATCAAATACTGGTGTTATTCCTAGTAGTATAATATGGCTCACATATGTTACTGTGGTCACAGCAAAAGGTCATCCAAGGGCATGGTTTACTAATCATGTTTAGTCTTTATGCAAAAAATGGGAAGGAAATGGTGGCGGCTGAATTGGAGCTAATATTACTAACAGTAGTTCCTGTTCCTGTTGTTGCCTTTTCTGAAAGTGAAAGTTGTGATTTCTATTGGGGCTGCACAGTATTGGTAAAATATCTAACTGCAATTTTTCTTTAGGGGTGAAAGTCTTTCAATGAGTGGTTCGAGCTGCTTTATATTCATACATAAAGTTAGAGTGTGAAGTTGTTGCATGTGCATTTTGTGGAGTGATATGACGAGATGGAGACTCGTGAGTGTGAGAGATGGAGAGCCAAGTCAGAACAGACTGTCCAGCTCCGAAACCAGCCAGTAGATCACTTAGAATTGTCTTAACTTGACTGAAATTAAAAGCTCACATACTGTGTGAAAAACCGTTTGGTAATGTTTCACATCCGTTTGGCATATGGCATGTTTTCCAACACCGCCGTGCAGCCATACTGGAAACCCAAAAGTGAGGGAGTCGCTGTGCTTTCTGATTGGATAATATATTGGAGCTTAGAGTTAGTTCGCTTGAATAACCAGGAAGTGATGCTCCTGGATATCAATGGTCAATATTGCATTTTCTTACCGATAAAGTGTAACATAGTGATAAAGATGTGTTAACAAATGCAAAAAGCACAATACCGTCCCTTTAAGACGTGGATACAGCGAGTGTCTGAGACGACGTGACACAAGGTTAACCTCTTAACCTCCACCTGAACTGAGCACATTTTCTCCAGTTTAGCTTTACCCAAATCTAAAAGCTTCTGACAAAAGTGCCAAAATAGCGACGAAAACGAGCATGAAAACAAAAAGTGAAAATAAAGCCACAAAACGGCAACAAAAAAGTAAAAAAGCAGAGAAAGTGCAGCAAAAAAGTGACAAACGCAACTAAAAAGACAAAAGCCTGATAAAAGTGACAAAAATGAGATGAAAAATATGAGGACAACAAAGCAACAATGCAAGGAAAAAAAATCAGTTTAGCCTAGTTTTGTAGGTCTTAGCTTTCAAATGAGGCGTTAGCCTGGCCTGTAGGCTGTAAGCTTCAGTCACCCACGTGGGCGGTAAGAGGTCATGGTGTACCTTATTGTCGTCGTAGGATAGTTAGCCCTCTGCAACTGCCAGGGTAATGGTCACAATCACCTGGCTGGAATTTTAACCTATTGTGCATGTTTTTTTATCTTGAAAAACGATGTTGTCCCAGCAGTAAAAAGCATATCGGATCTGAACATTTCCACCTCTCTGTGGGGGCACAGATAGGTCATGACTCATGTGTATCATCAGTCAAGTGTTGCTCCGTAACTGTTCAGTAGTTCCTGTGTGATCACTGGGGTCAACACTTTCTACTTGATCTTCAGTGATATTTGTCCCGTCATAGAGCTTACGTGTACAGTTTGTTTCCACCCCATGGCTTTGTTATTAGATAAGCTTCTGCCACTGTGGTAATGCTCACTGAAATGTGCAGTCACGTGTGGCCACTCTCCTTCTGACCTGCACCTGAACTGCAGACATCTCCTAGGCTGACCCTTGTCCCTGGCTCTGACCGCAGCGCAAACACATCACTTCTATTGAATAGTTGCATAGACTGAAACTATGTCCATGGCACAATATCCTTTACAAACAATTCAATATTCTTCTTTTCTTGGCAGCTTATATTTCTGATTCCCTGGATGTGTTAAACGTGTGCACTGAGTCTTGATTTGATAACTAATCGTGAATCTAATCACGAGACATAGACGAGGGAACAATGTAGTGTGTCCTTTAATTACAGATGCGGTGCTTTACAAAGCTGTAAACTACAGGGTTAGCAGCTTTTAAACTGTAATACCTCATGAAGACAAACTGTTCTTTGCGAGTTTCTCGTTGTAACCATTTCAAACGGTCCGACAGTGCTGAACTGTGCGGCTCATGTGTCAATGCTTAATGCTCCTGGATGTGTTTAGAATGGGACTAGTGAAGCCAGGAGACGGCATCCACGGAGGAGATTCCCAGGAACGCTCTCCTCTCTCCGAATGCGCAGCGCGGTTTGTGATTGGTGCTGCGGAGGGTGAGTCATCAGGATCTGCAGCACATGCCCAGAGGAAGGATGGCCTCCCCAGTCTGAGCAGAGCAGTCACTAGGCAGAACAACAGGCTACAGACAGAGCTAAGCATAGCAACAGCAGCACTTAGCTTCAGTGTGTACAACCACCAAATACGTGTGCATACTGGGCTGGAAATATGTTCATTTACCACTGTCTGCTTATGTGTCCCATAAGGGCTGAAGGATTTCTTGGGTGAATAATAATCTAATTGCGATTATATTCGTCAAAGGGAAGATTCAGTTAACAGTGCACATTTTAAACGGGAACACATTTAAGAGAAGACTGAAATCCTTAAGCAACTATGTGCTTTTGGAATTGTGACAAAGTGTGATTTAGATCAGCTTTACTGTAGGCTCTAGCCCAGTGGTCCTTTAATAGAGTCCGTGAACAGATAGTTTGGTCTCAGTCAAGGTAACTGGAGACTCCTGTGTTTAGTGTGTGCTGTTCAGAGTAAACAGGCCTGTCCGGTCCACCCGCTCTGGGTGTGCCTTCAACTGTGTAACTGTAGTCTCTATATTGGAGCCCACGTCACATCTGACTGTAGCCAGGATCATGGAGCTCACCTCAGACTGTAGCCAGGATCATGGAGCTCACCTCAGACTGTAGCCAGGATCATGGAGCTCACCTCAGACTGTAGCCCGGATCATGGAGCTCACCTCAGACTGTAGCCAGGATCATGGAGCTCACCTCCGACTGTAGCCAGGATCATGGAGCTCACCTCAGACTGTAGCCAGGATCATGGAGCTCACCTCAGACTGTAGCCAGGATCATGGAGCTCACCTCAGACTGTAGCCAGGATCATGGAGCTCACCTCAGACTGTAGCCAGGATCATGGAGCTCACCTCAGACTGTAGCCAGGATCATGGAGCTCACCTCAGACTGTAGCCAGGATCATGGAGCTCACCTCAGACTGTAGCCAGGATCATGGAGCTCACCTCAGACTGTAGCCAGGATCATGGAGCTCACCTCAGACTGTAGCCAGGATCATGGAGCTCACCTCAGACTGTAGCCAGGATCATGGAGCTCACCTCTGACTGTAGCCAGGATCATGGAGCTCACCTCTGACTGTAGCCAGGATCATGGAGCTCACCTCAGACTGTAGCCAGGATCATGGAGCTCACCTCAGACTGTAGCCAGGATCATGGAGCTCACCTCAGACTGTAGCCAGGATCATGGAGCTCACCTCAGACTGTAGCCAGGATCATGGAGCTCACCTCAGACTGTAGCCAGGATCGTGGAGCTCACCTCAGACTGTAGCCCGGATCATGGAGCTCACCTCAGACTGTAGCCCGGATCATGGAGCTCACCTCAGACTGTAGCCAGGATCATGGAGCTCACCTCAGACTGTAGCCAGGATCATGGAGCTCACCTCAGACTGTAGCCAGGATCATGGAGCTCACCTCAGACTGTAGCCTGGATCATGGAGCTCACCTCAGACTGTAGCCCGGATCATGGAGCTCACCTCAGACTGTAGCCAGGATCGTGGAGCTCACCTCAGACTGTAGCCACGATCGTGAAGCTCACCTCAGAGTGTTAGTTCGTCATATGTTGTATGAGTTGTGTGTCACAGATGTAGGAACATCGGCTTTATGAGAGCGATAGGTGATTCTATACCACTGGAGTGTCCTCTATTCCCTGCACTCCGTGTATGCTTTTGGTGGGTTACATAACCAGATCTGAGCTGGCCATAGGCTCCGTCCTCTCCAGATTTCATCATGTAATGCAGAGCCTATAGCTGTCATCTGTCATCTATCCCACCTGTGACTGTGAGCACAGGCTTTAGTGGACCGCACTCTGGTCTGGGCTGCTGGACAGGTTCGGACAAATACTAGCTTTCATTTGAGATTTGCATTAAAAAAATGATTTGGGTTGATTTGGATGTTTTAAACATGCAAGCCACAGCAACATTTTTTTTTTGCTTTTAGACTTTTTGGTAGTGATGTGACTTTCATGACAATTTTACTCACAACTCCCCAGAATGAGCACAAGAATCTGCCAACAACGGAGCAGGCCACACAAGGGAAATGTTTCTGCTCTTAAAGTGGTTTCACAGAGAGTTCTTTTCATTAATTGTGTAAGATTTTTCTTCACACTCGTTTTTCAAAGCGTAAAAATCAGTCATATTCTAGTTTTGGAAGATTTCAATCAGAAGGTGCCTGTCAGTGATTATGTTTGTATTATCTGGCTGGTGCCATGAAAAAAAAATAATAATAATCAAAAGAATCTTTTGAATGGCTCTTTCAAATGACTGGATCCCAAACATAAATCACATCACTATGGGTTCACCCATTTTTAATCATAAATACAATACATCAATACATTATTCATTGATTGCAGAGGACATTTTTTTGGTGCTGTTTTTGTGATTGGCTTTTGTGAGTTTCAAATTGATAGTGATTAATCTGACAGCACCATTTGCAGTGTGTGCCCGGGCAGTGCTGAGGACGCCTCCACAAGTGCGTGACACCAAACTGAGAGCAGCCGTCACACCAGGCTGCTGAAACAGGCCTCACATCTGCACTGACAAACACTGTGAGGCTGCGAGGGCTGCGTGCCGTTAAAAAGCTACAAGTACATGTCCTGTACCTCCTGTTCTACTGGTACCCAAAATATACTTTTCTTTTGATGCCGGAAGGATCATCTGACAGCTTGAATGAAAGTGACTTGGTTGTCCCAGCTCGCATGCATAACATGCTCTCTTGCTTAGAAGCTCAGGACTAACACAACATCTGATCTACGTACTTGTACAATGACAAATAAAGCACATTTATTTGGACCTCTAAGGCTGTGATCCATTTACAACAGTTGAAGTCCCTGCAGACTCAAGATTGCAAATTGAACGGATGCAATTAATAATTTGCATTTATTTGGGCAAAATATCCTGTCTCCACATGCGTGAATGTCTTAAAGCTGCTAACCATCTACAAATGTTGTGAGAAGTCCCATGCTTCTCACAACATTTGTAGATGGTTTGTAGATGTTGTTTTAGTTTGGCCCCTCAGATTTCAGTCTTGCTTCTGTGAATCTAATCGGCCCTTTTGTTTGGCTACCTGTAGTCAAAACAATGGCCCCTCAGGGACAAGCAACGCATTAAATGAAATTGAAAACAGAAACAAAGTGGCAACATCTCCATGGAGATGAGGTGATGTCCTGCTCCGAGAGTAAAGACACATTTATGATGCTTGTACATTAGTGAAATGTTCCATAAGAAAGAAGCAGCTTTAAAGTTTGGTCTTTGTGTTCTAAAATATTGCCACCCATTTATCACATAGGCCTGGCAACACATTGTTCCTGATTTCATGCATCCTGAGCAGAAAGGAGTGTAAACTAGATCCAAGCGTTCGCTGTGGTTGTGAGTGGGTCTGTAGGCCTGCTGAAGCCTATAAATAGCCTGAGATCCCTGAATAGAAGAGTTGCAGAATAATGGCAGAGAAAGAGAAGCTACATTTGAGATGGAGCCAGAACTGCAAGTGACGTGTTTCCATGGCAACCTCAGTCAGGAGGTGTTTGTCTTCTCCCACCCACAAACTGCACTCGAACGCACCGCGATGCTCACTATAGATGGTACTGCAGGGCTAGCAGTGCATGTTGCTATAATATAAGAAAGCCACAGATCTTAAAGGGCATGTCTTCAGCTGACATTGTTAAGCCTTTAAACATGACATCATGACCCCAAAACAGGCCTGTTCTTCTAAGGTCCATGCACCTTCAATCCACCGTAACTTTTCTGCACGCCTTGCTACGAGCTGGCAGCTGTTGTTAGGAGCCACATATTGCTTCACTCCTGTTTGTGCGCCCTCTGCTGGCAACAATGTGTTTTTTTTGGTGATCATTTTGCTTATCTTAAAGGAATAGGCCACTGTTTTTACATTCTGAGTTGTTCTTACCTGAGCTTAGACGAGTTCATTTGAACCTGTCTGGTCTTCACGCGTGCCCTCAGTCACGTAAACGCAGCACAGACGGCGTTAGCATTTAGCCTCTCCTCCTCTAGAGGCTATTAATGCCAGGAGTACTTCGGCGTCCGCATAGTAACATCTTCACTTTACTGCGAGGACGCCGAACTACTCCTGGCATTATTAGGCCTTACAATATAGTTCCCCTTTTTATCCGCTTAGAAAATCCACATTGTTCAATTTTGTGCAACTTTACTTTATTGTGTAACTATACTTTATTGTGTAACTATACTTTATTGTGTAACACTTCACGTACTGAGGGCACACGTGAAAACCAGACAGGTACAAATGTCTAAGCTAAGAACAAATCTCAGTGTGTAAAAACGGTGGCCTATTACTTCAAATGGATATAAAGTATTTGTTAAAACCTGAATAAAGCTGGTAAAGGACCTTGTAAAACTGAAATGGCGATGCAGCCGACCAAGCCTTGGAATAGCCTGGATGAGGCCTCAGAATATATATTGAAATGGTTGGGAAGAGGTTGATATAAGTACACCATAATCACATGGATTATTTGCAACTCTACTGAAAGCTAGTGTTGGGCCATATCATCATCGCGATGTCATTCCTTGATATCGCGGTGGACACGATATAATTGATGTTCCGCTCAGCTCCTTCAGAGCAGCAGAAACACTGACTGTGTGGGGCACAGAAAAGTGAAATGAAAGAACATATTTGTGAAGAAATGAGTATGGCGCTTGAAAACAAGGAATGAAATACTTTGCATCAATCTTCCAAATAGGCGTAAGGCTGGAATTTTGAAGTAGTTTGTCCATTGTCAATGATAATATAATATATATAATATATCATTATCGTGCTATTTCTTTTGTTGATATTGTGCCTTACTGAAAACACTGTCCTCTTCAAGCACTGGTGATCAGACGTAGCACTCCCCCCTCTCTGAGAGATACTGTCATAGTGTTAATTCCCTGTTAAATCTCATATATTCTCGTTGCTTTTGCAATTTTGCAGCCCTACCACAGACTGGTTCAGTGCTTAGTTTTGATGCCGTGCATATGAAAATGAAAGTCCGGAGCGTCTTAGAAACACAGTTGTGAGAAGCACTATTTGTTGTTTCTGTGAATATGTTCTTGGCTAAACTATAAACTAAATGTATGTCTGGTACTGGCATTCTAAATCTCTACACACCTTGAGGGGCCATGTTCTCTGAGTCTGTGAAACTGTAATAGTACGGACACACATGTTGAGTGTGGGGGGGCCCTCAGCAGACTCCTTTAGAAAGGGCCTCTGCCCGTGTTGGTGGACTCTCAGCACACTGTAATGTGAGAAGAAAACAGTGATGTCACACATTGTCCTCACACTTCTATATTTATCCTCAGGTCACAGCAGCTAAGTGGATCTGTACAGCCCAGGGGCCAGGGGCCGGGACAGAGGCTGCAGAGTTCAACTAGCCAAGACAGTGTGATCCTCATGGGAAAAGTTGAACTTGGACCAGTTGAATACTTTAGTTTAACTATTGTGTGATTGATGAAGAAGTGAAGGGCAGTGTCAGGCGTCCCTCTTTGCTCTGCGTGGATCTCTCTGGCCTCTAGCATTTGGAGCTACCATCAGCTAATCATGTTTAGTTTATACATATACATGTTAGTGATGGGATAAACAGGCACAGCAGAGCAAACCTGCTGACATAGGGAAAACATGTAAGCTCCACAAAGACTGGCCAGCCCGGGAATCGAACCTGAGACCCTCCTGCCCGGCGCTGGACAAGCTTCAGAAAGTGCTACAGCACAGCAGGCTATTATTCATTCACTCTCATCACACAGTCTCTCTGTGGTGGTGGCGCCACAGCTGCCCGGGGCCCGGGGCCCAGCTGACAGGAGCTCTGTCTGACTGTCATCTGAATCTTCATTTTACACAAATCACACTACAGGCCATTATTTTAGTTTTAAATGATATCACAATTATTCATGTGTTTGAACATTAGAACAAGTGCTTTTGTAAACCAATACATGGATCAGATATGGTCCTTTATGAATGTGCGTACTGCGTAGCCTACATTTCGAGGGGGACGCTGGAGCTTTGCAAAGTTAAAGTAATAATTGTTTTTCCTTGATTACATCTTTTTCGGAATCAATTAATGTAATAATAATAGTTAGTGAATTTTGAACAATTACACAGCCGTATTATTGTGATGTTTCCTCATCATTAGACTTGACTTACACTTACATTGTGCTTTTCAAGCCTGTGTGTCACACTGTAGAGAACTAAATGTATTGATTCAGATAATACTGTACATTCATGCAAAGTTAGAGCAGATATAGGCTACGTTTTGTTTTGTCCAAAATAAGCTCTTCACTTTTGTCACAATTCAGTACATATTTCAATATGAAGGTCCTGATTTCGATTCAATGCATTTAATGCCCTGAACAAGAAATACAAGGTTTTTTTCCCTTTATTTTGCTGACAAGCAAAAAAACCTCAAAGCAGAATGACATGATGATCTGCTGTATTGTATCAAAGTAGGCTCTAGTGTAAAATATTCAAGTGCTTAGCTCTGTAGACCTTTGGAAATACTGCATCTAAATGTACTTTTTTCTTCTAAAATTTGCGTCACACACACATATTCAATATTCGACCCGTGCATTTTCTAGCGAGCCCTATATACATGAGCACTACTAACAAATATGTCAGCATCTCACATGAAACATGACTTACCTGAGACAAGTGAGTTTCTTGTGTTTACCCTGAGCTTCTACCTTGTCTCTTAAAGCTTTTCTGAGTCATGAGGCTGGAGATGGCTGCTTAACACTAACATCTTCCCCTGATCGTTACAATCCATAGCAAAGTCCTCCCACCTCTGATCTGTGCTATGGTGGTCTGCTAGCAGCTAATAGTGCTAAACACAAACGCAGCAGCTAGCACGTGTTGCTGGCTGTGTTTCTCAGTCAGAGCACGCGGGGTTAGGGGGTCGATTCATATCCAGCATATTCACGTATTAAATTGAAGAGGCCGTATCGAACTATTCGATGTAATATTGAGAATCGTTGCATCCATATGACACACACCGTTTTTTGGGGCCCTGTTTGTCAAACTGCTGCAGCGTTTTCTTAACACTGGCTTTTGAACAGTGCAGGACAGTGACATGTCTGTGCTGAGGGAGGTTCTCAGTCAGGGACTGTCGCGCCTGCTTTTGGAGCGTTGGCTAAAGCGTTTCAGTGAGGGCTCTGATACACTCACTGGAGCAGTGCTGCTGTGATTTCTTTTTTATATTTCCAGGCTTTGTTGTGACAGTTCTCACTAGAGATGCACCGATCCAATAACGATTCTGGGGGTTTGAGTATCTACTGATATCCGATATTATCCGATGCCAAGAGACTTTGTTATAAGTGGCTTTCTCTGAGTGAAAAAGTGAATGTGAGATCAATGAAGTCTTATTTTTTCTTGCAAACAAGATGTTCCAGATCTATTGTACCTATTAATAAACTAATCAGTGGGGTAGTCTACGTGATACACAGGAATACGCAGTACAACCACTAGAAAGCCTGCCGGATTACTGTATGCACACTACAAATTGAGAAAAGCTGCGTGTCACTGATTTGCGCCGTTATTTTACGTTTTCTGTCCGTCTAGAGACCGGCACAAATTTCACAACAGGTAGCTATTTTTCCCCTAAACACCAGAGAAGGACTGGCATCTCTCCCCTAACTCTTTGACAGGCTGATCGACAGAGGCCGACAGGCGCAGGTTCAACCGGACAGATCAGGTGCAAAGTCATGTCCAAGTGCACAATATTTCACTGTTTCATTTTTCCAATAGCATTGGAACAATATTAAATGAAGGCAGCTTTGTCCACATGGCTAATTTGCATAAAGTCACTTTTTTAAACAACACCTTTGTTCATTTGTCCTACAAGAGGTGCAGAGCAGAGCAGGTCATGTTGGTCAGTGTTCTCTGTCAGGCTGATGCTCACAGCCGGAATCAGAGCTGCAGGGGCGGAGATGAGAGGACGGCGCCCCCTGACAGAGATGGGTCCATGTAGATAAGAGAGGACTTGTGCAGACAAGTAATAGTAACTAGGGGTATCTTATATACAATGACTAAAAAGCTTTAAATGGCAAATGCATGTGTGTGTGTATGTGTTAAATATAGCTATATAGTTAGCCTTCATCAGTGGTTCCCAAAGCTTGGCTACAGAACAAGTAAATTGAGGGGGAAAAAACAAGGTACTGGCCCACATTAATGAATTAAAAAGGTGTCCCACTCCCAGCTGCTCTAGCATTTTATCAGCATTAGCATCAGCGTTCGCATATTGTTTCTTGCAGGTTCTGAACTTCGAAGTAAGCAGCTTGTCCATATTCACTGAGGTTTAGTTAGTGAAAGTTGTGTTTTTAAAACAGTGAGAGCCGAAACAGGTATTGGTTCACTATCGGATATTTGGAATCCATACCCGGTATCTGCTCAGATAATCCAATACCAGTGTCGGATGGGTGCATTCCGAGTTCTCACACATGTTGGACATACTGTACCTGCAATATTTGAATGTGTACAGTATATTATGTTCTATATGTTTCCTTCCTAATGTTTGTCCTGAACTTTAAAGCCACACTACGGAACATTCCAGGTTCTGTTTGTTATGTCACAAGATCAGCTTAACTGTTGTGAACTTAAAACATGGACATGTCAGCGATACCAAGCGTGCTCCTAATGCTCAGCTCGACACAGACAATGCTCAGTTATCAAACTGGAGCGTGAGGAAGTGAGATGAGACCAGCCGCTCACAGTAAAGGACATGGATGCTTGTTTTTGTTTGAGTAACTGGGTAAAATGTTGCACAGTATGGCTTTAATTGGGTCCATGTCTGTTAGTTTATGGTGTTCAGCTCAGCTTGTCATATTTGATCAAAGCAATAAGAATGTTTAAGGAAAAGGTCTGTTCTCACGCTGCTCTTGTGTCGGCCTGTGTACAGGAGACCAAGTCCACGTCCAGTCGCTCCAGTATGGCCCGCTGCCGGAACTCTGTGGCCACCGAGTCGGACCAGCCGCACATCGGAAACTACCGCCTGCTCAAGACCATCGGCAAGGGCAACTTCGCCAAGGTCAAACTGGCCCGGCACGTGCTCACCGGGAAAGAGGTAGGCCCCAAAAATGGATTTCTTGATACTGAATCGATTCTAAAAGTAGTATTGAGGCCAAATGTTGACCTGAGCAGGTATCAATGCTAACTGTCATTTCCTCCGGCTGCATGTTCAGCACGCACAGAGCTGTGGGAGTTCTCCTTCAGCTCTGCTCCCACAGCTCCAGCTAAATGTCTGTCTGAATGTGACTAAAACCCTGGGTAAAGCTCTAAACGCAACGCAATGTAGGACACGACTTCTGCTGCCGGACCGGGTTAGAAGGAGCAGGCGTGAGGATCAGAGGACGAGGATGAGAGGAGAGGACAAACTGTTTCCATTCATTCCTATGGTGTAGCTTAGCCTAGCCGCTTCCATTCTTTTTTCCAATATATCAGTTGGCATTGACTTTGAAACTGCTTTTCTCTTAAAATGAGATGTTTACTTTTGTACTTGACTCCTAATTACATTTGGAGACGTTGTTTAAACTTTGAATGAATGCTCTGTTCTGCTGCTAAATGCAACAGCAGTGAGAGTTCACTGTTCATGAAGGCGACAGTGTTTTACCATCCAGTCTGTCAATAGTTTATATTGTAGGTTTTATTGTACAGTATTAGCAAAACATTTAATTAGAGAGAACAAACCGGGGAAGCCAATAAAGTAGCCTAAATATTTAAAAGGAGTTTTTTTGCCATCGTATCGAGTATCGAGGGTTCATTATCAAAATAGAGTTTGAAATGTTACTATCCTGACAAAGGTAGTTGGACTGCACACTTAAGTCTTTTTAAACACATTAAAGTTATAAACTCCTACAACTGAACCTTATTGGAAAGCTAAGAACCTCCAGAGTTCACCCTCTAAGCTTTAACTACAGCGAACTACTCTAGCACTGATTAAGACGTGAAGAGAGTGCATATAGACTGGGAGAGTTAAGGATCTGGCCACGGTAAGTGTGGGACCCAGTCTTCCTTCTGATTGGATAGTTTTGATAGAACCAAACAAAAAGAGTATATCAATACATTTTTTTTCAAATGTAAATGAATCAAAATTGGCAGTAAAGCCAATATTTGAGTCGAACATGTTGATCTCTGATCAGGGGACTCATTGTTCTGGAGAGCATGCACTCTTAGTATCTTAGCAAAGACCCCTATAGTAACACGGTGGGGACAAAAGGTTTTTAAATTGAACAGAATGAACTGCTAATTTCATTCTTTTTTTCTTTTTGACCCATTTTAGAAATATAGTGGTTTAGAAATAATATCATTCTTCTCTTTCAAATATAGTGGAGTAGCAGTAATGTATCATACTTATCTTTCAAATGTTGTGGAGGATAGCACTTAGGATGACGGGTTAAGCTCTAGTTCACACTCCGATACAGTAGGTGGCGGAAATGCACCTTTAAGCAGAGTGCCACCCGCCTGTAAAACCTCAAAAAGAAGAAGAATATTATGGAATAGAATGAAGGTGATGTCAGTAAAAGCTCTTCTACTGTAAAGTGCTGATCTTAATCCAGTACTTCCAGAGACCTCTCCTGCTTGAATGATATTGGTCATTGTGCAGACATATTTGACCTAAGATGACTACACTGCACTGCTGTGTAGCACATGTAGCACTTTGCAATGTGCTGCTGTGATGTAACAGGCCTGTGCTCACTCCCTGCTCTTCTGTAGGTGGCTGTGAAGATCATCGATAAGACCCAGCTGAACTCCTCCAGTCTGCAGAAGGTAAACTCCGTCACGGCTCTGGACTCTCTCCTCCCGCCTGTCTTTGCCCCGCAGCGCTCCGTCTCTTTAAGTGGTCGCCGTTTCTCCGAGAGTTTTAATTACGGGAAACAAGCTGCAATTACCCCTGTTTGATGGCGGCTGGGTGGGTCTGTGCCTGCACGCATACGCTCCCCGCACAGACAGCGCCACAGCCCGAAATAGCCCGGCTTTGCTACGTCACACCACCAGAACTCATGGGACAATGTCAAAGGAGTCTCATCTCCTTGTCCTGACTGCTGGTGTCCAGGCTTTGGGGATTGTCAGACAGATCACATTTACAAAGAGACGGCCCATAGAACACCAAACATAACTAAATATGTGCAGTTATTTATGTCAGCGAGAGCAAGTGTGGTGCCAGGTCAGTGGTGGCCCTAAAGTGTGGTTGGGGGTAAAGGGCTTTGTGGACAGATTACAAAGCTAAACAGGCCTCATGTGGCCAGTGGTGGCTTCAGATGATTTTGATTGGGGAGGCAATGAGGGGTCCTTGTCATTTCAAGGGGGGTCTCATGAAAATCAACAAAAAATACTGTGGACACTGCTAATAACTGCATAATTACTGCTACTAAACAACAAAAACAACACAGCATATCAACCACTTTGTTTTTAACTAATTAATCAATTGCAGTTTGCAAACAATATGCTCGAAATTTAATTGCCATAGCCACACCCATGACAGGAAACATATTTCCGAAATAGTATATATTCTCATCTATTCACATCTCCGCGGCGTCTTTCCCATAGACTTTGTTGTAAGATCCAGACTCGCCCACACCTGTCACTGCCTTTGCCTGAAGCAGCGCTCACGAGCCGCTGCAGAGGGACGGACAAATGTGCATAGATGGGCCGACATCGAGGAGACTACACCACTGGGTGGGGGGTCAAATGAGGGGTCAAGGTTTTCTGGGAGGGTCTTGAAATGGCCAGCATCAGCATCCATTCATTTAACTAAACGTATCAAATGAAAAAAGTGTGCGCTCGGCCATCTCTGCTGGTGTGTTGATTTAATAAAGATTCTCTTAGTATTTCTAGTCTGTAACGCACTCAGTAAATCTGCGCGATGACCGTCCGTTAGTGGACCAACCTACACAAGTCAAAAAGTGTCGGGTACTCAAATGATCTAGTTTGCTAATACACTTTCTGCTGGATTGCATTCAATATGAAGTATCTCCAATATATAATTTCGGAGCTCTGGTAAATAATGTTTTGTTGAGGATGTGACTAACATGTTGGCTCTGTGGTGTCTCTGTGATGTCTCCGTGGTGTCTCCGTGGTGTCTCCGTGGTGTCTCCGTGGTGTCTCCGTGGTGTCTCCGTCATGTCTCCGTCATGTCTCAGTTGTTCCGGGAGGTGAGGATCATGAAGATGCTGAACCACCCTAACATAGGTGAGTGTGTGGTCAGCGCTGTAGCACAGGCCTGTGGACTCCTCTCTGACTCTGTGTCTGCTCCCTACAGTCAAGCTGTTCGAGGTCATTGAGACGGAGAAGACGCTCTACCTGGTCATGGAGTACGCCAGCGGAGGTGAGTGTGGACTAACCTGTCAGTCAGGTTCCACTCACATCAGGCCTGTTCTCACGTCAGCGGGTGTCGTGGCCTTTGTTGATTTGAAGCTTGAATCTTTAATGGTAAACAACTCCCATTAGAGCAGGAGGAGCCACAGAGGGCATTTCCTGAAGATGCAGATTGAACCGTAGTTCTACAGGAGTCCTCCAGATGACACTGGGACCCAGAAGCGTGTAGTTGTTTACTCAAGTACATGTACTAGTAATGTGTACTAAATCTGAAGAAATAGCCCTTTTATCTATTTATTATACTTATACTTTTGATAACATGTTAATCTTACTTTTTCAATTGGATTGCATCACTGCAGGTGAACTCGATTTGTCTTAAAGGAACAGGCCACCGTTTTTCATACTGAGACATGTTCTTACCTGAGCGTAGACGAGTTGATGAGTACCTGTCTGGTCTTTGTGCGTGCCCTCAGTCGTGGATAATCGTCCTGAGAACCAAAGCAAATCAAAATGTAAAAATGGAACACTTCACTGTCATGTGAATGTTTTTGTAACTGTGAATACGTACATCAACACTGTAAAACCAATCTTTAAAGGGATATTTCAGGATTTTTGACATAGGGCCTCATTTCCTAGTTATCCAGAGTGTTGCTGGTACCTGGAGATATTTTTTTTTGTAATTCATGCAGTTCTTATGTTTGAAGAGTTTCGTGGCGCTAGGCTAATGCAAGGCTAGCACATTTCTACAATGTCAGCTAGCCTGCATTAAAAACAGTGTGACCCGCTCCACAGAGCACCTGAGGCAATTCACTTATAACACCAGACTAACCATATACATGTCTGTGTCCATAGAATCATTTTATATTATATAATATAAGAGTGGAAAAAGAGTGGTGCGCACTGAATGGGTGCTGCTGCCGGATGCTCTCTCATCGAATGCAATTTCTCCATCTGTGAGATCAATAAAGTATCATCTTATCTTATCTTATCTTATATACTGTATATAGAACTTATATTTGAGCTTCGTGGTTGTATAAGCTACGCAGCGGCGGAGTGATCTGCTAGAAAATAGTCCCTCAAAATGCGATCATTCATGTGATGCAGGTCAGTTATATTCCAAACATGATTCTATGGACACAGACATTTATATGGTTAGTAAAAAAAGTGTGTTTCTGGCAAACACGTGTCCTAAACACGTTATTGCCTGACAGTAACACACGTGTAAACTGCACAGAGGAGGTGAACTTACAGGAGCAAATAGTTGTAGTAATATTCTTTGATCTTATCTTCTGTGTTTTTTAGAGATTTAGGTCATTTAAGTCAATAAAAAGAAAATATAGCTGTAAATGAATTTTCCCCATCTGCGAAAGGCTTTGATTTTTATGTATTTTGCCAGGTGTAAATTATATCGCCAAATAAACCGTTTTCATGATATTTCTTTTTCATACCGTGATATAACTTTTTGGCCATATCGCCCTGCCCTACTTTTAGCTCTACTTAAGTGAAATCATTTTAGGGAGCCTGTGCTGCAGCTAAGTGATTGTTACGGAGCTATGGTGGTACACACTCAGAAGCAGGAACCGGCCAGGCCTGCAGTGAACAGTCCTGGTGAACAGTCCTGGTGAACAGTCCTGGTGAACAGTCCTGGTGAACAGGAGTGTACAGAGGCCTAGAGCCTGGCTCTACATGTTCCACAGCTGACTCTTCTCCATCGGGGCAGTAGCATTACACTCATGATACTGACTAAACCCTCTGTCCCGTGTGTGCTCCAGGAGAGGTATTCGATTACCTGGTGGCCCACGGCCGTATGAAGGAGAAGGAGGCCCGTGCCAAATTCAGACAGGTCTGTACACCCAAGGCAACATGTACAACAGGTTTACAGCACTCTCCTCAATCCTCTCTTTACAAGTGAATGAAGGCCATGAATGGCATTCAAAAGCAATCCATTGGAGTCCAACAGGCATTAGATCCATCTCCATTTCTTTGGTGGCTCACACCTTGGTGAACCACTGCACTCTACTCCTAAACACTTAGCATTTACAGTACAGTTACTTGAAACCCTGCATATCAGTCAATCAGTTAACAATTCAACTCATATTCTGTCAGA
>NC_136872.1:998611-1071111 GCF_951799975.1 Gobius niger
TCTTGCTCCCTCTCGCTCTGTCTCTCTCTCTCGCTCTCTCGCTCCCTCTCGCTCTGTCTCTCTCTCTCGCTCTCTCGCTCCCTCTCGCTCTGTCTCTCTCTCGCTCTCTCTCGCTCTTTCGTGCTCCCTCGCTCGCTCTCTCTCGCTCTTTCGTGCTCTCGCTCTCTCGCTCTCTCTCGCTCTGTCTCTCGCTCTCTCTCGCTCTGTCTCTCGCTCTCTCTCGCTCTCTTGCTCTCTCTCTCTCTCGCTCTTTCGTGCTCTCGCTCTCTCTCGCTCTGTCTCTCTCTCTCGCTCTCTTGCTCCCTCTCACTCTGTCTCTCTCTCTCGCTCTCTCGCTCCCTCTCGCTCTGTCTCTCTCTCTCGCTCTCTCTCGCTCTCTCGCGCTCCCTCGCTCGCTCTCTCGCTCTCTTGCTCGGTCTCTCGCTCTCTCTCGCTCTTTCGTGCTCTCGCTCTCTCTCGCTCTCTCTCGCTCTCTCTCGCTCTCTCTCTCGCTCTCTCGCTCTCTCTCGCTCTTTCGTGCTCTCGCTCTCTCGCTCTCTCTCGCTCTGTCTCTCGCTCTCTCTCGCTCTCTCTCGCTCTGTCTCTCGCTCTCTCTCGCTCTCTTGCTCTCTCTCTCTCTCGCTCTTTCGTGCTCTCGCTCTCTCTCGCTCTCTCTCGCTCTGTCTCTCGCTCTCTCTCGCTCTCTCTCTCTCTCGCTCTCTCTCGCTCTGTCTCTCGCTCTCTCTCGCTCTCTTGCTCGCTCTCTCTCGCTCTCTCTCTCTCTCGCTCTCTCTCGCTCTGTCTCTCGCTCTCTCTCGCTCTCTTGCTCGCTCTCTCTCGCTCTCTCTCTCTCTCTCTCTCTCTCGCTCTCTCTCGCGCTCTCTCGCTCGCTCTCTCGCTCTCTTGCTCTGTCTCTCGCTCTCTCTCGCTCTTTCGTGCTCTCGCTCTCTCGCGCTCCCTCGCTCGCTCTCTCGCTCTCTTGCTCTGTCTCTCTCTCTCTCTCTCGCTCTTTCGTGCTCTCGCTCTCTCTCGCTCTCTCTCGCTCTCTCTCGCTCTGTCTCTCGCTCTCTCTCGCTCTCTCGCTCTCTCTCGCTCTGTCTCTCGCTCTCTCTCGCTCTCTCGCTCTGTCTCTCGCTCTCTCTCGCTCTGTCTCTCGCTCTCTCTCGCTCTCTCGCTCTGTCTCTCGCTCTCTCTCGCTCTCTCTCGCTCTCTCTCGCTCTCTCTCGCTCTCTCTCGCTCTCTCGCTCTGTCTCTCGCTCTCTCTCGCTCTGTCTCTCGCTCTCTCTCGCTCTGTCTCTCGCTCTCTCTCGCTCTCTCTCGCTCTCTCTCGCTCTCTCGCTCTGTCTCTCGCTCTCTCTCGCTCTCTCGCTCTGTCTCTCGCTCTCTCTCGCTCTCTCTCGCTCTCTCTCGCTCTGTCTCTCGCTCTCTCTCGCTCTCTCGCTCTGTCTCTCGCTCTCTCTCGCTCTCTCTCGCTCTCTCTCGCTCTGTCTCTCGCTCTGTCTCTCGCTCTCTCTCGCTCTCTCTCGCTCTCTCTCGCTCTCTCTCGCTCTCTTGCTCTCTCTCGCTCTGTCTCTCGCTCTCTCTCGCTCTCTCTCGCTCTCTCTCGCTCTCTCTCGCTCTCTCTCGCTCTCTTGCTCTCTCTCGCTCTGTCTCTCTCTCTCGCTCCCTCGCTCTCTCTCTTTCTCGCTCTTTCGTGCTCTCGCTCTCTCTTTCTCGCTCTTTCGTGCTCTCGCTCTCTCGCTCTCTCTCGCTCTGTCTCTCGCTCTCTCTCGCTCTCTCTCGCTCTGTCTCTCGCTCTCTCGCTCTGTCTCTCGCTCTCTCTCGCTCTCTTGCTCTCTCTCTCTCTCGCTCTTTCGTGCTCTCGCTCTCTCTCGCTCTCTCTCGCTCTGTCTCTCGCTCTCTCTCGCTCTCTTGCTCTCTCTCGCTCTCGCTCTCTCTCGCTCTCTTGCTCTCTCTCGCTCTGTCTCTCTCTCTCGCTCCCTCGCTCTCTCTCTTTCTCGCTCTTTCGTGCTCTCGCTCTCTCTTTCTCGCTCTTTCGTGCTCTCGCTCTCTCTTTCTCGCTCTTTCGTGCTCTCTCTCTTTCTCGCTCTTTCGTGCTCTCGCTCTCTCTCGCTCTCTCGCTCCCTCGCTCTCGCTCTCTTGCTCTCTCTCGCTCTGTCTCTCTCTCTCGCTCCCTCGCTCTCTCTCTTTCTCGCTCTTTCGTGCTCTCGCTCTCTCTTTCTCGCTCTTTCGTGCTCTCGCTCTCTCGCTCTCTCTCGCTCTGTCTCTCGCTCTCTCTCGCTCTCTCGCTCTGTCTCTCGCTCTCTCTCGCTCTCTTGCTCTCTCTCTCTCTCGCTCTTTCGTGCTCTCGCTCTCTCTCGCTCTCTCTCGCTCTCTCTCGCTCTGTCTCTCGCTCTCTCTCGCTCTCTTGCTCTCTCTCGCTCTCGCTCTCGCTCTCTCTCGCTCTCTTGCTCTCTCTCGCTCTGTCTCTCTCTCTCGCTCCCTCGCTCTCTCTCTTTCTTTCGTGCTCTCGCTCTCTCTTTCTCGCTCTTTCGTGCTCTCGCTCTCTCTTTCTCGCTCTTTCGTGCTCTCTCTCTTTCTCGCTCTTTCGTGCTCTCGCTCTCTCTCGCTCTCTCGCTCCCTCGCTCTCGCTCTCTCTCGCTCTCTTGCTCTCTCTCGCTCTGTCTCTCTCTCTCGCTCCCTCGCTCTCTCTCTTTCTCGCTCTTTCGTGCTCTCGCTCTCTCTTTCTCGCTCTTTCGTGCTCTCGCTCTCGCTCTTTCTCGCTCTTTCGTGCTCTTGCTCTCTCGGTCGCTCTCTCTCGCTCTCTCTCTCTTTCTCTCTCTCTCGCTCTCTCTCGCTCCCTCGCTCTCTCTCTTTCTCTGTCTTTCGTGCTCTTGCTCTCTCGCTCGCTCTCTCTCGCTCTCTCTCTTTCTCTCTCTCTCGCTCTCTCTCGCTCCCTCGCTCTCTCTCTTCTCGCTCTTTCGTGCTCTCGCTCTCTCTCGCTCTCTCTCGCTCTCTCTCGCTCCCTCGCTCTCTCTCTTTCTCGCTCTTTCTCGCTCTTTCGTGCTCTTGCTCTCTCGCTCGCTCTCGCTCGCTCTCTCTCGCTCTCTCTCGCTCTCTCTCGCTCTCTCTCTCGCTCTCGCTCTCTCTCGCTCTCTCTCGCTCCCTCGCTCTCGCTCTCGCTCTTTCGTGCTCTCGCTCTCTCTCTGACCCCTGAGGAGAAGTGAGCAGTGTTGTTCAGGTCAGAGCCTCCAGTCCTTCACACCATCTCAGAGTGTGCAGAGAAGAGTGTACCTGTTGCCAGGCAACTCCAGCCTCCTCACACTCAAGCACAGGATACAGGCACAGACACATATATCTATGTGTCCTTTGTCATTAGGCCTGACATGTATCCAGTCCAGAGCAGGGAACGCTTGGATTCTATTGTTGAGGCTGTTTTTGTAAAGTTACTTCTACTACCCAGATTTGTTCTGATCTGATTAATGTTTGGGCTCAGGCTGGCCATATGTGAATAAAAGCCATAAGAAAAAACATGAAGCAGTTAAAATGAGATCATGAACCTCTTTTGACTTGAAATGAGATGTTTTGACTTATTTCAATTGCAAAAAATACTTATTTCACTGCCAGATGGTTCTTAGTTTTAGCAAGTCACATTCACTCAAAATAAAGTGAGCAAATTCTTTTATGTTTTTTTATGTCAAAGTTCTCATCTGCACCTGCCATTTTGCCCATAGATGTGTGCAGAACCTCAAAAGCAGTTTTTCACTTTATATTGCTGATTTAAACAGCTCAAATGGTGAATTTGGTCTTTTGATCTTCCACATGATTTACAAAATGAAAGACACAGAACTTCAAAATGTGCCATTCAATATATCACAGTGACATAAGCAGTATTCAGGACAGTTATGGAAGTATTGTCAGGGTTTCCTGCTGTGTGTGCTCATGTCCTGTCCTGTTCTAGGCGGAGAACTTGCTCTTGGACGCAGACATGAACATAAAGATCGCAGACTTTGGCTTCAGTAATGAGTTCACTCTGGGGAACAAGCTGGACACATTCTGCGGCTCCCCTCCGTACGCCGCGCCCGAGCTGTTCCAGGGGAAGAAGTACGACGGGCCTGAGGTGGACGTATGGAGCCTGGGGGTCATCCTCTACACCCTGGTCAGCGGCTCGCTGCCCTTTGACGGACAGAACCTCAAGGTCTGTAACACACACTCAAGCTCCGCTGCTTTGTGTACGCCACCGGTACCTGCAACCTTTGCTGTGTCACTCATTATCAAATGTATGGATAAAGTTCAAAAATGACACGCAGCATTAAAATGCATTAAAAGTCATAAAAAATGAATTTTGCCTAAATCAAGGCCTTAAATGTAATTGAAAAAAAAAAAAACATCTGTAAAAATTCAAATTTCTCATTTTATTTTTCAGGTTCAAAATTCAATATATCAGACAGAAATTAGATATGAATTAACCCCTCTGTAAACAATGTTCAAAAAGTTTTTAAATCGAAGACAGGGAGAAGTCTGGAGTCTGTAGGAGATACTGAAGTGGAGATGTTGTGATTTCACACAAAACTAATGCTCGAGTCGTCAAAACATGGTAAAGGGATAGTTCAGTCTATTTTTTAAAGGTCCTATATCATGCAAAATCGACTATTTCCTTATCAAAAACACCCCCAGAGTGGTTTGTGGTTTCATTCGCAGTTCTCAGTAATCCTCCTGAATCCTGCTCTGAGCAGCTGCTCCGCCCTCTGCTGGTGAACGACTGACCTGCTCAGTTGTGTCGGAACAGCGGAACGGAAGTGCTCGGCGTCTGTAATGTAATGTCTTATGTCTGGTCCGAAATAGCTGATTTTAAATTCTCCTGTGGGAAGAATTTAAAATGAGCTATTTCGGACCACTGCAAAAGAAACAACCACATCATGGACTGGGACGAGGCTCGGGTCATTAGATCGCAAACCAATCAATTCAAACGCTGGATAAAAGAAGCCATAGAAATCAGGAAACGGAGCACCGACACCATCAACCGTGACGAAGGAGCGTTTCTCCTGTCCCACACCTGGGACACCCTCCTCCAATGATTATCGCCCTGAATCCACCGGGCGGCAGGGGGCGTGGCCAGTCTGTCGGACCTGCTGGGACCGTCAGACTGGCCACGCCTCGGAAGTAAGAACAGCTGATAAGTGACACGTCACCGCACGCCGGTGATACTTCTGATGACGGCCTGCAGATGGCGCTGAAACATGTAAAGGTAAAAGATCTTTAAGAGATAAGATAAGATAAGATGATACTTTATTGATCTCACAGATGAAGAAATTGCATTCGATGAGCGAGCATCCGGCAGCAGCACCCATTCAGTGCGCACCACTCTTTTTCCACTCTTTTTTTTCTTTGGTGAAAGATCGTTGTGTCGAAGCCGCCATCTTCACTTTAACATCTCTAACCTTAGTGTCTGACAAAACGAACCTAAAAAGTGATACTGGATTGTATAACACTTCCACCATATTTGAATAGGGAAAACGTAGAAGAGCTTGGTAGCTTCTACAGTGCCTCTCGAAAGTATTCATACACCTTGAACTTTTGCCCATTTTGTCATGTTTACAACCCTAAACATAAAGATTTTATTTAGATTTTTTTACTGAACGTTCACACACAAGTAACAGACAACTGTGAAGCGAAAGCAAAATGATACATGATTCTGTTATTTTTCAAAAAATAGAAAACCGAAAAGTGGGACTTGCATAAGTATCATACAGCATGAATGAATACTTTGTGGAACCCCCTTTTGCTGTAATAACAGCACAAGTCTTTTGGGGTTTGACTCTACAAGATTAGCACATGTAGAGACTGACATTTTAGTCCATTCCTCTTTACAAAACAACTCAAGCTCTGTCACATTAGAAGGAGAGCGTTTGTGAACAGCAGTTTTCAGATTATTCCACAGATTTTCAATAGGATTTAGGTCAGGACTTTGACTGGAAATAAGGAAATAGCATAACAACATGGCTAAAAGCTCCAAAAAGTCGATTTTGCATGATATAGGACCTTTAAGGGTAAGAACTAGCTAAATTCTCAACATTGACCACCGTGTGAAAAATGTGTTCACCTGCAGCGTCTGGCCTTCACTGGGAAGAATCAAAGCTTATTTCCTTTTTCCACTGTGAGCGCCAGCCCGGCACTTTACGCATCTACTAGCATTTCCACTTGCTGCTGGCCTGGTGCCCGTCGGGCCAGGTCACATTTATCTCCGTGATCCTAGTCTTTTGTCCCCTGTGGGTGAAACAAGAGACGCTGCAGTCCACTTCCAAATCGTACAGTAACAAAGAGTCTGATTTTGGCACAGAAGTGGACCAACTGTCAGTGTGTGAACGCTCAGGACATGCCAACCAAACATTAGCCATTGTTAGTGTTTAGAGGAGCTGCGCAATTTAGGAAAAAAAGCTTATTCTCATTTTTTGTGTTCACTGGGAACGTCCTTGTGTGATATAAAAATGGGCTTGATGGAAACAATATAAACAAATGTAAGAGATCAGAAGGGGCGTATACTTTCTCACAGTGCTGTGTATGAACTGCAAAATGAGTGTGTGTCATGTGGACGATACAGTGTCAGCTTTAGTGTTAGTTGTGTGTAATTGCCTAAAGCCCTGACAGCGCAGAGCCCCGGTGAAGAGCCATGTGACTCTTCTTTGGACAAATGGCTCTAATGATGGACACGGCCAGTGAAGCTCTGACCGAGGATGAGCTGTAGTCCTTTACCGGACCACTGACCAGGGCACGCTCGGAGCTGGAGCTGCGTTTGCTTGGACAGACAAAGTTTTCAGCTTTGTCTTTATAATAAAAAGATATAGCGCTCGGTTATACTCGCTGACCTTTTGAAGAACTGCACTTCTCACAGTGGTTTGATCACACAATATGCTTTACTTCTACTGGAGTCACTTTGTTTTTGAGTTGAACATTTGGTTTCTATTTCCTCCGTGAGTAAATGTGTAAGAGCCAAAAGCTTAATTGACATGATTTGAATGAAACTATGTTGTATTCTCACGACTAAAACTGTCTGTCGGTGCTTGAGTGAATATTTGAGTCACTTCTACGTAAGTTATTTTAAAGTAACATTACTCTGGAGTTAATATTTAGGCTCTACACCTCTGATAAGAACTATGTACTTTAAAACAGCTGTGAGAGAATGGACATGTGTACATGTGTTTATGTGTAGCTTGAGGAGCTACGAGCTAACCACACAGAAAGTGAGCCCCCGCAAAACAGACGCCTTTGCATCACTCAGATGTGTTCACTAGCCATCAGAAATAGATCGTTTTTAGCCTCTTAACCCCCACCTGAACCAAACACATTTTCTCCAGTTTGGCATTACCCAAATCTAAAAGCATTGAAATAGTGATGAAATGTATCCGTATTATCATTTCTCAATTTTCTATTCGATTTTTGTTATTGCATAATCAAAATAACCACCTTTAGTTGATTCCTGAACTTAGGCAGACCTTTTATACAAACCTCAGCTCAAACAAAAACAAAGGCGTTCTTCCAGAATCATTTAACAGACTCAAATCAATTTGCATCAAAGTGGACTATTATAAAGTCCCACGACGATTATTGAGATGATTTAAATTGAGATTGCGATTAAGATAAAGCTTTGTTTAATTGGCCAGCCCTAGCTCTAAGTTTGAAGCTGAAGTCATGGTATTTGCATCTGCCGTTGCTTAGTGAGGGCTCCCTGATCAGCCAATAGGAGCATCTACAGCCCCATCGCTGGGTTCAAGTGCACTATCACACAAAATGCTGGCCCAGAGCCGGTCGGGCCATGCTCTAGATGACCCCCCATGATTTGATGAGTGAACAACATGGTGACCCTCTCTCTGACTGACCCCCTCTCTGACTGAGCCTCTCTCTGACTGACCCCCTCTCTGACTGACCCTCTCTCTGACTGACCCTCTCTCTGACTGACCCCCTCTCTGACTGAGCCTCTCTCTGACTGAGCCTCTCTCTGACTGAGCCTCTCTCTGACTGACCCCCTCTCAGACTGACCCCCTCTCTGACTGACCCTCTCTCTGACTGACCCTCTCTCTGACTGACCCCCTCTCAGACTGACCCCCTCTCTGACTGACCCCCTCTCTGACTGACCCTCTCTCTGACTGACCCCCTCTCTGACTGAGCCTCTCTCTGACTGAGCCTCTCTCTGACTGACCCTCTCTCTGACTGACCCTCTCTCTGACTGACCCCCTCTCTGACTGAGCCTCTCTCTGACTGACCCTCTCTGACTGAGCCTCTCTCTGACTGACCCTCTCTCTGACTGACCCTCTCTCTGACTGAGCCTCTCTCTGACTGACCCCCTCTCTGACTGACCCTCTCTCTGACTGAGCCTCTCTCTGACTGAGCCCCTCTCTGACTGACCCCCTCTCTGACTGACCCCCTCTCTGACTGAGCCTCTCTCTGACTGACCCTCTCTCTGACTGAGCCTCTCTCTGACTGACCCCCTCTCTGACTGACCCTCTCTCAGACTGACCCCCTCTCTGACTGACCCCCTCTCTGACTGAGCCTCTCTCTGACTGAGCCTCTCTCTGACTGACCCTCTCTCTGACTGAGCCCCTCTCTGACTGACCCCCTCTCTGACTGACCCCCTCTCTGACTGAGCCTCTCTCTGACTGAGCCTCTCTCTGACTGACCCTCTCTCTGACTGAGCCCCTCTCTGACTGACCCCCTCTCTGACTGACCCCCTCTCTGACTGAGCCCCTCTCTGACTGACCCCCTCTCTGACTGACCCCCTCTCTGACTGACCCTCTCTCTGACTGAGCCTCTCTCTGACTGACCCTCTCTCTGACTGAGCCTCTCTCTGACTGACCCTCTCTCTGACTGAGCCCCTCTCTGACTGACCCCCTCTCTGACTGACCCCCTCTCTGACTGACCCCCTCTCTGACTGAGCCTCTCTCTGACTGACCCTCTCTCTGACTGAGCCCCTCTCTGACTGAGCCCCTCTCTGACTGAGCCTCTCTCTGACTGACCCCCTCTCTGACTGAGCCTCTCTCTGACTGACCCTCTCTCTGACTGAGCCCCTCTCTGACTGACCCCCTCTCTGACTGAGCCCCTCTCTGACTGACCCTCTCTCTGACTGACCCCCTCTCTGACTGACCCCCTCTCTGACTGACCCTCTCTCTGACTGACCCTCTCTCTGACTGAGCCCCTCTCTGACTGACCCCCTCTCTGACTGACCCCCTCTCTGACTGAGCCTCTCTCTGACTGACCCTCTCTCTGACTGACCCTCTCTCTGACTGAGCCCCTCTCTGACTGACCCCCTCTCTGACTGACCCCCTCTCTGACTGACCCCCTCTCTGACTGACCCTCTCTCTGACTGACCCTCTCTCTGACTGAGCCCCTCTCTGACTGACCCCCTCTCTGACTGACCCCCTCTCTGACTGAGCCTCTCTCTGACTGACCCTCTCTCTGACTGAGCCCCTCTCTGACTGAGCCCCTCTCTGACTGAGCCTCTCTCTGACTGACCCCCTCTCTGACTGAGCCTCTCTCTGACTGACCCTCTCTCTGACTGAGCCCCTCTCTGACTGACCCCCTCTCTGACTGAGCCCCTCTCTGACTGACCCTCTCTCTGACTGACCCCCTCTCTGACTGACCCTCTCTCTGACTGACCCTCTCTCTGACTGAGCCTCTCTCTGACTGACCCTCTCTCTGACTGACCCCCTCTCTGACTGACCCCCTCTCTGACTGACCCTCTCTCTGACTGACCCTCTCTCTGACTGAGCCTCTCTCTGACTGAGCCTCTCTCTGACTGACCCTCTCTCTGACTGACCCTCTCTCTGACTGACCCCCTCTCTGACTGACCCCCTCTCTGACTGACCCCCTCTCTGACTGACCCCCTCTCTGACTGACCCTCTCTCTGACTGACCCTCTCTCTGACTGACCCCCTCTCTGACTGACCCCCTCTCTGACTGACCCTCTCTCTGACTGACCCTCTCTCTGACTGACCCTCTCTCTGACTGACCCTCTCTCTGACTGACCCCCTCTCTGACTGACCCCCTCTCTGACTGACCCCCTCTCTGACTGACCCTCTCTCTGACTGACCCTCTCTCTGACTGACCCCCTCTCTGACTGACCCCCTCTCTGACTGACCCCCTCTCTGACTGAGCCTCTCTCTGACTGACCCCCTCTCTGACTGAGCCTCTCTCTGACTGACCCTCTCTCTGACTGAGCCCCTCTCTGACTGACCCTCTCTCTGACTGAGCCCCTCTCTGGCTGAGCCTCTCTCTGACTGACCCCCTCTCTGACTGACCCCCTCTCTGGCTGAGCCTCTCTCTGACTGACCCCCTCTCTGACTGAGCCTCTCTCTGACTGACCCTCTCTCTGACTGACCCTCTCTCTGGCTGAGCCTCTCTCTGGCTGAGCCTCTCTCTGACTGACCCCCTCTCTGACTGACCCCCTCTCTGGCTGAGCCTCTCTCTGACTGACCCCCTCTCTGACTGAGCCTCTCTCTGACTGACCCCCTCTCTGACTGAGCCTCTCTCTGACTGACCCTCTCTCTGACTGACCCTCTCTCTGGCTGAGCCTCTCTCTGACTGACCCTCTCTCTGACTGACCCTCTCTCTGGCTGACCCTCTCTCTGGCTGAGCCTCTCTCTGACTGACCCCCTCTTTGACTGACCCTCTGTGCTGCTGTGTCCACAGGAGCTGAGGGAGCGCGTGCTGAGGGGAAAGTACCGCATTCCCTTCTACATGTCCACGGACTGTGAGAACCTCCTCAAGAAGTTCCTCATCCTCAACCCTTCCAAGAGAGGCAGCCTGGAGGTCAGACACCGCTCTCTTCTACTGCAGCTGCACAACGTTATCACACCTTTTTTTACTCCTTCCATTTTGTTTTATAGCAATTTTTACTCATCACATTTCCATAGTTTTTGTTCAGGCGTAACAAGCGCACTGTATTGAAACGGTTTAGTAAAAGTAATGTCGGATGAGTATTGTTATTGCAGTAAGTTCTCAGTCTCACATTTACATTAGAGAAGTTTGGACACTTTCCAAAAGCAAGTGTCCATTATATCTTTGAACTATTGGAAATGAATAAGTGTCTGCGTACATTGGTGTATGAATGAGAGTATGAATGGGTGAGTGGATCCTTGCTGTAAAGCGCTTTGAGTGCCTAATGTCGGTGGAAAAGTGCTGTATAAGTGGAGACCATTTACCATTTACCAATAAAAGCCTGTTGGCTCGTGATAAAAGTTGAATTGGATTGGATATGCAGTGATAAAAAGTGTGCAGTTGATCTGGCGTAGAAGAGGACCAACTGTTTGGTGTGAACTCACTGAACAGACACGTTGCTATTGTGTGTCATGTAGTGGGCTGTTTAATCATTGTTTTATACACATGACACCCATCGAGACAGGAGATGACCTGAATGAAAGAGGTTTTAGAAAGGCGTCAACTGGACTGGGTTGTTTGAGTTGAGAATGTGCCTCTGACAGCGTGTGTGTGTGTGTGTGTGTTTGTGTGTGTGTGTGTGTTTGTGTGTATGTCCCAGCAGCAGATCATGAGAGACCGATGGATGAATGTAGGCCACGAAGAGGAGGAACTCAAGCCTTACATCGAGCCCCAGCCGGACTACAAGGACCCGCGCCGGACAGGTACAAACACCACCGCCTCCTCCTGGGTCCCTCTGTCCCCCCTCTGTCCCTCACTGTTCCCCTTTGTCCCCCCTCTGCCCCCTTCTGTCCCCCTCTGTTCCCCCTCTGACCCTCTGCTGCCCTGTGTGTGCAGACGTCATGCTGCAGATGGGCTTCTCTCAGGAGGAGATCCAGGACTCGCTGGTCAACCAGAAGTACAACGATGTGATGGCTACCTACCTACTGCTGGACTACAGAAACTCTGAGGTAGGGTCACAAGGCTGACTTAGGGCAAAAATACATTTATCATCTTCAAATTTCCTAGGGCTAGGCACCGTTAAATTTGTTTCCATACCAGTACCTTAATGATGCTTGGCAAAAATGAGGAAAGAGGATTTTCTTAATGTATCTGTGAAGAGCAGCAGAACTTTAAGTATATGACACCAGTTTCTCTCTTTCAGCTGGAGGAAGGCTTCATCAAGCCCCGCCCAGGAAGTGATGTAAGCAACATAATCGCGCCCTCCCCGCCTCACAAGGTACACCAGGACTGTAGGGCTAACGCGTACACTGAGCTACATGCTGTTCTACGGTCTGATGTCAGAAAGCTCCAATATCACCTCTGCAAATGCCTTAGCCCTGGTATTTCCTCAGGAATAACCGTAACACAGTCAGAACAAGCTCGGTAAAGGTGTCAGGACGGGGCTTCATGGACACTCCAAAGTGAGGAGCAAAATCTGCACAATCACTGAAACGTACCAACCAACCACCACTGCAGCGTCACATGACTCCGAGTGGATCCTGTCTCTGTTATGTCCTTATAAGTTAGTAGCAGCGTCTTGTCTGAAAGAAGAAAAAAAAATAGCTCAAGATTACACGGCAGACAGTGAGTTACTGACGGACAGTCACAGCATCAGGTTAAAAACATTGCATCAGGAGCAAAGACTTCACCGGAGGAAGCTTCCACAGTGTTTATGTCTTGAAGCTAACAGTTAACACTAAAGAAATATTAAAATATCACCAAGATTTTTCTTTAGTATAAATACTTTTTAGTTGTTAAATTTTTGTGGTGTTGTTTTTTTATCCTAACCTTTAGCTCTGTGATAAAAAAAAAATCCTGCCTTAAAAAGACGTTTCATGCAGTTTAAAATTTACATCCAACATAATGTTTTTAACACTTCCATCAGGATCTCACTGTCTGTGATGTTTTCTTAAACTATTCGTTGATTTGTGCAAGGCATCGCTGAACCTTATTGGGAAAATAGTGAGAGAGGAAGGACCGCACTGGGAGTCACGTGTCATTTCCATGCATAGGGCCTATAGGTTGTACACTGTCTTCCAAATTATTATGCAACTTGTATTTCAGTGTCATAAAGGTAAAAAAAAATTGTTAATGCTGGTGATAATTAGTGATGATTAGTTGTCAGGTTAAGTCCAGTTAAGAGAAAAACTACTGAAAAAGGATGTTCCACTTTAATAAGCAGATCATCATTTTCAGGCAATATGGGAATGAAAAATGAAACATTTCTCTGCTGATGAAAAGCGTGGAATAGTTGAATGTCTTGGACTAGGTATGAAAACCTTCGATATTTCATAAAAGATGGAGCGTAATCATCGTACTGTTCAGAGATTTGTGGCTGACTCAGAGAAAACACAGGTTTGTGCAGATAAAGGCACAATAAGGACGGTTTCTGCCTGACAAATACATCAGATGGATAGAACAGCTGCTACAAAGCAGCATACAGGTATTTGAAGCTGCATCAAGGTGTAGGACCCTCCAGAGGCTGCAGTTGTGCATAAACCTTCTATCCGGGCCTCCCCTAAACTGTTCATTGAAGCTGATGAACAGAAACGGCTGCAGTGGCTCAGAAATACATGAAGACTCATTTTCAAACAGTCTTGTTCACTGATGAGGCCGTGTAGCCCTGGATGGTCAGATCAAGAGTAGTGGATAGTTGGTGAATGGCCACAATGTCCCAACAAGGCTGTGACGTCAGTAAGGAGGGGGCGGAGTCATGTTTTGGGCCAGAATCATGGGGAGAGAGCTGGTCGGCCCCATTAGGCTCCCTGAAGGTGTGAAAATGACCTTTGAAAAATATGAGTTTCTGACTGACCACTGTCTTCTATGCTACAAAAAAAAATCTTCATCATGACAACGCACCATGTCCTGCTGTGAAGAAAACCTCTGCATCACTGGCTACTATGGGCATAAAAGGAGAGAAACTCATGATGTGGACCCCCTCCTCCCCTGACCTCAACCCTATTGAGAACCTTTGGAGCCTCAAGCAAAACATCTATGAGAGTGGGAGGCAGTTTTCATCCAAACGGCAGCTCTGGGAGGCTATTCTGACATCCTGCAGAGAAATCCAAGCAGAAACTGTCCAAAAAATCATAAAGTTTAATGGATTTAAGAAGCTGCTATAAAATAAGAGGTCCTATGTTGAAATGTAACTTGACCCGTTACGATGTTTATGATTGAAATTGCTCTTTTGGTTTCAGTAAATATGACCTCCTAATGCTGTAAATTCAACAAATGACCATTTTCAGTTAGTTAGAACCTATGAAATGTATTGAAACTATGAGTTGCATAATCATTTGGAACAGTAGACTTTGAGTTGTTTATCATATTTGTTTTCGAGTAAAGTACTGTTATCATTGGGAGGTTTTTCATATATACATTCATATTAGACAGTTAGAGGCTTGAAAATGATGCTGACCGTCATTTAAGTTGACAATTTGGAAAATCTTTGAAAAATATCATTTGCATAATCATTTGGACCAGCGCCCCTGTCTATATGGTAAATGTCTTGTTCTGATTTTGTCTCCCGCTGTCCCAGGTACAGCGCAGCGTCTCATCCAACCAGAAGGCGCCGAACCGCAGAGCCACAGAGCAGGGTGAGCATGGTGGGTGTCCAAAGGGACTGGGCGAACACAGTGCATCACCTGATGGGGGGGCTAAAGACTGACCTGTCCTCTGTCCCCTCTGTGCCCAGGGTCGTCCTACTCCAAGAGGGGTGGACAGGGGGACAACCGCAGCTCCACAGAGGAGTCCAGCAGGAAGGGCTCGTCGGGCAGCTCCACCACCAAGGTCCCAGCCAGCCCCCTGCCCCCAGACCGCAAGAAGAGCGCCACGCCCTCTACTGTAAGAGAACAGAGAGTTCTACTTACCACATCTGTCTGGGCTTCTGCGGGGCATTAAAAAGCTTTACAAGTCATCAATTATGCCAAAGTTAAGGCATTAATAAGCATGAAATCAATATTTCTTAGAGAATATAATTTCTCCTTAGAGACAGAACTTACTATTTTTACTGCATGCATGTCAAAAACACAAAAACAAAGTCATATTCAACTTCAGATTCAACTTCAGATTGAACACAATCATTCCCCTTTGACTGAAGGTTTACAAATCTTATGAAATGAAAAATGCTGAATTTGTAGCATTAAAAATATAGTACAGGTAGAAACTAGGGCTGGGACGATACACTTTTGTCACGATCTGATGCGTATGGCGATACAGTAAGTCATTATAAGTAATATGTTCACCTTAAAATGTGTAAAAAGAAAAACAGTCATGTGTTCAAAGTTATAAACCAAATGCCATTTGACATTTAATAAAGTCTTAAGATTGTAACTGTGATTTGAAAACAAAGGAGTGCGTGATAAAAATGCCTCCAAACAAAGGTATTGAAAGTACTGCGATACTTGGTGTTGCAGTATGAAGTATTGTGATCTGATTTTTGTCCCAGCCCTAGAGTGAACGGGCTGTAACGGTCACTAAAATGACGTTACTGTTGGGTTTGACTATCTGAGGCTAGCAGAGTATTGAAAAAAATGTATGTCTGAAGTCTTATCTTTCCAACTTTAATTGTATTGTAATAAGCACGCTTTTGCTCAGTGCAACAGAGCAAACGGTCTGAATGGAGCAAAGCTGTAAGTCAGTCTGAACACGTGCTTAGAAGCCGCCAAAAAACTACTAACTAAGCATCAATGAAGAGACGTTAGGATTAGACGTGAACCTTAACCCAGTGTGGTGCCCTCCTAATGGTGTGTCTCTAACGGCCTCTTTGGTGTGGCTCCTCATAGAACAGCATCCTGTCGACTGGCACCGGCCGCAGTAGGAACTCTCCTCTGACTGAGAGATCCACGCTGGGGACGGGCATCCAGAACGGCAAGGACAGGTACACCCACACCCACACCCACACCACACCACACTCACTCATAAGCACTGCTGTGGTCCGACGTTCCCCAGAGCTCTGCCCAACAACTTCCACGCTCAGGTAGTGCCCTACTCCTCCCCCCATTCATTTAGAACTACTGCCTCTCAAAGCACTATGAATCTCACAACTGAGTCCATGTGAGCACAGAAATGATAAGAATGAGTCCAATGACACAGAGGAGCACCACCTCATGACATCAGCGAGTGAGGGGCAAGCATATTGTGTTCTTGAGATGGAGACAGGCTGACTATGTGGACTACTCAAACGTGCATGAATGAACCACCCCCCCGCCGGTTGAACTTGACGTTTGCCCGTTAAACATGCTTTGATTGGAGCCATCATTCATATCCCCTAATGCTTATCGTGCCATCCGCTTCCATGTAAGCAGCACCATATCTGCTGTCATTCAGGCATATACCTCCTCCAATGGCCACTTGCCTCAGTGGCGCCCCCTACTGTTCCCCATGGATTCCTTGTTAAGGCGCTCTGAGATAAGTGGCTGTTTGAGAAGGCGTGGCTTACTGTACTGTGGGTGCACTGTGCTAACTACATCATCATTATTTACATCTGTGCTTTGAAGTTTGGTGAATCTCTCCCCTCTTCTTTCTCTTTTTCCTCTTCTGTTGTGTGGCTAGCTGTTTGAGCAGGCTGCGTTGCCATACCAACCGCGCTCATTTAGCACAAAGTGAGGAAACACAGCGTCTTCTTTTGCTCTAAGTAATTCAGTCAGAAGCAGAACAGAGCCGCATTGTGGCTTTAGAAACTAAAGACTGCTTCACCTCTACTGTACTGTACTGTACTCTACTGTACTCTACTCTACTGTGCTCTACTGTACTGTACTCTAATGTACTCTACTGTACTGTACTGTACTCTAATGTACTCTACTCTACTGTACTCTAATGTACTCTACTGTACTGTACTGTACTCTAATGTACTCTACTGTACTGTACTCTAATGTACTGTACTCTACTGTACTCTAATGTACTCTACTCTACTGTACTGTACTGTACTCTACTGTTGAGCTGTTAGAGAGTGCAGAGAATACATACGTATGGAATTGCATCGTAATTTGAAATACTGTAAATCTGAGAGTTCTTTTATAGTGCGTTTCCATGAGCTCTGCCTCTCTGTAGTTACAAGCTCTACAAACGTGTGATAGTTTAAGTGTCTCAAACATGAATGCTCCAGGGTCTGTTTAGAACTGGATTTTTTTTGTTATTGTAATATTAGTCAGAAGAATCTGTCATTTTCCAAAATCATTCAGCCGTAGTGTAAGGACAGGTGTCTTTCTGCACACTCCTCTGTCCTCTCTTCTCTCCACGTCCCTCTTTATCCTCTCTCTCCTCATCCCCTCCTTGTCCTCTCCTCTCTCCCTCTCCCCCTCCTCTCTCTCTCTCCTCTCCCCCTCCTCTCTTCTGTCCCTCTCTTCTCTCCTCTCTCCTCTCCTCTCCCCCTCCTCTCTCCTCTCCTCTCCCCCTCCTCTCTCCTCTCCCTCTCCTCTCCCCCTCCTCTCTCCTCTCCTCTCCCCTCCTCTCTTCTCTCCCTCTCTTCTCTCCTCCCCCTCCTCTCTCCCCCTCCTCTCTTCTCTCCTCTCCTCTCCTCTCTCCCTCTCCCCCTCCTCTCCCCTCTCCTCTCCTCTTTCTCCTCTCCTCTCCCCCTCCTCTCTCCTCTCCTCTCTCTCCTCTCCTCTCTCCCTCTCCCCCTCCTCTCCCCTCTCCTCTCCTCTTTCTCCTCTCCTCTCCCTCTCCTCTGTCCCCCATCCCATGACGATGTCTCCATGTACTGCTGCTAACCATGCTCGCCCTGCCCGCCGCACACTCACCCCTCCATGTGCGTGCATCTGTGTGTTCTGTGTGTGTGTGTGTGTGCGCCGGGCGGGTCCCCTCTCCCCCCCTCAGCCTCAACACCCCAGGGTCGCGTGCCTCCACCGCCTCTGCCACAGCCGTGCTCTCCTCATCGTCCTCGCGCCCCCGCCATCACAAGTCCTACTCCTCCTCCAACCACCCCTGCCCCTCCGAGCTGCACAACCAGAGGCCCAGGCAAGTCCCACTCACCCACTCACCCACTCACCCACCCACTCACCCACTCACCCGTCACTGTCATCCTGTGCAGAACTACACCTGTGGTACCTGTGTGGTACCTGTGTGGTACCTGTGTGTCAGCCATACTCCAGCACGACTGCAGAGCCAGTCTCTCAGTCAGACGTTTCTATCCCTGCTCTGCTTACACATTGATTCTTATCCCAAGTTTCTTTCTAAGTCTGACCAGAACTGACTGAACTGACAGCCGCCTGGCCCGGTGTGTGTTGGCAGGCTGAACACTGCGTGTGCACACAGTCAGTACTGGTGTGTGTTGGCCTGGCTGAACACTGCGTGTGCACACAGTCAGTACTGGTGTGTGTTGGCAGGCTGAACACTGCGTGTGCACACAGTCAGTACTGGTGTGTGTTGGCCTGGCTGAACACTGCGTGTGCACACAGTCAGTACTGGTGTGTGTTGGCCTGGCTGAACACTGCGTGTGCACACAGTCAGTACTGGTGTGTGTTGGCAGGCTGAACACTGCGTGTGCACACAGTCAGTACTGGTGTGTGTTGGCCTGGCTGAACACTGCGTGTGCACACAGTCAGTACTGGTGTGTGTTGGCCTGACTGAACACTGCGTGTGCACACAGTCAGTACTGGTGTGTGTTGGCCTGGCTGAACACTGCGTGTGCACACAGTCAGTACTGGTGTGTGTTGGCCTGACTGAACACTGCGTGTGCACACAGTCAGTACTGGTGTGTGTTGGCCTGACTGAACACTGCGTGTGCACACAGTCAGTACTGGTGTGTGTTGGCCTGACTGAACACTGCGTGTGCACACAGTCAGTACTGGTGTGTGTTGGCCTGGCTGAACACTGCGTGTGCACACAGTCAGTACTGGTGTGTGTTGGCCTGGCTGAACACTGCGTGTGCACACAGTCAGTACTGGTGTGTGTTGGCCTGACTGAACACTGCGTGTGCACACAGTCAGTACTGGTGTGTGTTGGCCTGGCTGAACACTGCGTGTGCACACAGTCAGTACTGGTGTGTGTTGGCCTGGCTGAACACTGCGTGTGCACACAGTCAGTACTGGTGTGTGTTGGCAGGCTGAACACTGCGTGTGCACACAGTCAGTACTGGTGTGTGTTGGCAGGCTGAACACTGCGTGTGCACACAGTCAGTACTGGTGTGTGTTGGCCTGGCTGAACACTGCGTGTGCACACAGTCAGTACTGGTGTGTGTTGGCAGGCTGAACACTGCGTGTGCACACAGTCAGTACTGGTGTGTGTTGGCCTGGCTGAACACTGCGTGTGCACACAGTCAGTACTGGTGTGTGTTGGCCTGGCTGAACACTGCGTGTGCACACAGTCAGTACTGGTGTGTGTTGGCCTGGCTGAACACTGCATGTGCACACAGTCAGTACTGGTGTGTGTTGGTCTGACTGATCACTGCGTGTGCACACAGTCAGTACTGGTGTGTGTTGGCCTGGCTGAACACTGCGTGTGCACACAGTCAGTACTGGTGTGTGTTGGCCTGACTGAACACTGCGTGTGCACACAGTCAGTACTGGTGTGTGTTGGCAGGCTGAACACTGCGTGTGCACACAGTCAGTACTGGTGTGTGTTGGCCTGGCTGAACACTGCGTGTGCACACAGTCAGTACTGGTGTGTGTTGGCCTGGCTGAACACTGCGTGTGCACACAGTCAGTACTGGTGTGTGTTGGCCTGGCTGAACACTGCGTGTACACACAGTCAGTACTGGTGTGTGTTGGCAGGCTGAACACTGCGTGTGCACACAGTCAGTACTGGTGTGTGTTGGCCTGACTGAACACTGCGTGTGCACACAGTCAGTACTGGTGTGTGTTGGCCTGGCTGTGGCTGATGAGCAGGAAAAGCAGGAGAGATCAGCGCCAAGGATGATTTCTTTTACTTGTGTGACCACATATGAAATAAGTGGCCTAAGTCGCGCAATGTTTAGCCCGGACTTAATGAAAGTGAGTGAGGAACCATTGCTTATCAACATCATTAGGAATGAGTTTTGGACCACAGCTAACCACATGACCTTTAGTAGCTCCTTTTAAGTTTGAAACTAGTTTGGGCCTGGGCTTTTTTTTCATCAGACTTTAACATTACGGCATAAGATTCAACATTCCACACTTTGTGTATGGAAAACAGGTCAACGTATTTTCTTTGCATAGCAACCACCTGGACTCCTCTTTTAGCACTCGGGGCTGTGAAGCAGCTAGCTGTCTGCCATTATCCAGCAATGATTTGTAGTGGAGGGAATTTGAGCCGTAAAGGTCAGTGATTGAAAACCGAGCAGCAGCACTTTCTCCCCTATAGACAGGGATGAAATGACAGTGTCCAACTGTATTTTAGCGGCAGAGTTGTAGATTTGTCTGGTATTTAGTTGCTTATTCCCACGTTAACTGCACTAAAGTGGGACCTTTCCTAAGCAGTTCCTAAGCAACCACAGGCAGTGTGTGTGTGGAAGTGTAGACGCCACAGTCACTCTGATTACCCAGCGCACCTGAACACAGGCAGACCAGCAGGTTTATCCAGCCGCCCTGTGTTTGTGTGTTGTCCTGGAGACAGGCAAAAGGAGCACGCCTGAGTGACCATTAGCCTTTGAACAGTCACCATAACATCCTAAAGTATACGACAACATACTTTTCCCTTTATTAGCCGTTTGCATCAAACATCAGTTTAGGAATACTTGGTGGCTGTTGTCAACCTCATCTGTGTGAAAGCCTGTTTCAAAATCATTACAGAATGTACTGATCCTTAGGTAATAATTATCTGAGCTCATATTCATTTAGGTTTTCTGCTTTTTGTGGGGTCTGATTCAAATCTATTGGCCACTGAACCTCCTGTTTTAATGGTAATGATGAAGAAATCACATGCCACACTTTTATTCAGAGACTGGTCCATTCTTCTGTGGAGAGAACTTCTATCTTCTATCTATGCGTCATTCTGTCCACTTCCTGAGATTCACACGTGCACCTGCCAAGAGGAGGGCGGGGCACACCTGACAGCACAGTGAGGCGGCGTTACTGCAGTGCCCTGAACAATCAACTCATTTCATTCATGTGTTTTCAGATACTGACACATGCTCATCACTCATGTTGATAAGACCGAAGAGCCCACGATCAAGTGGCTGCTGCACATGCTGCAGGACACTGTTCTTTACTCAGTTGTGGGTTGCAGTCCTGGCTCTGGCTCTTCCTGCTCTTCAGCCCTTTTACATAGATAGATACTTCATTGATCTCACAGATCCTGTCTGTAAAGGGCAAATAATGAGAATTATAAGAATGAGTCATTCACGTTCTATTCATTTCTTTTTGCTCAGAAGCCAATTATCCAATCTGAACGCGGAATGAACTTCACAATTCAGGTTGCCAGATCCAATAACTAAAACCAGTTTGCAATAAACCAAAGATTACTCTCTTATCAAGAGATTCATGACCAAAATCCCAGCACCTGTCCTTGTCAAGTCAAATGCTAATAGATAATATGACAGGCTCACATATGGAGAGATGAAGTGGGTAAAGCTTGTGTTTATGTAGCTTAAGGCAAAGTTCGTTTGTGATTGTACTACTTTTAGCACCAGTAAGCGCTCATGCAACATGCACTGCTTTTAACTTGATAGTGACCCATATGTTTGGTTGTAGCCCCTGGTTTACTCTGACTCAAAAGCGGATCGGGAAAGACCACTTTAGATCCATTAGGTGGGGTGGTTTTCACTGCTGTTGTTCTAAAACTGCTTCAGACCACTATGAGTGTGCCCAACAGGAGGCGCTGTGGGGCTTACATCCGGGCCAGTTAATGTTCTCCTAATGTTAATAAGTTCTTCCCGGTTTTCGCCAAGTTTTTCTTTTGTTTTCACCTCTCTTTTCCCTGTGCTACATTTTAACAACTCACCATGCAATTTGATATCGTGGTTATAGTGGTAGATGTTTTCTGAATGCCTTCCAAACAAGTACATCGTATTCTCCAAGGAGTCCCGGACCGGAAACAACTGTTGTTAAACACATTCACTTCTTCACAGAATACAATGCTGGCGTGTTAATTGTTTCTGCCTTTAGGCGTTGATCACATACTTTTTCTCTGATCCAGTGTTGCCCCCCACCACCAGCATCCCAAACCACCCCAGATCAGAGGGTGCAGAGTGGTTCAGTTTTGGCGAAACAGTCTGGCCCGTCCTGTTCCACTCCTGTCGAAATGTGTTCCCTTCAGACAGGGCAGCACAAGTAATTATCAAAGCCTGCATTTATTTTGACAGGAGCCTTTCCAAACGACTAAATATCCCTCCCTTCATGATCACACCTCCAGTCTGGACGACCTTTCTCTGACCCACGATCCAGATCATGGCAGTAGCTCTGGGCTGAACGGGTCCAAACACGTGGTTTTCAGCTGGCGTGTGCTTGTGTTACGTGTTTGTTGCGTGTCTCTGCCGTGTCCTCACCAGTGTGTGCTGCTGCTGCTACTGCTACTGCTGTGTTTGTGCTGAAGTGTGGCGTTCAAGGCCACTGTGACCCCTCACCACACCTCTAAGACTATATACCCTAAAAGCCAGTCTATGGTAATTCCTCAATGACAAGTCAAAGCTTTACACTGGATTGAATTGGAACAGATGGTGGCAGAAATAGAACGGGGTTATGACTACAGTATATTAAAGATGGGGACCATTATGCCTCACTGCACAACTTTTCAAACAACAGATTAAAGTCCAATCATTTATTTCATTCTGTGAGTTTTTATAGATGAAAGAACACACCTCTTTAATGTGAGTGGCCCGCCTGTCCCCTGACCTGACATCATCAGTCTGCACTCTGTGTCCGAGCCCTGTTCATACGGCAATAGTCTCTAGGAAAACACCGGACATGCCAACTCTGATCTGTGTGCGACTCAATGTCGTTCAGGTGTGAAAAGCTGTACTATTCACATTTGTCCAGTAAATGTTTAGACTTTCTGAGGCGACTGTCAATAAAAAGTCTGAAATATTGAGTTAGCGGGACCCCCTTCTGCGCACTCTTCCATTTAACAAATCTATAATAACAATACACTTGATTTTTATTGCACTTATCAACATTAATAAGACTTATTAAGAAACGCTTTACGAAATAAATAAGTGTTTCACAGCTGGGAGGTCCCAGGTTCTGTGGAGTTTGAATGTTCTCCCCGTGTCTGTGTTTCTGACTTTTAGCTAAAACCAATGAATGAATAAATGAATACCAATGAATAACGCGCATTACAAATCAGCCGTAGTGCACGCCAGGGTAAGGACGTCCGATCTCTCGTCCACTGGCTGCTTCGCTATAGCCCTACAGTTGGCCCTTCAGTGTGGTTGTATGTAGTGGGACAGTCACGGTGGCCGGCTGCGTGCGCTCTGTGTAAGCCTTGTTTTGTTGCATGCGTGCCGTCAGTGAGCTGGGTCTCTTCAGGAGTCTGCTGGGGACAGCGGAGAGAAGGTACCAGGCTCCTCTCTGTGCTTCTACTGCAGTCAGAACCTCCTACACATGAACATGTAAGGCTGACATTCTTGACGTCTGCAGAGAGCTCCATGGAGTCTTCAACGCTGTAGTTTAGAGCTCTACAAATGTGATATAAAATCCACATCGCCAGAAGCCACATATATCAGAGTTCTAGTCTGTGTGGGCAACAGTCTAACGCATCATCTTCTCAAAAATGTGCAAAAGCTCAGTTCAAGTCTAGATTGACACAATTTGTGTTTAGTAAAACATCATAATCATATAGTTATTGCAGTATTCAAGACCGTCCATCCCTTTTCACACACTTTATCTGTGGTGTGGTCTAAATGGAGATGTGTCCGGGTGACTGAGCTCCTGACCCTATCTCTGCCTCATTCTGCAATCATGTCCTTTCAGTTATGGCCTAAATCTCCAGACCATAGACGAGAGCTCGGCCTGTCAACTCAGCCTTGTGTCACACGAGGAGCACTCCAAAGACCAGTATTTACAAAGTTTAGATTGTAATCCGTCATGTGCTTCTTGTATTTGTTCAGTCTGATTGTGCTGTGAACAGAAAATCATTGTCACTGAAAATATTTTCCCCATATTGATCAATCTCGATTTTTGATTAGATTTATTTAGTTTTAAGGATAAAAAGAACAAATGTGTCCTTTTTTGCACCAGTAGATAAACTCCTGCAGCCAGACTGGACAGTGCGGTTAACAAGCTCCACACCTCTCACAGCACACCCTCCCCATCATAGCACCCCCTCAGCTGCCTCCGCACCACGCGGACACTCAAACATCTGCAAAGGAGCCGCAAAACAGTGGATATGTGGCATGTGTCAGAAGCAGACGGCGAGAGTTAGCGGAGCAAGGCCACGACGTCAGAGTTTAACACGAACAACTTCATATGTCCATAAAGAAAGACGGCTCAAACTTCCAAGTCCCTGTCAGAGGTCCAGCTAATCTGCAGCCTTAGAAGAATCCACATGGTCCAAATACAGCGATAGGTTTCCTCTTTTGCTCTTTGACGGCTCATTAGACGCGTGAGCACGAGTTTGGAGCGGATCTTCCACTTCAGTTCACCAGATTCTCTTCTCTTGCTGTCGCGTATGCCTTTGTTTGTTTGACTGAGTGTTCCCTGGCCTCGATTGCGGCAGAATAATTTTCCAGAAAACCAATTCCTCTGCCCTGCGATTATTGAGATTGACCTCTACTGAAATCGCAATTAGATTAAAATTCAATTAATTGCTCAGCTCTACATATTGACAATATTTTGAAATGAAAAATAGAAAATATACTGATATTTTTGAGTTTGAAATGAAGAAGTACCAAAGATATCCTTCAGACTGTTGGACTGCGCGCCTCTCGTGTGTCTGTGCCAGCAGGGCTGGAAGATACAAATAACATTTCATTTTCAGCATCTACATGTGAAACTCAGAAAATTGCAGTATTGTTAAAAAGTGCATTTACTTCTGTTATTCAACTTAAACTAAAAAAATCATGAAATTTGAATATTTTAAAAATGGACTGTAAGCCATAATCATCACAATGATAACAAACAGTGACATTTGTCACTTTGCATGTAATGAGTCTATCATATATTAGTTTCACATTGTAAGTCGAGTTACAGAAATAAATGAACTTTTGAATGATATTCACCTGTAAAGTTCACTATTCCACAGAACATGATGTCGCCCACCCCTGCGGTCTGCCCTCTTCCTTCTAGTAGCAGGATATCACAGTGTCTAACTGGTTTTAGCCTTAAGCCAAAGTGGTTCGGCTCATTCTGAATCAAAACAACTTTTACATCATCAATGTTTTTGGATAAATCAACATTAGGGAATCATTTTGAATTGTCACAAATCAAAATGATTGTTGTATGATGGATAATACTCTTGAGTTGTATCACAGGTCATCACCACAGTTACTTCTCTCACACAAACCTGCCTTTGATTAGCTAAGGCCGCCCACTTTACCACAATTGGACTTTTAATAGTTACAATACAACGTATAAAGGTGAAATGTGCCAGCGGTCTCCAGGATGTATTCTTTGAGTTCTAAAATGCCTGGGCTCAGTTCTGTGCTGCTGTGTGGTTGGCAGTGTCGCTCCCAGCTGTGCCCTTCAGCGCACCATAAGCAGATTAACGTGCTCTACCTGATGTGCGCCCAATACTGTGGCACTGCACACGTGTCCCGAGGCACATGTGGATTAGAGCCAGCTGCACCATAGAGTGTAAGGGAGTAACAGAGTCAGTCAAAGTACCATTACTACACAAAGGTCCTAAAGTCCATGTATTTGAGTAAATGTAGCTGAGTACTACCCGCCGTGTTGAACGAGTGATGGCCTGTGATCTTCTTATTTCCCATGTTCCCTCCCTGCAGTGGTTTGATGAAATAATAAGAGATTGTTTTGTAGATGAACCCTGACCAGAGACCAAACTGGCCCCAGTCTCCAAAACCAAAGTCTGTCCTTGAGATTGGGCACAGTTTTAAGATGAATCCGTGAATGTGACGTGTTGATGAAACCATTGTCATTCTCCTGTTTTTGACCCTGGTGTGTTTCCGTAGCGCCCCGTCCCAGCGCGCCCCTGGAGCCTCCCCCTCAGCCCACAACATCAGCAGCGCGGCCGTCACGGACAGGAACAACTTCTCCAGAGGAGTGGGCATCCGCAGCACCTTCCACGCCGGACAGCAGCGCGGGGCCCGGGACCAGCAGGGCTCGGCCTACCCCGGGGGCCCCGCCTCACCCTCCCTGTCCCACGGGAACAGCCAGGCCCGCCGCACTCACGGGGCCACCGGCATCTTCAGCAAGTTCACCTCCAAATTCGTACGCAAGTGAGTGGCTCAGCAGGCTAAGGGAATGTTCCCACAGTCTGTAGCTCAGGAGATATAACCTCTCTTCATTTCCACAGTAGATTGACCGGGCAAATTTGATCATTGTCTTGCGGATCAAGGCATATTCACAGATGCATTTTGTCTTTGTGCACCAAAACATGGAGTTCCACTTTGAGCACAATCTGCAATCATGTAACTAATGTAACTGATAAGCCCGGGCACACACGTGGCATCTTTGGTTTCTGTGTGTGTTCCGCCTACAGAGCAGAGTTACAAAGTTACTGCTGTTTTACTTTGTGAAAGGAGCTGACAGCCAGGAAACTTTGCACAATCCTGATTGAAGAAGTGTTAGGTAAAACTTGTTCTGCTTCTGAAGTTCAGCAAGATCTTTTGTCATGAATTCAAAAGCTTATTGTTGTATCTGCCAGTTTGATTTGGATTTAACGAATGATGTAGAGTCTCCCGGAAAGTTTCCTGTACAATTGCAGCTGAATGGCTATCACTTGAACCAGGACAGGGAATGCAGCAGTCGATAAAAGCAAAAAGCCCAGACTTATGTCGGCGTTGCTGGTCATTAGGACAGAGTAGTAATGGCCACAACCTTTATTTGCCCCTATGTCACCGGTGTCTGATCTTTTTTATGACAGTCTGAACAACATAGACCTGCTTTTTCCAACGTGACCCGGGCTGCTGGGTCTGTGTCCCCAACTGTCCAGCGCCGGTAGGGCTGGGCCCCATTAAATGATACCGGTATGGTATTGGAAAATCCAAAAAGTATCTGAAGCAGGAACCAATAAAGAAATGACAGTTTTGATGCTGTTGCTCCAGGGACAGCAGCTCAAATAAATGAGTTTTGTTTGCCCCATTTTATTCCAAAATCATTCCCCATTTTTCTCACATTTTTTGACATTGGATGATCCTGATATTTTAAATGAACAGTGTGTCCAATCATTATTGTTCTGTTTTCTGGGTCTAGACGACAAATATTTTAGTATAGGTATCAGAAAAAGTATTGTTCAGGTATTGGTATAAAAGTGTAACGGTACCCAGCCCTAATCGCCGGCCCCCACAGGTCCAGCTCTGGATTGTAAATGTGAAGCAGTGCTGGGTATCCTCCTCAGTGCGGTCACTTCGGAGACAGATACAAGTGGCTTTTTATAGTAAATATGAAAGAGCATTGTAAAAACAATGTGACCTGAGCTTGAAGAGCTGCAGTCTGTGTTGCTGCCTTTGATCCCGGGACGTGTGTGCCGTTCCCACACACTAGAAGAGTCTCTGAATGCAACAGGTCTGAGTCCACACAGAGCCGGGGGTGGGAACAGTTTCACTCAGATGTGCCCCCCCCCCTGTCAGAAGATTGTCGGGAGACATATTTGGTCAAAGGGTTGGATTTCACTCTCCAGTGGATGAGACGGAGCTTTGTGTTGTTGAGAGAACATGCTGGAGGACAGACAGGATTTGAGTGGCACTTTATGACCTGGTAATTGCAGGTTATAAGATTAGAATGACAGTCGGGATAAAGCTGCCATGTTATTCATGTTTCTTGGTCCATCCCAGCCTTATGAGCACAGAACCGAATCACAATGCGACCCCCCCAAAACAGTAGATTGCCACAGGGATCAGCTCATACTTTTCCCCCCCATCGTCCAGTCCAAACCCAAACCCGGTATAAAGGGTGGGAACCTCTGGGTACCTCATGATTCGATACGCGATCATGGCTCATTATAAAGATAACCTTACGATAGCTGATACTGCGATGATCGCTGCTTTGTACCCTTATTCTTAAATAAGTGAATGACTGAAAATGGGTCTGTTGATCTGACAGTGAAAATGTGCATCTGGCTAAGAGTTGCATAAGGAATGCCGATAACAAAAGCTAATTTACAAGCGTTTCCATCAAAGAGGTTTTGCAATGATGGTGTGGTTACCATAGTTACCGCAGGCAGCTGCATGGTGCAATTGCAGCATTTACCCAGCAGAGGGCATACTGATTTCACTGGAGGTGTGAGCTTTTTCTGTTCTTGTTTTGTTTTCAGCCATATGCATTTATCTTGTTGAAATGAATTACTTGTTTTACTTGTAATTCCATGAATAAATGCGACACACGTTAAAGCTAAGCAAAAGTATTCGAAAAGTATTCTGAAGTCTCACAGCACTTTTAATGCTCGACAAACAAAAACTATCCCAGTGTGTGTTTCTACATTATTATGGGCAAGTTTGGTCCACAGTAACTAGAGGCCGACCGACCGATATGGGTGTTTTTAAGGCCAAATTGGCCGATGCCGATATGCTCAGCTGATCTTTTTGGCCGATTTTCCAAATGTCTGGTCTGTAATCCTGTAAAAACAACTTGGCCTCCAGCACTGGCCGATTTTATTTTATTACTTTAGGTGATACAATCATAGTTTCTGTCCCAGCTTTGATTAGTTGTCGTTAGCATTAGCATATTGATACTAGCTGTGGCATTTTCTGCGCCAATCAAAAATTCAATAGTGGAGGTTAAACTAATTCCATTGAATTCTCCAGATTCTGCACTTGAAAATGACATGCAGCATGTCCATGTTGACAAAGGTTTAGTGAAACTTGTGTTTAACTTGAAGCAAACCAGTTTTCATCGGGATGTTTCTCACCTCCCCTGAGGCCTAGGGTCCTGGTCCCGGAAATATCGCCTTTTTCCGGCACTAGATCAGCCAGGTAACTGATATTGTGAAATCCCCAAATATCGGCTGGCTGATATATCGGTCGGCCTCTAACATGCTTTATGCTAGCAGTGCACTGTTAGCATAAAGCACTGTGGCTAAGTAGTGCAGCAGTGTTTGAGCTCCTGTACATCTAGGACTGATGATCCACAATGAGAACGCGCTCGGTTGATAAAGCGCTAGAGGACACAGTGTGCGTGCGCGTGCGCGTGCGTGTGCGCGTGCGCGTGCGCGTGCGCGAGCAGCTCTGCAGCCGAGCAAGATGATCAACTCACGGTCATGTCTGCCCATGGTAAAAAAAAGGAACGGCATTACGTTATTAAATTGTCGGTAGCTAACGCGTTTCTTTGTAACTCGTTACACCCGACACTGGCCCTTGAGTCAAGATGGATGAGCTTTAAATACATGGGGCGTGTGTACACCTGGATAACGCAGTAATGCTGCTTTTAAATAGCATACTTCAACTCTGCCAGTGAAGAGGCAAGTAGCGGCTCTCCTCCGCTGACCAGCTTGGTTTTGTGTAGGCTCACTCTGGCTAAAAATGAAAGACAAAGTGAAGCAGCTCAATGACAGAATATAGTACTTGAGCACATTTCCTGTTATTTCCCACCCCCTTGAACATGCGTTGCCCCCAGTAATTGGCCTGACCCGCACACAGACTGAGACGGCAGCGGCCTGGGCATTTCTCTGGAGAACGCTGGCTGTCATGGAACCAGTGTAGTCCCACTCTGAGCTTGTAAACAGTGGATGTCGATGGTGTCGAGGAGGAGGAGCACACACCTCCCCCGAGCTGGAGCCGTCTCTCGGCAACCGTCTCCATGGTGACCACAGATATCACTTTCACTAAAAATACCTCTGCGGGGGACACCTCAGAAACACGCACTCAGTGTCTGTGCTTTTGTCCAGTGTGTGTCAGCGGCTGTGGTTTCTCGTGTGGTCCATGTCGTGGCCTGTGAGTGACTTATCACAGGTCAGGACACAAGCAGCTGTACAAAGGTGTCGACTCGAGCAGAAAGTCAGGTCTATCCTCTAAAGTCTAGAGACGTGCTTCTCAGCTGGTACGGCTTCAGGACCCACCATTAAAAAAATCCCCACCAAATAGAAAACTGATTTGTTTTATTCATTGCAAAATACAGAATTCCCCTCACAAATCACACAAAAAACACAATTCCATAACATTGAAACTGACACCGGTGGTGTTTCTCCACGTTCTCAGCACCTACATTTTGAAAAATTGTTTTCGGGGAAAGGCTCACGACCCACTGCATAATGATTCTGTGACGCATTTTAGGTTGAGAATCACTGGTCTAGAGCCAGCTCTGACCAAACAAAGAAAAACGTCCAGGTTAAGAATTATAATCACTTATAATAATGTCAACTGGACAAGCTTAACAGTCCAACTGTCGGCCTTACTTTGTTGTGGGACTTGTCCAGCTGCCGGTGATGTCAGTCTGTGTTGCCAGTTCAGATGGGGCTCCTCCTTTACTCTGAGCAGAAACAACTTAACTCCCAAAGCACCTCTCCCTGTCCAGTTTCAGGACATCCATCCTCAAATTCACTGAGGACTAAAAGCACCTTCCATATGATCATTTTTCTTTTACCACTTTATGAAGCTTAATTGATTAAATAATAAATTCAAATTCTTTAAAACTAAAACTAAAGTTCTGAACTACGGTGAAGGGATCTGTTAATCTTATTGAACGAAGCAGAAGTACAGATGCATATATGAGAGTAGGCCTACTGCAGTTAGCGGGTTGGCTAGTGCTAATGTCATGCCCTAGCAAGACTGTATGAGAACATACTGTACCATTGACTCCGTGTGAACCAATGAGAGCGCAGCCTGTCTGTGATGTCACCTCGTTTATACATCTCTCTCTTTCTTTATCCCTCTGTTTTTGTAGAAATCTGTCGTTCAGGTTTCCAAGAAGGTAGGCACTGCCCACAGCTCTCCGCCCCTCTCCTCATAAGACATCTGTCCTCTGGTGTTTGTGCAGCTTTCGTTGAAGCCTTCCCTTGTGCCTTTGAGCCTGTCCTCTGTTCTCTGTGGTTGGACCTTTATTTATTTATTTATTTATTTATTTATTTATTTATTTATTTTTGAGCCTCTGGTTTTGCCGTGGCCCGTTTGATTTCTTCTCTTCAGACGTACAGCTCACTAACCCCTCACCAAGCACCTAACCACCCTCATGTTCCACCACAGTAACCCTCCATCTGCCCTTCACCTCTGACCCTTGACCCCTCACCCAGCTCATCTGCACAAGTGCACACTTCATCCGCTATGGCACAGTACTCCAAACCAGCAGAGGTGTGGACACCAGGCAGGTTCAGTCACTCATAGTTTCCTCTTGACCAAGGTGGGGGTCCACCCTGTGCAGTGGGCGAGCACATGGCACAGTTTAGCCAGAAGTGCCTAACTGGAGGAGGTAGCCTATTGTGTTTGTTTTTGGTCGAAGGGGGAAGCCTAGAGGGGGAAGACAAGAGGAGAATCTTAGACACAGAAAGGCCCACTGGTCCAGGGACGTGCCCGGTGTGTGTTAACCCCTCTGCCACTGTGTCCAACTGGTCTTTATCTCTGACTTACCGTCAAATGGTTTGATTTGAGTAAAGTCCCTTTTAATGGAACAGATTATGGGGATTTTCTGCGTGTAAAGCATTCCTGTAGGTCCTATACTGTAGTTAGGCCAAATATCAGCCCCCAGTCAATGAAATGTTTGATTTCTTTTACCTTGAAACTATTCATTTTAGTCAGAGAGATAATACTTTGTAGACCCAAAAAACTATTTTTTCGGAACTGCGTCTTCCCAAAGATTATAACACTTTTTGTGACGGGGTTGCCACCTACAGGTTAAACTTATTTTTTTATTTTTTATTTTTTACCAAATACATCTTTTTGGTGACCAACAACCTTCGATAATACAGCAGGATCTAGAAATCCTTCCTGCTCATTTAGGCGCTTACTGTATATCTGCTTCATGAGTACAAACACTTGATGGACTTGAAGTCCAAAGCACAGGACTTTACTTTAATAACAAGGACTTGTTTTTGCCTCATTTGAACCAACTTACATTAACACTTGGATTCATGGCTGAATGAAATAGTATTAAACATTTAACTCACTAATGACACCACCGTTAACAACTAACAAACAGAACTGAGCAATGAGAGATTTAGCTCAATCAGCCGGATAAACATCCTAATCCCTCCAAGTCATGCTGATCACCTCACCCTCACTTCCCAGAAACTAGACTTCTGTGATGTAGACCCGCCTGGAGCCCGTCCTGGTCTGAGGGGGTAATGTCCCGGTGTAGGGGGGTTATGTCCCCGTCTGAGGCGGTAATGTCCCCGTCTGAGGCGGTAATGTCCCCATCTGAGGCGGTAATGTCCCCGTCTGAGGCGGTAATGTCCCCGTCTGAGGAGGCAATATCCCGGCCTGAGGGGGTAATGGCCCGGTCTGAGGGGTGTAGTCTGGGGGGATAATGACCCAGTCTGAGGGGGTAATGGCCCGGTCTGAGGGGTGTAGTTTGATGGGGGTAATGGCCCGGTCTGAGGGGTGTAGTTTGATGGGGGTAATGACCCGGTCTGAGGGGGTAATGACCTGGTCTGAGGGGGTAATGACCCGGTCTGAGGGGGTAATGACCCGGTCTGAGGGGGTAATGACCCGGTCTGAGGGGGTAATGGCCCGGTGTGAGGGGGTAATGACCCGGTGTGAGGGGGTAATGGCCCGGTCTGAGGGGGTAATGGCCCGGTCTGAGGGGGTAATGGCCCGGTCTGAGGGGGTAATGACCCGGTCTGAGGGGGTAATGACCCGGTCTGAGGGGGTAATGACCCGGTCTGAGGGGGTAATGACCCGGTCTGAGGGGTGTAGTCTGAGGGGGATAATGACCCGGTCTGAGGGGTGTAGTCTGAGGGGGATAATGACCCGGTCTGAGGGGTGTAGTCTGAGGGAGATAATGACCCGGTCTGAGGGGTGTAGTCTGAGGGGGATAATGACCCGGTCTGAGGGGTGTAGTCTGAGGGGGATAATGACCCGGTCTGAGGGGTGTAGTCTGAGGGAGATAATGACCCGGTCTGAGGGGTGTAGTCTGAGGGGGATAATGACCCGGTCTGAGGGGTGTAGTCTGAGGGGGATAATGACCCGGTCTGAGGGGTGTAGTCTGAGGGGGATAATGACCCGGTCTGAGGGGTGTAGTCTGAGGGGGATAATGACCCGGTCTGAGGGGTGTAGTCTGAGGGAGATAATGACCCGGTCTGAGGGGTGTAGTCTGAGGGGGATAATGACCCGGTCTGAGGGGGGTAGTCTGAGGGGGATAATGACCCGGTCTGAGGGGTGTAGTCTGAGGGGGATAATGACCCGGTCTGAGGGGTGTAGTCTGAGGCAGATAATGACCCGGTCTGAGGGGACAGGGACAGGGACACACAGCCGTTTTCTCTGGCCCTAACAACAGCACCTGGATGGCTTGGACACACTTCTCTCTGTGTGGTTCTTTCTGTGTTACATACTGTCTGTGGTCCACTGCTCCCTCTGCTGGTGACTACATGCACAGCAGGACACTATGGCCAGGCCTTTTCCAGGATGTGCATAAGGAAGGTCTTATAATATGTCACTCTAGTTTTAGAGATCTAAGGATAGACTGGCACTCACTACAGTCACAGTCTATCTACAGCAGAAATAAAAACATCCACCATTTCAATCAATACGAACCCTTTATGTGACATATGTTTTAAGGCAGGCTAGCATGTTTGTAGTTCTGGAAGAGGCCTGACCAAGCATCTCTGTACAAAGTCATGTGACATCGCAGTGTAAAGGCACACATGCAAGTGGGCCTGGCTGTAAACTGACCCTTGACTAACCACGGGGCGCCATGTTGGCTCCTCTGTAACAGGTGCAGGGGCTCAAGACTTCATTGTGCTGTTCATACTCCTGTGTCATGCCACTGTTTAACCATGTTTTGTTTCAGCTGCAGCCGCACACGCGTCGCCTTGTGTAGTACATGTATGTGTGAGTGTGAATGTAGCAGGCTGCGGACTCGCTGGACCTGAGTACCTCCTGAAACTGCTCCTCCCAATCCAAAAGCACGGGCCACTGTTCGGTTCAGGGCGGGGATCGTATAAAACATCAAATGAACAGTGTAGACTGACGTGTAGACTGACGTGTAGACTGACGTGTAGACTGACGTGTAGACTGACGTGTAGACTGACGTGTAGACTGACGTGTAGACTGACGCGTAGACTGACGCGTAGGCTGACGTGTAGACTGACGTGTAGGCTGACGCGTAGACTGACGCGTAGGCTGACGTGTAGACTGACGTGTAGGCTGACGTGTAGACTGACGTGTAGGCTGACGCGTAGACTGACGCGTAGACTGACGCGTAGGCTGACGCGTAGGCTGACGTGTAGACTGACGTGTAGAATCACGTGTAGAATCACGTGTAGAATGACGTGTAGACTGACGTGTAGACTGACGCGTAGAATCACGTGTAGAGTCACGTGTAGAATGACGTGTAGAATCACGTGTAGAATGACGTGTAGAATCACGTGTAGAATCACGTGTAGAATGACGTGTAGACTGACGCGTAGACTGACGCGTAGACTGACGCGTAGACTGACGTGTAGAATCACGTGTAGACTGACGCGTAGACTGACGTGTAGAATCACGTGTAGACTGACGCGTAGACTGACGCGTAGAATCATGCGTAGACTGACGCGTAGAATGACGTGTAGACTGACGTGTAGAATCACGTGTAGACTGACGCGTAGACTGACGCGTAGAATCATGCGTAGACTGACGTGTAGAATCACGTGTAGACTGACGCGTAGACTGACGTGTAGAATCACGTGTAGACTGACGCGTAGACTGACGCGTAGAATCATGCGTAGACTGACGCGTAGAATGACGTGTAGGCTGACGCGTAGAATGACGTGTAGACTGACGTGTAGAATCACGTGTAGACTGACGCGTAGAATCACGCGTAGAATCACGCGTAGAATCACGCGTAGACTGACGCGTAGAATCACGTGTAGACTGACGTGTAGAATTACGTGTAGACTGACGCGTAGAATCACGTGTAGACTCACGTGTAGAATCACGTGTAGACTGACGTGTAGAATGACCTGTAGAATGACGTGTAGGCTGACGTGTAGACTGACGTGTAGGCTGACGTGTAGAATCACGTGTAGACTGACGCGTAGAATCACGCGTAGACTGACGCGTAGAATCACGCGTAGACTGACGCGTAGAATGACGTGTAGAATCACGTGTAGACTGACGCGTAGAATCACATGTAGACTCACGTGTAGAATCACGTGTAGACTGACGTGTAGAATGACGTGTAGAATGACGTGTAGAATGACGTGTAGAATGACGTGTAGGCTGACGTGTAGAATGACGCGTAGGCTGACGCGTAGGCTGACGTGTAGACTGACGTGTAGAATGACGCGTAGGCTGACGCGTAGACTGACGTGTAGAATGACGCGTAGGCTGACGTGTAGGCTGACGTGTAGACTGACGTGTAGAATGACGCGTAGGCTGACGTGTAGACTGACGTGTAGAATGACGCGTAGGCTGACGCGTAGACTGACGTGTAGAATGACGCGTAGATTGACGTGTAGAATGACTGACGTGTAGAATGACGTGTAGAATGACGTGTAGAATGACGCGTAGGCTGACGCGTAGGCTGACGCGTAGAATGACGCGTAGAATGACGCGTAGATTGACGCGTAGAATGACTGACGTGTAGAATGACGTGTAGAATGACGTGTAGAATGACTGACGTGTAGAATGACGTGTAGAATGACGTGTAGAATGACGTGTAGAATGACTGACGTGTAGAATGACGTGTAGAATGACGTGTAGAATGACGTGTAGAATGACGCGTAGAATGACGCGTAGAATGACGTGTAGACTGACGTGTAGACTGACGTGTAGAATGACGTGTAGAATGACGTGTAGACTGACGCGTAGAATGACGCGTAGAATGACGTGTAGAATGACGCGTAGAATGACGTGTAGAATGACGTGTAGAATGACGCGTAGAATGACGCGTAGAATGACGTGTAGACTGACGCGTAGAATGACGCGTAGACTGACGTGTAGAATGACGTGTAGACTGACGTGTAGACTGACGTGTAGACTGACGTGTAGACTGACGTGTAGACTGACGTGTAGAATGACGTGTAGAATGACGTGTAGAATGACGTGTAGAATGACGTGTAGACTGACGCGTAGACTGACGCGTAGAATGACGCGTAGAATGACGCGTAGAATGACGTGTAGAATGACGCGTAGAATGACGCGTAGAATGACGCGTAGAATGACGCGTAGAATGACGTGTAGAATGACGTGTAGACTGACGTGTAGACTGACGTGTAGACTGACGTGTAGACTGACGTGTAGACTGACGTGTAGAATGACGTGTAGAATGACGTGTAGAATGACGTGTAGAATGACGTGTAGACTGACGTGTAGAATGACGTGTAGAATGACGTGTAGAATGACGTGTAGGCTGACGCGTAGGATGACGCGTAGACTGACGCGTAGGCTGACGCGTAGAATGACGCGTAGAATGACGTGTAGACTGACGTGTAGACTGACGTGTAGAATGACGTGTAGAATGACGTGTAGAATGACGTGTAGACTGACGTGTTGACACAGCAGTTTGGAGTGGTGGGGGAGGTGGAGGGAGGTCAACTTGGAGAAATGTGGAGTGGCACTCTGAAACTGATTCATTCTTTAGTGTAAACCGTTTCGATCAGGCTAGAAACAACTACTCACTGTTATTTGTGTAGTGAAAGCAATTTGAGAGCTGAGATGATAAGTGTGCTGAAGGGAACCGGGGCCGGCATTAGAAAGCTTTAAAGTCATTAAATCAATCGTGTTAGATAGAATGATGGGACCATAATGAAAGTGAGTGAAAATAGTTGAGCTTAACAGGGATGCACTGATCCGATACTGGGATATCGGAGCCGATACTGGGATATCGGAGCCGATACTAGTTTAAGTGAATATGGGCGTGGTGCATATCACTGGAAAGCTAATAACCTGGAGAATTCAATCGCTATGTATTTTTGGTTGCCGCCTAAAATTCTGCGATGAGCAATAGCATGCTAAAGCTAGCGGGAGCATGTTAATGCTAACAGAAACTATGAAGTCAGAAATACCTAAAGTAATCTAATAAAATCAAATGGCCCCCAGTGTTTGTATTGAAGTTAAGAAATAAGTGATGGAACATGTTTGTCATGATCAGATCACTTCATGTGAGTTGTTTATATTCATGTGAGCTAAAGCGACTACACGATGATGGACCTGCAGGTGCCACACCTCACACTTCCTCCTGGGGAGGGCTGACTGTGGAGTTACTCACATCCGCCATGAGAGCGGGGGCCGCGTTTCTCACTCATTCGGGGGGGCGTGGGTTTCTGGTGGATTTAGCGATTATCTTCCAGCGCGATGATCACGATTATTAAAAAATGTGGCCGCATTTTTTATCGCCATTAACAATATTTTTGTTTATAATCCCATCCCTAATTCAAATAAAAGAAACATGGGATGTGGGCCGAGGGCCGGTGTGGTACAGAGGGCTGAGGGCTGAGGGCAGGTGTGGTACAGAGGGCAGAGGGCCGGTGTGGTACAGAGGGCAGAGGGCCGGTGTGGTACAGAGGGCAGAGGGCCGGTGTGGTACAGAGGGCAGAGGGCCGGTGTGGTACAGAGGGCAGAGGGCCGGTGTGGTACAGAGGGCAGAGGGCTGAGGGCCGGTGTGGTACAGAGGGCAGAGGGCCGGTGTGGTACAGAGGGCTGAGGGCTGAGGGCCGGTGTGGTGCAGAGGGCAGAGGGCCGGTGTGGTACAGAGGGCTGAGGGCCGGTGTGGTACAGAGGGCAGAGGGCCGGTGTGGTACAGAGGGCAGAGGGCTGAGGGCCGGTGTGGTACAGAGGGCAGAGGGCAGAGGGCCGGTGTGGTACAGAGGGCAGAGGGCCGGTGTGGTACAGAGGGCAGAGGGCAGAGGGCCGGTGTGGTACAGAGGGCAGAGGGCCGGTGTGGTACAGAGGGCAGAGGGCTGAGGGCCGGTGTGGTACAGAGGGCAGAGGGCTGAGGGCCGGTGTGGTACAGAGGGCTGAGGGCTGAGGGCAGGTGTGGTACAGAGGGCTGAGGGCCGGTGTGGTACAGAGGGCAGAGGGCCGGTGTGGTACAGAGGGCAGAGGGCTGAGGGCCGGTGTGGTACAGAGGGCAGAGGGCAGAGGGCCGGTGTGGTACAGAGGGCAGAGGGCCGGTGTGGTACAGAGGGCTGAGGGCTGAGGGCCGGTGTGGTGCAGAGGGCAGAGGGCCGGTGTGGTACAGAGGGCTGAGGGCCGGTGTGGTACAGAGGGCAGAGGGCCGAGGGCCGGTGTGGTACAGAGGGCTGAGGGCTGAGGGCCGGTGTGGTACAGAGGGCAGAGGGCCGGTGTGGTACAGAGGGCAGAGGGCAGAGGGCCGGTGTGGTACAGAGGGCTGAGGGCTGAGGGCCGGTGTGGTACAGAGGGCAGAGGGCCGGTGTGGTACAGAGGGCAGAGGGCAGAGGGCCGGTGTGGTACAGAGGGCTGAGGGCCGGTGTGGTACAGAGGGCAGAGGGCAGAGGGCCGGTGTGGTACAGAGGGCAGAGGGCTGAGGGCCGGTGTGGTACAGAGGGCAGAGGGCAGAGGGCCGGTGTGGTACAGAGGGCAGAGGGCAGAGGGCCGGTGTGGTACAGAGGGCAGAGGGCAGAGGGCCGGTGTGGTACAGAGGGCAGAGGGCCGGTGTGGTACAGAGGGCAGAGGGCTGAGGGCCGGTGTGGTACAGAGGGCAGAGGGCAGAGGGCCGGTGTGGTACAGAGGGCAGAGGGCAGAGGGCCGGTGTGGTACAGAGGGCAGAGGGCAGAGGGCCGGTGTGGTACAGAGGGCAGAGGGCCGGTGTGGTACAGAGGGCAGAGGGCAGAGGGCCGGTGTGGTACAGAGGGCAGAGGGCAGAGGGCCGGTGTGGTACAGAGGGCAGAGGGCAGAGGGCCGGTGTGGTACAGAGGGCAGAGGGCCGGTGTGGTACAGAGGGCAGAGGGCAGAGGGCCGGTGTGGTACAGAGGGCAGAGGGCAGAGGGCCGGTGTGGTACAGAGGGCAGAGGGCCGGTGTGGTACAGAGTGGACTCAGGCCCCGTGGAGGCCAGGCAGCAGCATGGATGTGGTGTGGGCTCCAGCTCTACATACACACTACTACACACACACTACACACTACTACATACACACTACTACACACACACTACACACTACTACATACACACTACTACACACACACTACACACTACTACATACACACTACACACTACTACACACACACTACACATACTACACACACACTTCACATACTGCACACCAGCACAGACTAAACTCTTTGATTTTTCCCGAGGAGTCCGTATGAGGGCGAGGGGCGAGATGAGGGCAGCAGGTGAGGACAAGCAAAGCGCCCGTCAAACGTAGCTGCAGCCAATCAGTAGCTGGGTGTGAATGCAGGGGGCGGGGCGAGCGAGCGGTGATGGGGAGAGATGATCCTGTGCATGGAGGGTGTGTCTAAATCTGCGCCTCGTGTCTGTGGGACAGTTGGAGCCAACAGTCAACATGTTTCCAGTCTCCGTTTGTTCCTTTGGGGATTAGAGCGCTGACCACAGCGTGATGGACATACTTCTGTGGTCATACAGTGCTATCCATGGGGTTTCTGACTTCTTTAACCTTCATTTCATCTGGAAAGTTTCTCTGAGAGAGCAAACCTTTCTCAGGAGGGAGAAGCAGCATTCTTCTCTTGACCAAAAAGGTAGCACCTATCCATAATTCCAACAATGTCCAGGTCCAGGACCAAGATGGACATAGATATTGTGTTCCTTTGGCTACTGTATCACAGAGCGTACCAAACATCTCTGTATATCTGTCAGATATAGGTGCTCCCATTTCCATGTTTCAAATTGAGAAAGTTGACCCAGAGACACCCTGAGCACATGTTCTTCAGTAGGTCACCATCAGACGTGTGTTCTTCCCCAAAGGGAAGGCGGAGAACCCTCTCTCACAGACACTGGCCTCCTGTGATTCCTCCGTCTCCATCATGTCCATGTCCTGTCCCTGTGCTGTGTCTGTCCCTCTGAGACTCTCTGACCCGTCTCCTGTCCACTGTGTGCCCCTGTGGTCACTGTCCTGCAGGTCCATGCTGAGCAGCACTGCGGACAAAGCAGAGAAGACGTCCGGCGGAGTCCTGTCCTCTTCCTCCAACAACGACGAGAACAACTCGTCCCCCGGCTCCGGCAACACAGGTCACTTCAACTTTCAAGCTCTAAAAGTACTCAAGTATCTGTGCTGACCACTCACTACTCCAGCACAGATGCTTCAAAGTATTCCGTATTTCACTGACCTCTTTGTGAACGCCCGGCTGGTCAATCTGAGATATAGGGAGATATAGAGAGATATAGGGAGATATAGGGAGAGATAGGGAGATATAGAGAGATATAGGGAGATATAGAGAGATATAGGGAGATATAGAGAGATATAGGGAGATATAGGGAGATATAGGGAGATATAGGGAGATATAGGGAGATATAGGGAGATATAGGGAGATATAGGGAGATATAGGGAGATATAGAGAGATATAGGGAGATATAGAGAGATATAGGGAGATATAGAGAGATATAGGGAGATATAGGGAGATATAGAGAGATATAGAGAGATATAGGGAGATATAGGGAGATATAGAGAGATATAGAGAGATATAGAGAGATATAGGGAGTTATAGGGAGATATAGGGAGATATAGGGAGATATAGGGAGATATAGAGAGATATAGGGAGATATAGGGAGATATAGGGAGATATAGGGAGATATAGAGAGATATAGGGAGATATAGAGAGATATAGGGAGATATAGAGAGATATAGAGAGATATAGGGAGATATAGGGAGATATAGAGAGATATAGAGAGATATAGGGAGTTATAGGGAGATATAGGGAGATATAGGGAGATATAGGGAGATATAGAGAGATATAGGGAGATATAGAGAGATATAGAGAGATATAGAGAGATATAGGGAGATATAGGGAGATATAGAGAGATATAGGGAGATATAGGGAGATATAGGGAGTTATAGGGAGATATAGGGAGATATAGGGAGATATAGGGAGTTATAGGGAGATATAGAGAGATATAGGGAGTTATAGGGAGTTATAGGGAGATATAGGGAGATATAGGGAGATATAGGGAGATATAGGGAGATATAGAGAGATATAGAGATATATAGGGAGAGATATAGAGAGATATAGAGAGATATAGGGAGATATAGAGAGATATAGAGAGATATAGGGAGTTATAGGGAGATATAGGGAGATATAGGGAGATATAGGGAGATATAGGGAGATATAGAGATATATAGGGAGAGATATAGAGAGATATAGAGAGATATAGGGAGATATAGAGAGATATAGAGAGATATAGAGAGATATAGAGAGATATAGAGATATATAGGGAGAGATATAGAGAGATATAGAGAGATATAGGGAGTTATAGGGAGATATAGGGAGATATAGGGAGATATAGGGAGATATAGGGAGATATAGGGAGATATAGGGAGAGATATAGAGAGATATAGAGAGATATAGGGAGATATAGAGAGATATAGAGAGATATAGAGAGATATAGAGAGATATAGGGAGGTATAGAGAGGTATAGGGAGATATAGAGAGATATAGGGAGATATAGGGAGATATAGGGAGTTATAGAGAGATATAGAGAGATATAGAGAGATATAGAGAGACATAGAGAGACATAGGGAGATATAGAGAGGTATAGGGAGATATAGAGAGATATAGGGAGATATAGGGAGATATAGGGAGATATAGGGAGATATAGGGAGATATAGAGAGATATAGGGAGATATAGAGAGATATAGAGAGATATAGAGAGATATAGGGAGATATAGAGAGGTATAGGGAGATATAGGGAGATATAGAGAGATATAGGGAGATATAGAGAGGTATAGAGAGATATAGGGAGATATAGAGAGGTATAGAGAGATATAGGGAGATATAGGGAGGTATAGGGAGGTATAGGGAGATATAGGGAGATATAGAGAGATATAGGGAGGTATAGAGAGATATAGGGAGATATAGAGAGGTATAGAGAGATATAGGGAGATATAGGGAGATATAAGGAGATATAGAGAGGTATAGAGAGATATAGGGAGATATAGAGAGATATAGAGAGATATAGAGAGATATAGGGAGATATAGAGAGGTATAGGGAGATATAGGGAGATATAGGGAGATATAAGGAGATATATAGAGGTATAGAGAGATATAGGGAGATATAAGGAGATATATAGAGATATAGAGAGATATAGGGAGATATAGAGAGATATAGGGAGATATAGGGAGATATAGAGAGATATAGAGAGATATAGGGAGATATAGAGAGGTATAGGGAGATATAGAGAGGTATAGGGAGATATAAGGAGATATATAGAGATATAGAGAGATATAGGGAGATATAGAGAGATATAGAGAGATATAGGGAGATATAAGGAGATATATAGAGGTATAGAGAGATATAGGGAGATATAGAGAGATATAGAGAGATATAGGGAGATATAGAGAGGTATAGGGAGATATAAGGAGATATATAGAGGTATAGAGAGATATAGGGAGATATAAGGAGATATATAGAGATATAGAGAGATATAGGGAGATATAGAGAGATATAGAGAGATATAGGGAGATATAGGGAGATATAGAGAGATATAGGGAGATATAAGGAGATATATAGAGGTATAGAGAGATATAGGGAGATATAGGGAGATATAAGGAGATATATAGAGGTATAGAGAGATATAGGGAGATATAGAGAGATATAGAGAGATATAGGGAGATATAGAGATATAGGGAGATATAGAGAGATATAGAGAGATATAGGGAGATATAAGGAGATATATAGAGGTATAGGGAGATATAGAGATATAGGGAGAGATATAGAGAGATATAGAGAGATATAGGGAGATATAGGGAGATATATAGGGAGAGATATAGGGAGATATAGGGAGATATAGAGAGATATAGGGAGATATAAGGAGATATATAGAGGTATAGGGAGATATAGGGAGATATAGGGAGATATATAGGGAGAGATATAGGGAGATATAGGGAGATATAGAGAGATATAGGGAGATATAAGGAGATATATAGAGGTATAGGGAGATATAGAGATATAGGGAGAGATATAGAGAGATATAGAGAGATATAGGGAGATATAGGGAGATATAGAGAGGTATAGAGAGATATAGGGAGATATAGGGAGATATAGAGAGATATAGGGAGATATAAGGAGATATATAGAGGTATAGAGAGATATAGGGAGATATAGGGAGATATATAGGGAGAGATATAGGGAGATATAGGGAGATATAGAGAGATATAGGGAGATATAAGGAGATATATAGAGGTATAGGGAGATATAGAGATATAGGGAGAGATATAGAGAGATATAGAGAGATATAGGGAGATATAGGGAGATATATAGGGAGATATAGGGAGAAATAGAGAGGTATAGAGAGATATAGAGATATAGAGAGATATAGAGAGATATAGAGAGATATAGGGAGATATAAGGAGATATATAGAGGTATAGAGAGATATAGGGAGATATAGGGAGATATATAGGGAGAGATATAGGGAGATATAGGGAGATATAGAGAGATATAGGGAGATATAAGGAGATATATAGAGGTATAGGGAGATATAGAGATATAGGGAGAGATATAGAGAGATATAGAGAGATATAGGGAGATATAGGGAGATATAGAGAGGTATAGAGAGATATAGGGAGATATAGGGAGATATAAGGAGATATATAGAGGTATAGGGAGATATAGAGATATAGGGAGAGATATAGAGAGATAGAGAGATATAGAGAGATATAGGGAGATATAAGGAGATATATAGAGGTATAGGGAGATATAGAGATATAGGGAGAGATATAGAGAGATATAGAGAGATATAGGGAGATATAGGGAGATATATAGGGAGATATAGGGAGAAATAGAGAGGTATAGAGAGATATAGAGAGGTATAGAGAGGTATAGAGAGATATAGGGAGATATAGAGAGATATAGAGAGATATAGAGAGGTATAGAGAGATATAGGGAGATATAGGGAGATATAGGGAGATATAGAGAGATATAGAGAGATATAGGGAGATATAGAGAGATATAGAGAGGTATAGAGAGGTATAGAGAGGTATAGGGAGATATAGGGAGATATAGGGAGATATAGGGAGATATAGGGAGATATAGGGAGGTATAGGGAGATATAGGGAGATATAGAGAGATATAGAGAGATATAGGGAGATATAGAGAGATATAGAGAGATATAGGGAGATATAGAGAGATATAGAGAGGTATAGAGAGGTATAGGGAGATATAGGGAGATATAGGGAGATATAGGGAGGTATAGGGAGGTATAGGGAGATATAGGGAGATATAGGGAGATATAGGGAGATATAGGGAGGTATAGGGAGATATAGGGAGATATAGAGAGATATAGGGAGATATAAGGAGATATAGAGAGATATAGAGAGATATAGAGAGATATAGGGAGATATAGAGAGATATAGAGAGATATAGAGAGATATAGAGAGGTATAGAGAGATATAGAGAGATATAGGGAGATATAGAGAGATATAGAGAGATATAGAGATATATAATAATAATAATGCATCGGTTTTATATAGCGCTTTTCTGGACACTCAAAGACGCTTTACATTGCATTATTCATTCACTCCATACTTGGTGGTGGTAAGCTACTATTGTAGCCACAGCTGCCCTGGGGTAGACTGACGGAAGTGAGGCAACCAGTCTGCGCCATCGGCCCCTCCGACCACCACCAACCACTCACTCACTCACTACATTCGCTTCCTGGTGTTACCAAACGGTCTCCCATCCAAGTACCGACCAGGCCCTTCCCTGCTGAGCTTCCCAGGTCTGACGGGATTGGGCAGAGCAAAGGCGGTATGACCACATAGGGAGAGATATAGGGAGAAATAGAGATATATAGAGAGATATAGGGAGATATAGGGAGATATAGGGAGATATAGGGAGATATAGGGAGATATAGAGAGATATAGAGAGGTATAGAGAGACATAGGGAGATATAGAGAGATATAGATATAGAGAGGTATAGGGAGATATAGGGAGATATAGAGATATATAGGGAGATATAGGGAGATATAGGGAGATATAGGGAGATATAGGGAGATATAGAGAGATATAGGGAGATATAGGGAGATATAGATATAGAGAGGTATAGGGAGATATAGGGAGATATAGAGATATATAGGGAGATATAGGGAGATATAGGGAGATATAGGGAGATATAGGGAGATATAGAGAGATATAGATATAGAGAGGTATAGGGAGATATAGGGAGATATAGAGATATATAGGGAGATATAGGGAGATATAGGGAGATATAGGGAGATATAGATATAGAGAGGTATAGGGAGATATAGGGAGATATAGAGATATATAGGGAGATATAGGGAGATATAGGGAGATATAGGGAGATATAGAGAGATATAGATATAGAGAGGTATAGGGAGATATAGGGAGATATAGAGATATATAGGGAGATATAGGGAGATATAGGGAGATATAGGGAGATATAGGGAGATATAGAGAGATATAGGGAGATATAGGGAGATATAGAGAGATATAGAGAGATATAGATATAGAGAGGTATAAGGAGATATAGGGAGATATAGAGAGATATAGAGAGATATAGATATAGAGAGGTATAGGGAGATATAGGGAGATATAGAGATATATAGGGAGATATAGGGAGATATAGAGAGATATAGGGAGATATAGAGAGATATAGGGAGATATAGAGATAGATAGATATATATATACCTATTTCTTTCCCCCTCTTTTTTATTTAGTGAATGTGATCTTGGATTGGCTATAAGGTTATTGTGGGTTTCTAACAGATTCTTTAATTTTTCTCATGCACAAAAATCTCATATTTGTTGTGTTAAAAACAACTCTTTATCATTTCCTGGTTGGAGAAATGTTCTTTTTTGCCGTGTTTCGTGCGTGCCGTAAACCCCGTGGGTGAGGCCTCCTGATTATGAATATTTTGGGCGTTTCATTCAAATGACACTAGGATTTCTCCATGGCTTTTACCATCAGATGCTTCTGCGCACGGAAAGATCTGAGCGTAAAGCACAGGTTCATAAATGCCACGCGCACTCTGGCGCATATCGCAAATACACCTACACGTACACCGTTTTTGTACGCAATGTTGATAAATGAGGTCCATATACAGAGATAGAGATATATAGAGAGATATATAGAGAGATATATAGAGAGAGAGATGGAGAGAGAGATGTTTTGATAAAGTACACTTGATTAGACAGGGATGACAGGGTTCCTGTGCACCTCTTAGTCCTGCTCTGTAGGACTGGTGCTGACTGAGTGTGTGTTGCAGGTGGGACAGGCACCCCTCCAGCCATTGGGGGGCAGAAGGACCCGGCCAAACCCCGCTCCCTGCGCTTCACCTGGTCCATGAAGACCACCTCCTCCATGGAGCCCATGGAGATGATGCGGGAGATCCGCAAAGTGCTGGACTCCAACAGCTGCGAGTACGAGCTGCGCGAGCGCTACATGCTGCTGTGCGTGTCGGGGAACCCGGCCCGGGACGACTTTGTGCAGTGGGAGATGGAGGTGTGCAAACTGCCCCGCCTCTCGCTCAACGGGGTCCGCTTCAAACGCATCTCCGGCACTTCCATCGCCTTCAAGAACATTGCCTCAAAGATCGCCAACGAGCTGAAGCTGTGAGAGCGCCAGTCCCAGCAGGAGGGAGAGGTTTGGGGGGAGCTGAAGCGAACGCCAACGCGGAGGCGGGCTCACTCTGTCATTGTTGTGTGGACACTGTGGGGCTTCAGTCAGACTCTTTGCCATTCAGTCCTCTGCATGTCTGCCCTCTCATCACTGACCACTCACCTCCTGTATTTATTCAGCCAGGACTGACCGCCACAGGCGCCAGAACAGTCGCCTGAAGTCCGGAGAGTCAGTGAACGCTCCAGACTCCACTACAGCACAAACATATCCACATCACTCCCCACTCGTCTGCGCTCACATTTGTTACTTTGAAACCTTTTTTCTTTATTTTATTGCTTGTTAAAAGTTGTGCACTGGAAAAGATGGGCACATCCGACGAACAGAGGGGAGATCCATCGTTGCCTTTTCTTTGAAGAATCCTTTTCTTTCACATCTATGTCTGATCACTTTGGTCGGCGCGACGCCTTCATGTTGAGAATGTGTTTAATTTCAGCCCCTCCACAGCTCCCAAAGACACAGCCAAGACCCATCCAAGCGTGCGTGAGTGTGACTATATCCTGCACAGATCACTGGAGAAACCAAATCCACTCTGAAAACGGTGAAATCTCTCTGCTTCTCTTTGATGGGATAATATATTTTTGTGGTTTGTACAGATTGGATGTTGTAGGACGGGGTATGTGTGGAGTCCTTTTGCTGCCTTTTTGTTTGAGCACCTTCCACTCATGTCCGGGGCGTCGGTTTTGGCCCGGTTTGGAAAGGCCTTGGCCCAGCAGGTGGAGGCAGAGAGCAGACGGCACATACCTCTGCTCTCCACCGCTCACTCACTCAGCGCTCACACAAACCTAACACGTTCTTTATCACAGACACTGTCATTTTATAGCTGTTTAAGTTTTTAATACATGGAGAGTTGGTTGTTTTAAAGCTGATCTTTGTCTAAGGTGCTGGGTGTTGGATTCGAATGATATTTCCGGCTTTTGCTGTTATATTATCTCTTTCAGGGTTGATTTCTTTTACATTATTTTGTTTTACATTGCTGTAATTGACATTGATTTTAACTGTGTTTTGAGCAAACTGTAAGTGTAGTGCTGGGTATCGGGTTGGGGCTGATCAACGCCTGAACAATGTATTGTTTTTGTTTCCTTTTTGTGCAAAGACAAAATGATGAAAAATGACGCCCATAGTAATAAAAACAAGGATAATGACCATGGCCTGAGCTCTGTATTTGAAACGTGACAAAACTTTTCTAAGTGTGGTCCTCGTCCTACAGGTGGTATTCAAGGTCATCTGCCATTGTAAACTTCATTCATTTCTGCTTCAGTGATGCTCGAAGTTTGGGGTTTTCTGGTGGAGACGTGGCTTACACAGTTCACACAGAATGTAGATCTCATTTGGACCCAGTTTAGTCCTGATTTTATCTTCATTTAGATATGAAATCATGAACTATTCTTTCACATTTCAACACAAGTACGAACCATTAAAGGTTTTGTTCGTTGGTCTTTGGCTAAACGTGGCAGCCGCTGGTCTGGGGGATGAGGATGATGTCACGCACATGGGACTCAAACCCACTGTGCTGGGATTGGTTACAGTGTTCCATCTTCATTTGCTGAATGTCTCTCCCTGCTTTTCACCCCGTCTGACCTGCACAGTGTGTCACACACTCTGTGTTGGTGAGCGGCATTGTGTGGGCGCCATCTGGCGGTGAGCAAGCACTTCAGCAGTAATAAAGCAGGTCGGAGCGAAGTGGATTCATAGTGTGCCCTCTGCTGGTAGAGTTTGTTAGAGCTGGTCACCGGATTTTTCCTCTTCAAAAAATGTCATGTTTAGTTTTGGCCCAAACTCGTTTCTAGCTGTCACAGTCCCTCTTGCACACTCGCATTGTTCAAGCAAATCAATTATATGCCACTGCACCTTTCACGTTGTACAGCTTTGAGCAAAGTGAAGCATTTGGGGGGAAACATTGCAACAATCTATATTTTACAGTTGAACCCTGTGATGGCAGAAATAAATGTAATTTACAACAAAAAATCTGGTACTTCGGCTTTAATATTTTCTCACTCGGCTGTGACCCCTCCTCTCCTCAGGGCAACACTTTTGATGTGAACAAATCAAATATGACTGAAACTATTGAAGTTGTGTTTTGCCCCCTAAAACAGAAACAATGCTTTTCAGAACAAACTCATGATTTAAAGAATGATGGCGTTTTTGCTGAAGAATGATGTCGCTGGAGTAAAGGAAACGGAGCAGGAGGGAAAGGACTTTTATGACGCTGCGTGATCTGAGGCGGCTCTCGCTGTTCTCTGGATGTGGAGCGGTCAGCTGGTCCGTCTGCCCTCGCCCATCATCCAGGCGAGTGACCGCTCTGCTGAGGCGCTGCTTTCTGACGTGACTACACGAGCTGATATCCTTCAAATCTGGTGGAACCAAAACAGCACTCATTTGCGAAAGAACACTTATTTGGATAATGCTATAATATATAATATAATCATTCACCAATAGTGTGCATAGTGTGAGCTAATATCGGCCACAAGGGGGCAGTACAGGGGCACGATGGGAGTTAACTAATGGATTACTGCCATGATGAGATAAGATGCCATGTCTTCTCGCTCACACTGGTCAGATGCTTCAGACCCATGTCGCTCACACTGGTCAGATGTTTCAGACCCATGTCGCTCACACTGGTCAGATGCTTCAGGCCCATGTCGCTCACACTGGTCAGTTGCTTCAGACCCATGTCGCTCACACTGGTCAGATGTTTCAGACCCATGTCGCTCACACTGGTCAGATGCTTCAGACCCATGTCGCTCACACTGGTCAGATGCTTCAGACCCATGTCGCTCACACTGGTCAGATGCTTCAGGCCCATGTCGCTCACACTGGTCAGATGTTTCAGGCCCATGTCGCTCACACTGGTCACATTGGAGCTGGGTAAGGCCTGCTCAGGACTTTCAGTACACACAGATCAGAGTACACTGGACTGGGAGACTCCAAAAGTCATTTGAAACATTTTATTCTAAAAACATGTTTAACTGTTGTCATGGAGACTGCACACAGGGCTTTACAACTAAAAACGTGTGTGAACTAAAGAAACTTTGACTTTGGCAGCACAGTTCTCTCTGTGAACACAAGTCCTCATTTCAAATATTACATTTGTCCTGAACATTATCTTCAGATACATGGCTTCAGTTCAGAGCTAGCAAACGAGGAGGCTAACATCAGGTGAGCCTCTGAGTGTCCAGGTAAACATTATTTATCACAAGAAAATGTCTATGCTACTCACATGAATTAAACTATTACAGCTCGCCGTATAATGCCAGACCAAACAACAGTTCAACGCCATGAGTGTCTCTTAAAGGCGGCGGAGCAGATTCTTCACAAAGTGATACAGGCGCTGAAATGTACTCCCCATGTAAAGCCATATACACGTTTGATATTATTGTTATTCCTCTGGGACGTATTTCAGAAATGCTGTTAGCTGACAAAATATTCAAAATAGAAATTCAAAGCTGAAGGTCAATGTTCAAGGTAAAAACATCAGACCTATGTTCACAAAACGGATCCAAAACCAGACAGGGACAAGTTTGAAACAAAGACTGATTTTGGAATTTTGATTTTGGGCTGTGGTCAGCTCGAAAACTAAAACTAAAACTAAAGGGAAGCTTTTCTGAAACAAGCTCCAAAGCAAGACTTCTGCTTGTATCACAAAAAACACAAAGGGCTCAATCTGCTCCACCGAGAAGCTCGGCTCATCTTAAAGCAAAGGGAATCCAGTCCGGGAGTGGGCCACAGAGGGGTCAGGCTCCAGTCCGGGAGTGGGCCACAGAGGGGTCAGGCTCCAGTCCGGGAGTGGGCCACAGAGGGGTCAGGCTCCAGTCCGGGAGTGGGCCGCGGAGGGGTCAGGCTCCAGTCCGGGAGTGGGCCGCAGAGGGGTCAGGCTCCAGTCCGGGAGTGGGCCGCGGAGGGGTCAGGCTCCAGTCCGGGAGTGGGCCGCAGAGGGGTGAGGAGGTAGGCGTGTCTTAAAGGGAGTGCTCACTGGGCGAGTGTGTACGAGGAGGGGTCAGTGTGACGTAGCCTGCTCCACCTTGGACCCCAGCAGTGAGGGCGGCCCCTGAGCGGCCCCGGGGGAGGACGATGAGGGCCGGATGAGTGGAGGAGGGGGGTGGTTGTGAGGAGTGCGGGTCTGGAGTGGTCGTGTCTGCAGGGGCGGAGGCTGGCGCAGTAGGCTGGGCGGGGCAGATGGAGGTGCGGGACGTAGCAGCGGTGGAGGCTGGGACAGAGAGGACGGGGCCTGACCCGAGGACGGAGAGCCTCCCGAAGTGTCCGAGGGAGAGTCCTCCATCTTCACCTGCAAAGGCACCACATTAGGCAATTAGACGGGGCTAAGAACAGGCAGACGGGCAAAGCTAACGGCGGGTTAGTATGGAGGACCCTGGCTGCCAAAATAAATAAATATATTAATTAATTAATTAAAGATCAAATGTGCAAAGAAATGCATGCATTTATTATAATAAGTGCATTTATTATATATTTATTTATGTATTTATTTCTGTATTTCTTTATGAACATTGTTTTTGCTGATCATAGGATTTTAATAAAATGTTCATCAAATCTGAAAATGTAAAATGCCGACCACGGCCAACGGATGTGACGACATCGCCATCGCTCGTATTGTGTTTAAAGCAGTACTGTTTACGAAGTGCTATCTTAAGCCCTGGCCCTCAGATCGTCATCGTAACCACATCTCAGACAGGGGCCCTCACCTCGTCCTCGTCATTGGTTCCTTCAGCCCCAGGGCCCATGTCCTCTTCTTTAGGTGCGTCTTTGCTGGAGACCTGCTCCGCGGCCCACTCCCTCAGCACCTCGTCCAGGTTAAACCGGCGCCGATATGTCACGAAGAAGGAGCTGACCTGAACACAGGCAGAGTGAGTGTGGGCTCACGGAGAGCAGTAAGGGGGCGGTGTGTATGGAGAACAGTGCGGGTGTACTGGGGGAGAGCAGTGCGGGTGTACTGGGGAGAACAGTGCGGGTGTACTGGGGAGAACAGTGCGGGTGTACTGGGGAGAACAGTGCGGGTGTACTGGGGAGAACAGTGCGGGTGTACTGGGGAGAACAGTGCGGGTGTACTGGGGGAGAACAGTGCGGGTGTACTGGGGAGAGCAGTGCGGGTGTACTGGGGAGAGCAGTGCGGGTGTACTGGGGAGAGCAGTGCGGGTGTACTGGGGGAGAGCAGTGCGGGTGTACTGGGGAGAGCAGTGCGGGTGTACTGGGGAGAGCAGTGCGGGTGTACTGGGGAGAGCAGTGCGGGTGTACTGGGGAGAGCAGTGCGGGTGTACTGGGGAGAGCAGTGCGGGTGTACTGGGGAGAGCAGTGCGGGTGTACTGGGGAGAACAGTGCGGGTGTACTGGGGGAGAGCAGTGCGGGTGTACTGGGGAGAGCAGTGCGGGTGTACTGGGGAGAGCAGTGCGGGTGTACTGGGGGAGAACAGTGCGGGTGTACTGGGGGAGAACAGTGCGGGTGTACTGGGGAGAACAGTGCGGGTGTACTGGGGGAGAACAGTGCGGGTGTACTGGGGAGAGCAGTGCGGGTGTACTGGGGGATAGCAGTGCGGGTGTACTGGGGAGAACAGTGCGGGTGTACTGGGGGAGAACAGTGCGGGTGTACTGGGGGAGAGCAGTGCGGGTGTACTGGGGAGAGCAGTGCGGGTGTACTGGGGGAGAACAGTGCGGTGGTACTGGGGGAGAGCAGTGCGGGTGTACTGGGGGATAGCAGTGCGGGTGGACTGGGGAGAACAGTGCGGGTGTACTGGGGAGAACAGTGCGGGTGTACTGGGGGAGAGCAGTGCGGGTGTACTGGGGAGAGCAGTGCGGGTGTACTGGGGAGAGCAGTGCGGGTGTACTGGGGGAGAACAGTGCGGGTGTACTGGGGGAGAGCAGTGCGGGTGTACTGGGGAGAACAGTGCGGGTGTAATGGGGGAGAACAGTGCGGGTGTACTGGGGGAGAACAGTGCGGTGGTACTGGGGGAGAGCAGTGCGGGTGTACTGGGGAGAGCAGTGCGGGTGTACTGGGGAGAACAGTGCGGGTGTACTGGGGAGAACAGTGCGGTTGTACTGGGGAGAACAGTGCGGGTGTACTGGGGGAGAACAGTGCGGGTGTACTGGGGAGAGCAGTGCGGGTGTACTGGGGAGAACAGTGCGGGTGTACTGGGGAGAACAGTGCGGTTGTACTGGGGAGAACAGTGCGGGTGTACTGGGGAGAACAGTGCGGGTGTACTGGGGGAGAGCAGTGCGGGTGTACTGGGGAGAACAGTGCGGGTGTACTGGGGAGAGCAGTGCGGGTGTACTGGGGAGAGCAGTGCGGGTGTACTGGGGAGAGCAGTGCGGGTGTACTGGGGAGAGCAGTGCGGGTGTACTGGGGAGAGCAGTGCGGGTGTACTGGGGAGAACAGTGCGGGTGTACTGGGGGAGAACAGTGCGGGTGTACTGGGGGAGAACAGTGCGGGTGTACTGGGGGAGAACAGTGCGGGTGTACTGGGGGAGAACAGTGCGGGTGTACTGGGGGAGAGCAGTGCGGGTGTACTGGGGAGAGCAGTGCGGGTGTACTGGGGAGAGCAGTGCGGGTGTACTGGGGAGAGCAGTGCGGGTGTACTGGGGAGAGCAGTGCGGGTGTACTGGGGGAGAACAGTGTGGGTGTACTGGGGGAGAACAGTGTGGTCGTATGGAGAACAGTGCGGGTGTACTGGGGGAGAGCAGTGCGGGTGTACTGGGGAGAACAGTGCGGGTGTACTGGGGAGAACAGTGCGGGTGTACTGGGGGAGAGCAGTGCGGGTGTACTGTGAGAGAACAGTGCGGGTGTACTGGGGGAGAACAGTGTGGGTGTACTGGGGGAGAACAGTGTGGTCGTATGGAGAACAGTGCGGGTGTACTGGGGGAGAACAGTGTGGGTGTACTGGGGGAGAACAGTGTGGTCGTATGGAGAACAGTGCGGGTGTACTGGGGGAGAGCAGTGCGGGTGTACTGGGGAGAACAGTGCAGGTGTACTGGGGGAGAGCAGTGCGGGTGTACTGGGGGAGAACAGTGTGGGTGTACTGGGGGAGAACAGTGCGGGTGTACTGGGGAGAACAGTGCGGGTGTACTGGGGAGAACAGTGTGGGTGTACTGGGGGAGAGCAGTGCGGGTGTACTGGGGGATAGCAGTGCGGGTGTACTGGGGGATAGCAGTGCGGGTGTACTGGGGAGAACAGTGCGGGTGTACTGGGGAGAACAGTGCGGGTGTACTGGGGGATAGCAGTGCGGGTGTACTGGGGAGAACAGTGCGGGTGTACTGGGGAGAACAGTGCGGGTTTACTGGGGGATAGCAGTGCGGGTGTACTGGGGGATAGCAGTGCGGGTGTACTGGGGAGAACAGTGTGGGTGTACTGGGGAGAACAGTGCGGGTGTACTGGGGAGAACAGTGCGGGTGTACTGGGGGAGAACAGTGCGGGTGTACTGGGGGAGAACAGTGCGGGTGTACTGGGGAGAACAGTGCGGGTGTACTGGGGAGAACAGTGCGGGTGTACTGGGGGAGAACAGTGTGGTCGTATGGAGAACAGTGCGGGTGTACTGGGGGAGAGCAGTGCGGGTGTACTGGGGAGAACAGTGCGGGTGTACTGGGGGAGAGCAGTGCGGGTGTACTGGGGGATAGCAGTGCGGGTGTACTGGGGAGAACAGTGCGGGTGTACTGGGGGAGAACAGTGCGGGTGTACTGGGGGAGAACAGTGCGGGTGTACTGGGGGAGAACAGTGCGGGTGTACTGGGGGAGAACAGTGCGGGTGTACTGGGGGAGAACAGTGCGGATGTACTGGGGGAGAACAGTGCGGATGTACTGGGGAGAACAGTGCGGGTGTACTGGGGAGAGCAGTGCGGGTGTACTGGGGAGAGCAGTGCGGGTGTACTGGGGAGAGCAGTGCGGGTGTACTGGGGGAGAACAGTGCGGGTGTACTGGGGAGAGCAGTGCGGGTGTACTGGGGGAGAGCAGTGCGGGTGTACTGGGGGAGAACAGTGCGGGTGTACTGGGGAGAACAGTGTGGTCGTATGGAGAACAGTGCGGGTGTACTGGGGGAGAACAGTGCGGGTGTACTGGGGAGAACAGTGCGGGTGTACTGGGGAGAACAGTGCGGGTGTACTGGGGAGAACAGTGCGGGTGTACTGGGGGAGAGCAGTGCGGGTGTACTGGGGAGAACAGTGCGGGTGTACTGGGGAGAACAGTGCGGGTGTACTGGGGAGAACAGTGCGGGTGTACTGGGGAGAACAGTGCGGGTGTACTGGGGAGAACAGTGTGGGTGTACTGGGGGAGAACAGTGCGGGTGTACTGGGGAGAGCAGTGCGGGTGTACTGGGGGCTTAGACGGGCCTCACCTGTGCCGGAGTCTTGGTGCTGATGACCTCTGCGATGGCGGCAAAGTCCTTCCCGTAGCGGCGGATGGCTGTGGACACAAACAATCTGAGTTTTCTGTCCCTTTGGTTCAGATCAAACCAACAAATCTGTCGTCTTCAAAAGCATGAACTTTATCATTAAGAGATTTTTAATGAATAATTCTAAAATGTGCAACCAATGGTTGCACAATGGCAACCTAGTGGTTGCCTAGTGGTTACGACCAGGGGCGTCGGACTGGGGGGGTAAAGGGTACTGAGTACCCAGGGCCCAGAGCAGGGTAGGGGCCCTCAAAAATGCTGCAGAAAGCGTTCTGTATTGTACTTTCTAAGTTTCCTCATAATTGATACTATAAGAACTGAACAACCGGGCTAAAATACAATGGTTGCTACACAGTATTTTGCACAAACAATAATGATTGATAATATCTCAGGGCCCTGACACCCCTTCAAAAATGTGCCCAATGGTTCAGCCCACACACCGGTGTTCAGCACCGTGCGCTTCAGCTCAGCAGTGACTCTGATGAGGTGGACTCTGTAATGTACGCAGAGCTATGAGGAAAGACAGATATTAGTCTGGCCTCGCTCTAATGTGCTTTTATTTAGCACTAGCCTGTTCTAGCGGAGCTGAGAGGAAACTTTCTGTCATAAATGACAGTTAAACATGAGGTGAGGTGAGTCCTGCCTCTGCCTGCGCTGAGAAGTGGGCGGTGCAGAGTCAGAGTCAGAGCTCCTTCTCTCCTCGTTTTAACCTCTAAAGTTTCTCTTTCCTCATATTTATTATAATTGAGCCTCAGGCCAATACAGGGACAAAGCCACAGGTCGCGCACGCCGTTTTCGGCGAATTAATTATGCAAATTAGCCGCGCGCATTTGGAGACTGGCATTATAAATGCGCAGCTTTGGAGACGAGTCCACATGGTTCTAGTGAAAGGTGGAGCTCGAGCCATTTAGTCGATTCCACATAACTTTTTACAACAACAACTTACTGACAATACACTTAAAGGTATAGGCTTCAAATATGGTGGGACTAAAATCAGACTGAAGCCCTTGAGTTTTGTGTTCAGGCCTGTGGGCCACAGAGACATCATATAGTATCATCATTTTATGTAAAATAGCATTTTAATGCCTATTTTAAAGTGACAAATGTGTTATTCTCAGCACAAATATCCCATGTCCCTGGTGCAGCCCTCCTGTTTAATGTGATATGCTAATAATCATTATGCTCTACTTAAAACTAGCCATTTCAATTGGCCCAATGAAAATAGAATATTCCACCCTAATCTAAATATCTATGTCACCACAGGATTAAAGAAGTAACTGTAACTGAAGCCAAATCAGATGCAATTTCAAGTCAAACACTGACGAATTTGGTGCTACGCCCCTGGTTACGACTGCGGCACATGTGGAGGAACAGTGTTTTGGGGTCAAGTCCTGACTCCTGACTGTTTGCTGAATGTCTCTCCCCACATTATGCGGGTAAGAACCTAACATGTAACAGAAATGTCCATTTGAGTAGTTGAATAGTACAAATACTCAGAGGACCTCAATATAGGGAAAACCTGTAAAGTTCTGCCTACAGTTGTTTCAGCTGCTCTTCTAGACCTCTCCAGAAGAAGGATGACATAAACAGGAATCAGTAAGTTCAAATTTGACTCACAACTGTAATGTTGATTAAGTCCCAATTACACATTTATTTACACAACACATTTCCACCGTCTGCCAGAGGTGACAGAGAGGCCAATATGTTGAAATATTGATAATGTTACTTGAGCAGATTTATTTTCAATGACACTATAAATGGTGTGAAGCAAGTGTGGTATTTACAATAATTCCACGGCATTCCAAAATGGCATGAAAATAAATAAAAATAAAATAATTGTAAAGAATAAGGTGCACAAGATGAACCACACCTACTTTGTAGATGAGAATGAAGTATTCAATATTTACTCAGAGTGGAAAAAGCAACAATTATTTTTACTCAAGAGTACAGATACTTCATTATTTTACTAGAGTAAAAAGTACAATTTCTTCAAAAAAAATGAACCAGCTCTGAACCAGCTCTGAACCAGCTCTGACCCAGCTCTGACCCAGCTCTGAACCAGCTCTGAACCAGCTCTGACCCAGCTCTGAACCAGCTCTGACGCAGCTCTGACCCAGCTCTGAACCAGCTCTGAACCAGCTCTGAACCAGCTCTGAACCAGCTCTGACCCAGCTCTGACCCAGCTCTGACCCAGCTCTGACCCAGCTCTGACCCAGCTCTGAACCAGCTCTGAACCAGCTCTGACCCAGCTCTGAACCAGCTCTGACGCAGCTCTGACCCAGCTCTGAACCAGCTCTGAACCAGCTCTGAACCAGCTCTGAACCAGCTCTGACCCAGCTCTGACCCAGCTCTGACCCAGCTCTGACCCAGCTCTGAACCAGCTCTGACCCAGCTCTGACCCAGCTCTGAACCAGCTCTGACCCAGCTCTGACCCAGCTCTGACCCAGCTCTGACCCAGCTCTGACCCAGCTCTGACGCAGCTCTGACCCAGCTCTGACCCAGCTCATGGTGGAAAGGCCCTAGCAGTAAATGTCTGCAGTCTTGTCCTCACCCTGCACTGCCAGCAGCTGCTCCTCGGTGGTCCAGCGGGAGTTGATCTTGGGGGCGGGCTGTGAGACAGACAGGGTCAGTGGGCTGTCAGAGGGAAGTGTACCTACAGGAAGAGCAGGAGTGTTACCTCGTTAGGCTTGAAAGAGTCCACGCCCTCGGTCAGGCTGTGCTTCAGACTGCTGTTGTTCTGTTTGATGGCCTGCACCTGCACAGCACACACGCGTGTGGAGAGAGGAGAACAGTAATCATGGGTTACACTTCATGTACATTGTAGTCATTATTCATTCCAAACTCAGTGGTGGCTTATCCAAAACCCATTGTGAAGTGGAGTGCCCTCTGCAGGCATTGATGGGCAGATTTAAGACAAGGTTCCCTTTGCCACATGCAGTGCTTCACCAAACCACCTCAGCTCGTAGAAATGCTAAGGAAATACAGACACAATGTGCACTTGTGCAATTGCGCACTGAGCCCATCGTGACGCACCTTTTGACTGAGAGACAGCAGCAACAGTAGGATAAATCGCCAATGAAGACGAGGGATTACACGTGCCAACCAAGGCCAACAGTGAGCAGCTGCTAACAACACTTTCCTTTAACAGTGGAAATGTGCTATATTGAATTGAAACATTTTAAAAGATTTTTTTTTAATGGCTATGGGCAATCTAAAATTGCACACATTAGTGGGTATGTTGTATTTTATTGTAAATATCTGTTTTTCTTCTAACATGGATGATGTGTTTGTGAAGCTGCATGAATTTATAAGTCTAATGTGATTAGGGATGCACCGATACCACTTTTTCTAAAACCGATAAGAGTACTTTGATCTAAGTACTTGCCGATACTGAATACAGATACGAGTACAAGGCATTTTCTTCAACATTCTTAATCCTTGAGTAAAGTAGGCTACACATTTAAGAGCACTTATATTAGAATTGTGCTGATGCCATTTATTTATCTATTTAATTTCATTCAATATAATTTTTATTCCCCTCCTGGAATCGCCACCTTAACGTGGTGGAGGGGTTTGAGCGCCCGAATGATCTCTGTTGTCGGGGGCTTCGTGCCCCTGATAGGATCTCCCATGGCAAACAGGTCCTAGGTGACGGGTCAGACAAAGAGCGGTTCATGAAGCCCCTTATGAGAGACCAACAGGCCCGGTTAGAACCATGAGGCCGTCCTTCTGTGGACCCACCACCTGCAGGAGGAGCCATGAGGGGCTGGTGCAATGTGATTTGGGCAGCTCCAACAGCTGCCCCCACGACCCGGAAACGGACAAGTGGAAGAAGATGGATGGATGGATGGATGGATGGATGGATAATTTTTATTTTTTATTGCACTGTCCATAGACAGAAAAGCCCATGTCCAAAAGCTCCCAATGCCTGTGCTTTATTCATTTATGTATTTTTATTCAACAATAGTATTGAGATGTTACTTAAATGGTCTCTTTTCTCCTTTACTTCAGCTCCGTGTGGATTTTCTCCTGTGTTTGTAGTAACTTAGCGAGTAGCTACAGCGTTGCTATCTTCTCTCCTCAGGTGTACTTACTGTAGACGTTAATTTTATTCTGCAATGTTTTGTAACACCTGTGACCCTCGCCCATGGGACTACGAATGGAAATTAGCCTTTGGCTACACTCCGGCATGTTTACATGCATGTATACCATGTTTGTTCATTAACATGTCAAATGAAAAAGTGGCCATAATAAACAGAGAGCACGTTTCTATTTGAATGACACTCGTATGGTTGTACCTGTCTCTTGAGTGACACCAGCTGAGTGTCGAGCTGCCGTACGCTGAGCTGCCCTGAGTCGTGGGAGGCTGACACGGCTGTGATGTCCCCCTTGTCCAGGTACATGCCTTTGGGGGGTCTGCGGCGGGCCCGAAGAGGGTGGTGTCTGTACTGGGCTCCCATGCTCTCCTTCTTCACCACCCCAGATCGACTGGGGGTCAGCTTGTCCCCGCTGCTGCCGTTAGGGTTCTGCTTGGCTGCCTAAAAAGCACCATATACTTAACACAGTTCAGAACGCAGCACAATTGACGAGTCTTTTATACTCTCACCTCCTTCTTAGCATCGACATCAAAGTCACTGTCGCTGCCGGGCTCACCCTCTTCTATCTCATCATTACTGAAAACAGACACATTCACCAATCAGTTCACAGCAGGGTGGGTCCTACAGGGGACACACTAGGGGAGTTTGACCCCATTATGTGCTCAACTTGCCTTTACCCATAAGCCCTTCTCAGGAAACTATTGTTTGTCGGGGTGCTCCTTATGCGGGTGGAGTCTGAGCGACTTTGTTACGATTACTTTTCATTTTAAGCAAATTGAATGTGCAAAAAAAACATTTGGTTCAGAATTCAATATTTCTGTTGTCCATTCCCTCTCTGCCGCCTCACTCCTCCTGCCCGTCATGTTGCAAGTCGCAAAAATCAGAACATGTCTCTCTAAATTCTTTGAGAAACATGTTCTCAAATGTATTCTTGTCGTAGTGACAATCTTAAAAGTTAGACATTGGTGCACCACGATGTATTTAAATAATGTACTGAATCTTTTAAAAACAAACGTTCAAAGTAGAATCCGATGATCTATCTGCGCCTCACCTGTCGTCCTTCTCCCTCTTGCTGACCAGGCGGCGGGCCTGTCTGTCCATGACCGAGGTGCGGGTGCGCGTCTTCTTCCAGCTGTAGTAGTACTTGACCAGGCTGGAGATGAGTTTGTCTGGAAGCTGCACAGGTACATGTGTCACTCAGAGTCATTGGTGGTCTGCATGCGGTCTGCGCGGGGTCTGCGTTCTGTCTGCGGTCTGTCTGCGGTCTGCGTGAGGTCTGCGTGAGGTCTGCGTGAGGTCTGCGTGAGGTCTGCGGTCTGCGTGAGGTCTGCGTGAGGTCTGCGCGAGGTCTGCGGTCTGTCTGCGGTCTGTCTGCGGTCTGCGTGAGGTCTGCGTGAGGTCTGCGTGAGGTCTGCGTGAGGTCTGCGTGAGGTCTGCGTGAGGTCTGCGTGAGGTCTGCGTGAGGTCTGCGTGAGGTCTGCGTGAGGTCTGCGGTCTGCGTGAGGTCTGCATGAGGTCTGCGGTCTGCGTGAGGTCTGCGTGAGGTCTGCATGAGGTCTGCGGTCTGCGTGAGGTCTGCGTGAGGTCTGCGTGAGGTCTGCGTGAGGTCTGCGTGAGGTCTGCGTGAGGTCTGCATGAGGTCTGCATGAGGTCTGCGTGAGGTCTGCGTGAGGTCTGCGTGAGGTCTGCGTGAGGTCTGCGTGAGGTCTGCGTGAGGTCTGCGTGAGGTCTGCGTGAGGTCTGCGTGAGGTCTGCATGAGGTCTGCGTGAGGTCTGCGTTCTGTCTGAGGTCTGCGTGAGGTCTGCGTGAGGTCTGCGCGAGGTCTGCGCGAGGTCTGCGTTCTGTCTGCGGTCTGCGTGAGGTCTGCGTTCTGTCTGCGGTCTGCGTGAGGTCTGCGCGAGGTCTGCGTGAGGTCTGCGTTCTGTCTGCGGTCTGCGTGAGGTCTGCGCGAGGTCTGCGCGAGGTCTGCGTTCTGTCTGCGGTCTGCGTGAGGTCTGCGTTCTGTCTGCGGTCTGCGTGCGGTCTGCGTGAGGTCTGCGTGAGGTCTGCGGTCTGCGGTCTGCGTGAGGTCTGCGTGAGGTCTGCGTGAGGTCTGCGTGAGGTCTGCGTGAGGTCTGCGGTCTGCGTGAGGTCTGCGTGAGGTCTGCGTGAGGTCTGCGTGAGGTCTGCGTGAGGTCTGCGTGAGGTCTGCGTGAGGTCTGCGTGAGGTCTGCGTGAGGTCTGCGTGAGGTCTGCGGTCTGCGTGAGGTCTGCGTGAGGTCTGCGTGAGGTCTGCGTGAGGTCTGCGTGAGGTCTGCGTGAGGTCTGCGTGAGGTCTGCGTGAGGTCTGCGTGAGGTCTGCGTGAGGTCTGCGTGAGGTCTGCGTGAGGTCTGCGTGAGGTCTGCGTGAGGTCTGCGTGAGGTCTGCGCGAGGTCTGCGCGAGGTCTGCGCGAGGTCTGCGCGAGGTCTGCGCGAGGTCTGCGTTAGGTCTGCGTTAGGTCTGCGTGAGGTCTGCATGAGGTCTGCGCGAGGTCTGCGTGAGGTCTGCATGAGGTCTGCGTGCGGTCTGTGCGCGGTCTGCGTGAGGTCTGCGTGAGGTCTGCGTGAGGTCTGCGTTCTGTCTGTGGTCTGCGTGAGGTCTGCGTGAGGTCTGCGCGAGGTCTGCGTGAGGTCTGCGTGAGGTCTGCGCGAGGTCTGCGCGAGGTCTGCGTGAGGTCTGCGTGAGGTCTGCGCGAGGTCTGCGCGAGGTCTGTATATATAAATGGACAGCTTCTCCTCACTCCTCCCCGTTTACCATAATGACCACGCTCGTGGGGGAAGTCATGGTGGATTTACAGACTCCGCATCCCCAGCTCTGACGAAGCATGTTCCTAAATAGGTCATACGGGATCTTCACTGTAGACTCGGCCCTTGTGTGATGTGTAGCTCGCGCTGCTCCAATGCTAACAGTCCGAGCCTCATTAAGTACCAGATTTCTAAAATTCTTCTTACGAAAACCAGCCTGGTTTCTTTAGTTGTGACTAACCCAGCATTATCTCAGGAGGAAGATCTAGCCTAGTCTAGTGTTGAAAAAATAGAAACCAGGCTAAAGTTGTTTTTAAGGTGTCTAAGCTCCAATACTTTTCAATGGGGCAGTAGAGGCGATATGGAGGAACTACAGCAATGGCGGCCTCTAGTGTCGTGGGCATAAAGCAGAGCAGCCAGCGGCCATTGGGTCTGTGTGGGGCTCACCATCTGCTGGATGCGGTGGAAGCTCTTGCCGTGGAAGCTGAAGGCCTGTTCAAACAGCACCTTGTCCTCCACGGTCCACTCATCGGGGAAGGGGGTGAAGTTGGCCAGGTCGGCCAGGGAGCGCTCCACATCGTGTTTGTGCCACAGCAGCATGCCCAGAGCCTGAACACACCACGGTACTTCATGTTTCAGACGTTCTTAGACACAGACGGCCTAGCCGAGGAGGAAGAAAACCTCTCATGGGAATCACAATTTTTAGCCATTTTCTGTCGAAATATAAACATATTCATCACACACAAAAAAGTCAAGCCAAAATCGGGTCCATATGGATGTGTTTCACAGCAAATGTTTCAGTAGAAGTCACAAACGTCACTCATTGCTAACTTAAGCATAGGTAGCATGAAGCTACTGATAGCTTCTTGGTTAAAATTGTCGTGTTTTTAAGTACTTATGGGCTGTTGAACCACTTTGCTCTTCCTATCTTTAGTAGAAAAATATATTATTTAGCATTTGTTAAAGAGTAATGGTGGAGAAATGAGAGAACGTTCAGTTTCTTTCTTTTCCCCTGCTGGCTGCCTTAAATATGGGCCGTCTGTATCAATGGAGTCTCCCGTTAAATCTACAACCTTCACTGATCTAATTCTAATATTCTAATTCTAATGCTCAGAACAACTTAAATACCGGCAGCCGAGGCTCTAGTCTACAGAAACTCACGCAAAAAAGGACATTTCTGCCAAATCAGTGTAAACCTTTAAGCCTGAAATGTAATTGTATTAAGTACATCTTCTATAGTCTAATCTGTCAGACACTATAGGCAGCACAGTGATGCCCAACACTACCTGCTCCATGTTGTACCCGTGCTTCTCCTTCGCCATCAGGATGTACTCGTCCACTGCACACAGGAAAGAGGAAGTCAGACAGGACAGGGACAGGTCAGACAGGACAGGGACAGGTCAGACAGGACAGGGACAGGTCAGACAGGACAGGACAGGAGCTGTGTGTGAGGGTCTTACACATGGCGTCTGAGAGCTGGCTGTTGGGGCACCAAACCAGCATGCTCCTCTGGTCCTTCTCTGTGTAGCGACTGGGACTGTCTGTGGAACACACATGTCAGAGCTGAATTAGAACCAGGGCTCCACACTCACATTGTGGAACCATGACGAACAGAACACAGCAGGAGCATGTGCACCTGACTGCAGCCATCTTAAAAAGCTCATTTCTCATTCACACCCATGACATGTCACACTCTGGAGTCCTGTACATGCATCACCACCCTCTCCGCTCCTTTGACATATCCAGCTGATGTGAAGCCATTACCTGGTTTGAACTCTGGGATCTGGGCCTGGTAGTCTCCTCCCACTCGGATCATGCTGTCTGGAAGAGAAACATACACACAAACCTCTGAGTGGACTTTAAGTTTAGTCCATGTCCTCGTCTCCATTCAAGGCGCACAAACATACATAAGCACACTTTGGTTTGACCGGAGACCGGATCGTTAACCCTTGAATGGAAGCTTCAGTAGAACATGTGCTCTGAGCTGCTCTTACCGTGAGCATGCTCCTCATCACTGCTCTCCTCCTCAGAATGGGGCTGGCTGTTGCCATTGGTAACAGTCTTGGCTCGGCTTCTTGAGAGGACCCCGGACCCCGAGCGCTCCATCACTGAGGGCATGGCTCTGAAATGATTCCAACCATTCAGTACAAGTCCAGACAGCAGTAAACGCACAGAGGCCAGTACTGACCAATACAATGACGGCTAAATACATCACATTAATATACACAACAAAAACAAAAACACTTTCAAACATGCAACGGTTCAGTTTTAGTTCCATTTTAGCCTTGTCCTGCTCTAATATAGTGTTTTCATTAAGTCTAGTTATGTTCATACTATTTGATATAAATCGCAACAATATTGTTGTATCTGGAAAAAAGTTAATCTCCACATACAGGTGAAACTCGGAAAATTTGAATATCGTTACAAAGTTAAAATGTGAAACTAATATATGATATACACTGCATTCCAAATGATTATGCAAATGATATTTCAGTGTCATAGAGTTTGAACAAATCAAATCAAATCGTGTTCACTGATGAGGCCGTGTGACCCTGGATGGTCAGATGGATGGAGTAGTGGATGTTTGTGAATGGCCACCATGTCCCAACAAGGCTGTGACGTCAGTAAGGAGGGGGCGGAGTCAGAATCATAGGGAGAGAGCTGGTCGGCCCCTTTAGGATCCCTGAAGGTGTGAAAATGACCTCTGTATTCGTTATCCACTTGCGGTTGATAAAGTTGGTGAAGCAGGAAACACAAAGTATTTAAGAGTGAAGCACATAAAAGAACACAACTGTAACACCAATCAACTTAAACACTGAGCAGGTGAATCTACGTTGTGTTTTGTGCGCTCTACTCTGTTTAGACAGATCGGCAGATATGTAACTGAACTATTGGATCGATAACAGGTTCAGTTTGTCTCTGAATACATGGCCGTAGTTGCTGTTGTTGAGACAAAAATGACAAAAAACATGTTTTTGTCATGGACATCTTACGATTGAGGGAATGATATCAGAAAGAACTTTTACATCGCACTTTTCATTCATTGCTCTGTAGCCCAACAGGAGATACTATTTGACGTTGGACTAACTCAGAGGAGAGTCCTCTCTTCAAGATAGTCCAAGTACGTAGAGTCCAATCCAGAGAGACAAGCGCAGTGTCCTCGTCAGTAAAGAAGTGTACAGAAAAAGATGAGTGTGTGAAAAGAGTCTGGGACCGATCCTAGAATCTCTAACTGGAGCTAAGGACCTACAAGGTGAGCCAACGCCGTGCGTGAGGGGAAATGGGCCGGTCAGAATCAGAAAACTGCATCTCTGACCACCTGCTGTTTTGGAGAGATTGCCATATCCTGGTTCGGTTATTTATTATTTATCTACTTATTTCACTGAAGCTCGACGCACAAATACAGGCACGTTAGACTTTTCACCACCCACTTATTGTCAGTCTTTGTTATGTTCCAAGAGAGTGACAAGGCAGATTCAGCCAATGGCAGTGAAGTGTGAACCGGCGGCAGATGGCTTTACTTTCCTCTTCAAGCGCACATGAAACAAGATCACCAAAGAGTGATCAGGTTAGTAACACTGTTACAAAACTGAAGGTGGAGAATAAGGATGTCAAGTCCCGTGGTCATAAAAGCTCGCGGTATTTATTGTGAATTCATCTAGTATTCATTTATTTAGTAATCTGGCTAATACAGATATTCTTTTTACTATTTTTATTTTTTAAATCATAATTTTATTGCCTTTTCTTTATAGGGGTAAAAACCTGAAGACAAAAAATATGCTTGCATGTTCAATAAGTTTTTAATTCAAACAACACTTAAAGCCACACCGAATAAAATTTTACCCAATAAATACAAGTGAACAGTACTTCATTTGTAAATGAGTACTTTCAGGAACACTTTTGGTCTGATGTGATGGATTGGGAGAACAGGCCAAAACATTTGCCGGAACACTCTCATTAGACACCATTATATCAGATACATTTTTTGCTGGATCCTCCTAAATATTTCCCGAATCCTTCACCCTGAAGAAAATTGAATTAGGGGAAAGCGTTGCCCCAAACGGGGGATCAAATTAAGCATTTGTTTTATGACAGATATTTTCATCATTGAATAATGTGCAAACAAACATCAGCTCTACTAAGACATGACTGTAACTGGAGTGGGTGCGTCTCCACTTCGATGTGACTAAAGTCAGCAGAATTTGAGATTTAAAAAGGTTAGGTTCTTATCCAAATCCATTCTTTGATTTACCACTGCAGAAATAGCATTTTCATTAGAAGCATATTTTGTATTGTTGGCAACAGTATAGTCCAAAATGTTACGCAGTGTACCTTTAAATAAATATAAAAATGTATCTTGTTTCTTGTTTGTGAAGATTTAGACAGTACTTTATGTATATTGTTTCCCTGAGTTTTCCTCACTATAATTGTACTGTGACTCTAAAATGAGGAGAATGGTTAACAAATGGACTTATGAGCCCAAAAGCGTTCTTACGCTCACTGGGACTCCCAGGGGCTTCAGGTGAACGACGTGGAGGACGTGACACCTCCCCCAAACACAAGCAGCCCCCCGCCCCCCCTCCCCCCGCTCCAACAGTCTACTTCAGACGGTCATCTCAGGACACGGCACAGTCTGAGCCGCCGCCCGGTGTACGGTCAGCGAGCCGCGCACGAGCAGCCCCACGCGTCCCCGGTGCGGGGTGATGGGGGGGGGGACAAGCGGCTGTGGAGCCAAACTCGCCTCACAATACGAGTGCTCGAGGCTCTCACTGGGCGTCTTTGTCTCTGGCGGCACCCGCCCCCCCCCCCTCAAACTAACAGCTGCTGTGCCCGAAGTTAGCTCCAAACTAAAAACTCACTCATCCAACACAAAAACACACGTGTACGATCGCACAAGTGTACGTCACACACGTGTACGGTCGCACAAGTGTACGTCACACAAGTGTACGGTCTCACACGTGTACGGTCACACACGTGTACGGTCGCACAAGTGTACGGTCGCACACGTGTACGGTCTCACACGTCTACGGTCGCACACGTGTACGGTCGCACACGTCTACGGTCGCACACGTGTACGGTCGCACACGTGTACGGTCGCACACGTCTACGGTCGCACACGTGTACGGTCGCACACGTGTACGGTCGCACAAGTGTACGGTCGCACACGTGTACGGTCGCACAAGTGTACGTCACACAAGTGTACGGTCACACAAGTGTACGTCACACAAGTGTACGTCGCACAAGTGTACGGTCACACAAGTGTACGGTCGCACAAGTGTACGTCACACAAGTGTACGTCGCACAAGTGTACGGTCACACAAGTGTACGTCGCACAAGTGTACGGTCACACAAGTGTACGGTCGCACAAGTGTACGGTCACACAAGTGTACGTCGCACAAGTGTACGGTCACACAAGTGTACGTCACACAAGTGTACGGTCGCACAAGTGTACGGTCGCACACGTGTACGGTCGCACAAGTGTACGTCACACAAGTGTACGGTCACACAAGTGTACGTCACACAAGTGTACGTCACACAAGTGTACGTCACACAAGTGTACGGTCGCACACGTGTACGGTCGCACACGTCTACGGTCGCACACGTGTACGGTCGCACACGTCTACGGTCGCACACGTCTACGGTCGCACACGTGTACGGTCGCACACGTGTACGTCACACAAGTACACACGTGTACGGTCGCACAAGTGTACGGTCTCACAAGTACACACGTGTACGGTCGCACAAGTGTACGGTCACACAAGTGTACGGTCGCACACGTGTACGGTCGCACACGTGTACGGTCGCACAAGTGTATGTCACACAAGTGTACGTCACACAAGTGTACGGTCGCACACGTGTACGGTCGCACACGTGTACGGTCGCACACGTGTGCGGTCACACAAGTGTACGTCACACAAGTGTACGGTCACACACGTGTACGGTCGCACAAGTGTACGGTCGCACAAGTGTACGGTCGCACAAGTGTACGTCCGCACACGTGTACGGTCGCACACGTGTACGGTCGCACACGTGTACGGTCGCACACGTGTGCGGTCACACAAGTGTACGTCACACAAGTGTACGGTCACACACGTGTACGGTCGCACAAGTGTACGGTCGCACACGTGTACGGTCACACAAGTGTACGGTCGCACAAGTGTACGTCACACAAGTGTACGGTCGCACAAGTGTACGGTCGCACACGTGTACGGTCGCACAAGTGTACGTCACACAAGTGTACGTCACACAAGTGTACGGTCGCACAAGTGTACGGTCGCACACGTGTACGGTCGCACAAGTGTACGTCACACAAGTGTACGGTCGCACAAGTGTACGGTAGCACAAGTGTACGGTCGCACACGTGTACGGTCGCACACGTGTACGGTCGCACACGTGTACGGTCGCACACGTGTACGGTCGCACACGTGTACGGTCGCACAAGTGTACGGTCGCACACGTGTACGGTCACACAAGTGTACGTCACACAAGTGTACTGTCGCACACGTGTACGGTCACACAAGTGTACGTCACACAAGTGTACGGTCGCACACGTGTACGGTCGCACACGTGTACGGTCGCACACGTGTACGGTCACACAAGTGTACGTCGCACAAGTGTACGTCACACAAGTGTACGGTCGCACAAGTGTACGTCGCACAAGTGTACGTCACACAAGTGTACGGTCACACAAGTGTACGTCACACAAGTGTACGGTCGCACAAGTGTACGTCGCACAAGTGTACGTCACACAAGTGTACGGTCGCACAAGTGTACGTCACACAAGTGTACGGTCACACAAGTGTACGTCACACAAGTGTACGGTCGCACAAGTGTACGTCGCACAAGTGTACGTCACACAAGTGTACGGTCACACAAGTGTACGGTCGCACACGTGTACGGTCGCACACGTGTACGGTCACACAAGTGTACGGTCGCACAAGTGTACGTCACACACGTGTACGGTCGCACACGTGTACGGTCGCACACGTGTACGGTCGCACAAGTACACACGTGTACGGTCTCACAAGTACACACGTGTACGGTCTCACAAGTACACACGTGTACGGTCTCACAAGTACACACGTGTACGGTCTCACAAGTGTACGGTCGCACAAGTGTACGGTCGCACAAGTGTACGGTCGCACAAGTGTACGTCACACAAGTACACACGTGTACGGTCGCACAAGTGTACGGTCTCACAAGTACACACGTGTACGGTCGCACAAGTGTACGGCACAAGTGTACGGTCGCACAAGTGTACGGTCACACAAGTACACACGTGTACGGTCACACAAGTGTACGGTCGCACAAGTGTACGGCACAAGTGTACGTCACACAAGTGTACGGTCGCACACGTGTACGGTCTCACAAGTACACACGTGTACGGTCGCACAAGTGTACGTCACACAAGTACACACGTGTACGGTCACACAAGTACACACGTGTACGGTCACACAAGTGTACGGTCACACAAGTACACACGTGTACGGTCACACAAGTACACACGTGTACGGTCACACAAGTACACACGTGTACGGTCACACAAGTGTACGGTCACACAAGTACACACGTGTACGGTCACACAAGTACACACGTGTACGGTCACACAAGTGTACGGTCACACAAGTGTACGTCACACAAGTGTACGGTCACACAAGTGTACGGTCACACAAGTGTACGGTCGCACAAGTGTACGGTCACACAAGTGTACGGTCACACACGTACACGGTCACACAAGTGTACGTCACACGTGCACGGCTCGTTAGCTCCACACTGTTTGAAAAAGCTCAGGTAGCCTCGATCGCCGCTTTGGGATAGCCTCGATCACCTTGAGAGATCCATTTCTTCATCAAACTTCATCATTTACACTGCACAGAGTCAATGTAACCCACCGTAAAGTACCGAACAGAGCGCTCTCATCCCCGCACCCCCGTGGCTTCACCGGGAGGCTTGTTTTCTAAGTGTGTGAACAGGATGCTGGTGGACACTTTGTTTCAGGGAAAAAAGAAAAAGACTTTTCAAACAATGTGTCGCTCTTGAACGCAGCCTCCAACATTTGCTGGTCCAGAGACTCGCTCGGCCGACTTTACAACAGAGACATCTGGCTGGGTCACACTTTCCTCTTTTGTCTGCCCACGCTGAGCCGCCGCGGAGCCGCCGTGAGCCGCCGCGGAGCCGCCGCGGAGCCGCCGTGGACAAACTCCCGGGCAGCTCCACTTCAGCTCTCGGGATAGCGAGGCCACGGAGACTCGTGTGGGACGCTTTCGTTGGTTTAAGGACGGAAGGACTCCTCACTTCCCCCTCTCGGAGTGCACCGGGCACAGTCGTTGGGATGCTAGCGTTAGCCTGTTAGCTCGAGGCTAGTACGCTCGTTACATTAGTAACGTCAGTAGTTGAAGTGGAGAGAACAGTTGGACCTTACCTCCGTCTGTGTTCTCCGAGCTCAAAGTTGCTCCACGGCTCTGGCTGCGCCTCCCGACGGTCTCCGGGCCGGTACCAGACACTTGGGGATCCTTGGAGCTTGAATTGGAGCCTAATTGGAGCGGAGTGTGGTACAATGAGGAGCAGAGCTGGAGATGGAGCTGAGCCGGACTACACCCCAGAGGAGCGTGGACATCCGCCTGATGCCTCTGCGAGCAGCGTTAACTAGATCTCCCTGACTGTGCCATGCAGACCCCCGGAGCCCCCCATGAGCTTTCTCACTGCTCACTGGAACTCACTCAGTTTCACACTTTAATGCATTGGTACATTTTAGATGAAGAGCACATGGGTCTGGCCAACTAGGGCTGGACTGGACAACATGATGGAACCAAAAACCCAGATCATCACACACAATAAACACATGGCACAAATCAGAAGGCAGATGAAAGAATAACAGCAGGCCGACATGACCATGTTACAGACACCCCCACATATATGAGCTTAGCCATGTTACAGACACCCCCACATATGAGCTTAGCCATCTTACAGACACCCCCACATATATGACTTAGCCATGTTACAGACACCCCCACATATGAGCTTAGCCATGTTACAGACACCCCCACACATATGAGCTTAGCCATGTTACAGACACCCCCCCACATATATGAGCTCAGCCATGTTACAGACACCCCCCCACATATATGAGCTCAGCCATGTTACAGACACCCCCCCACATATATGAGCTCAGCCATGTTACAGACACCCCCCCACATATATGAGCTCAGCCATGTTACAGACACCCCCACATATATGACTTAGCCATGTTACAGACACCCCCACATATATGACTTAGCCATGTTACAGACACCCCCACATATATGACTTAGCCATGTTACAGACACCCCCACACATATATGAGCTTAGCCATGTTACAGACACCCCCACATATATGACTTAGCCATGTTACAGACACCCCCCCACATATATGAGCTCAGCCATGTTACAGACACCCCCACATATATGACTTAGCCATGTTACAGACACCCCCACATATATGACTTAGCCATGTTACAGACACACCCCCACATATATGAGCTTAGCCATGTTACAGACACCCCCACACATATATGAGCTCAGCTATGTTACAGACACCCCCCCACATATATGACTTAGCCATGTTACAGACACCCCCCCCCCCACATATGAGCTCAGCCATGTTACAGACACCCCCACACATATATGAGCTCAGCTATGTTACAGACACCCCCACATATATGACTTAGCCATGTTACAGACACCCCCACATATATGACTTAGCCATGTTACAGACACCCCCACATATATGACTTAGCCATGTTACAGACACCCCCACACATATGACTTAGCCATGTTACAGACACACCCCCACATATATGAGCTTAGCCATGTTACAGACACCCCCACATATATGACTTAGCCATGTTACAGACACACCCCCACATATATGAGCTTAGCCATGTTACAGACACCCCCACATATACAGGTCCTTCTCAAAAAATTAGCATATTGTGATAAAGTTCATTCTTTTCCATAATGTAATGATAAAAATGCAACTTTCATATATTTTAGATTAATTGCACACCAACTGAAATATTTGAGGTCTTTTATTGTTTTAAAACTGATGATTTTGGCATACAGCTCATGAAAACCCAAAATTCCTATCTCAAAAAATTAGCATATCATGAAAAAGTTCTCAAAACAAGCTATTAACCTAATCATCTGAATCAACTCATTAACTTGAAACACCTGCAAAAGATTCCTACGGCTTTTGAAAACTCCCAGCCTGGTTCATTACTCAAAACCGCAATCATGGGTAAGACTGCCGACCTGACTGCTGTCCAGAAGGCCATCATTGACACCCTCAAGCAAGAGGGTCAGACGCAGAAAGAAATGTCTGAACGAATAGGCTGTTCCCAGAGTGCTGTATCAAGGCACCTCAGAGGGAAGTCTGGGGGAAGGAAAAAGTGTGGCAGAAAACGCTGCACAACAAGAAGAGGTGACCGGACCCTGAGGAAGATTGTGGTGAAGGACCGATTCCAGACCTTGGGGGGCCTGCGGAA
>NC_136872.1:1076111-1226111 GCF_951799975.1 Gobius niger
ATCACCAGTGAAAGATCATTTGAACATCTTCTGATAATCCTTAATTCTCTTATATGCTTGGACCACTTCAGTCTGCTGGCTATAATGACTCCGAGAAGTTTTGTTTCTTCTACTTGAGTGATCACTGTGCCATCGACTGATAGTTCTAATTGTGGTGTTTGCCTTTAATTCCAACTAGATCCCAGTATAAAGCTTTTTGTTTTGGATGTATTCAACACTTGTTTGTTTGCGTGAGCCCACTTTGCAGCAGACTTTAGATCGCTGGAGCTGGACAGAACATCAGCTGATGAAGCAGGCAGGTATAGCGTGGTATCATCTGCTTACATCACAGCTTTAGCATGATCCAATTCCAATGGCAGGTCGTTAGTGAAGATTGAAAGAAGTAAGGGCCCTGAACAGCTGCCCTGAGGGACACCACATTGGAATCTTTTTTGAGAAAGTAACTCATGATAATTGGAAAATCACCCAATAACATGCAAAGAAAATACCTAATACTTTTATTTTTCTCGTAGCAACTCATGATCTAATAAATCAAAGGCAGAACTGTCCACACCTCCCATGTGTGTCAGGGCAGGTCCTACACGATATGCATGTTGAAATTGTGTATCTTTATCCGAATTGTTCTACTGGTTCAATAACAATCTTTTCAAGAATTTGACTTAGTATTGATAGCAGGCCCACTCAAACTTTGCGTGGTATGGGATCACTTTAGCAGTTTTCCATGAAATTGTAGCAATGCTTTTATTTCCACTTGTATAATATGGCAGACATACCTCCCGGTTGGTTTTATCTAAAGAGATTAAAAGCATTGTCACTTGCTTTTTGTTCATTTTTTGTTCAAAATTTCTACTGGTTTAACTATTTGGTTGATCTCATGAGTTACGAATTGGTATTTTTTGTGGTAGTTTGTCCACCTTATCAATGAATACATCATTAAAGTAATTTGCTATTTCACTCGGTTTAGTCAAAAATATATTTTCTGTTACAATAAAAGCAAATGTTCGACTGGACTGTTTTGCCAATATATTGTTAATAGACGCCCACAATTTTTTCCTATCCTTTTAATTTTCCCTTATATTCTGTTGGAATGTTCCTTTTTCTTTTTCCTGTTCATACTGGTAGATACATACTACATTTCGTAGTTTACAGTGTGTTTCCCAGTCCTCTTTCAGACCTGTTCTATTTGCTGTTTGTTTAGCTGTATCTCTGTCTTTCACATGACTATGCCGTTCTGCATCTATCCAAGATGCTCTTTTATTTCTCACTGTACACTTTATTATAGAGCATGTTTGTTGATTATTGGGTATAATAGATGTTCAAAAGCTTGCAGTGCATGACCTGGGTGATCTTCTCTATACACATCAGACCAACATGTGTTTTCAGTATCATTACAGTATGTTCTCTGACAAACGTTTGTAGAAGATCTTTTATAGACAACAGTGGGTTTACCTTTTGGCTCTTTTGTTTTCCTATTTATAGCCACCGTATGCTGGTCACTGAAACCAACAGAGACAGATATCCCTTTAGTGCACATTTACATTAGTAAAGATAAGGTAGATGTTCTCTTACCACAGCTGGTGTAATGTATTAGTTGGTTTGTTTACAACTTGTTCTAGGTTTCCTGCATCAGCAACATTTAAAGGTTGATTCTTTAGGCGACAATCTGCTGACATCCAGTTTATATTAAAATCACCAAATAGGTAGATTTCATTCCCCAAATCACAGACATAGTCAGCCATATGACAGCTGAAGTAACTTGGTGGTCTGTAGCAGCATCCTACCAGCACTGGGTTAACATGTGGAAGGTGCACAGTTCCTCAATGTTACTGCTATGAGTCTGGATGTATATGGCAACCCCACCTCCTGCCTACAGTATTGAATCCCGAATACAGCATTATTGTTTTCTACAATTTCAGATAATTCGCCAAGTTTATTTCTCACACTGCAAACATTTAAGTGTGCGAGTCCTTTTTTGGACAATTGTACATGCATCACTTTTACCCGAAAACTTCATCATGGGCAATTAAACACAACTCATTATTTATATTTCACATGGTTTACATTATTAGCCTCTGAAGCTGGATACGTAATCAGTTTGTCATAGTGAAGGAAGGCTATTTCGCCTCTTTCTCTGGCTGCCTTCATTGCTGGTATGAGTTCTTTACGTTTTTGCCGTACATATTCCGGATAATCTTTATTTCAAAATATCTTGGTGCCTTTTAAGCATTTTGCTTTGTCCACGACCTGTTGTTTGTCCTTATGGTTTGAAACCCTCACCATAATTGGTCTTGGTATTCTTCAACTTCCCCATTCTGTGCACTTTGTCAATGATCATCTTGTTGTAGTCTAGTTTTAACTTGTCTTGAAAAACCTGCTTCTGAATCTTGCCACTTCTCCTGAGGTATTTCTGGGATACCATCAATGAGAATGTTGTTTTGTTTGCATATTGTTTCCAGATTATCAGCTTTGGAGATAACTTCGCATTGATCATTCATCAGGTCATCCACACTCCTGATGTCAGAGCTCATAATCATTTCTGTGAAGTTCCTGTAACTCTGCTCTTGTTGTTGCAGTAGCTTTTTAAAATGAACTTGTTCTTGTTCTAACAGCTCTCGTACCTGCAAGGTGGAGATGTAGTCCTCACTCTGCATGGTGACTTATGTCCACTGTCCAGTCACCACAGGTGGAGATGTAGTCCTCACTCTGCATGGTGACTTATGTCCACTGTCCAGTCACCACAGGTGGAGATGTAGTCCTCACTCTGCATGGTGACTTATGTCCAGTCACCACAGGTGGAGATGTACTCCTCACTCTGCATGGTGACTTATGTCCAGTCACCACAGGTGGAGATGTAGTCCTCACTCTGCATTGTGACTTATGTCCAGTCACCACAGGTGGAGATGTAGTCCTCACTCGACAGCTCGTTTCTTCTCTGGGTGTCTCGTGATAGTCCTGGCCAGGACCATTTATTGCATAGTTGTTTATCTGTCTGCCCTTGATCATTTGGTTCATGCTCACGTGACATTTTTGGTCACATGATCTCCTTTTTTTTTTAAATCTCGACCTGCCTGGTCGAAACACGTAGGCTGGTCCATTTGTGAATAAAGGACTTTTACTTTTGCTACATGACTTGTGTGCCTCGGACTTTATTTGGCTTTTTTGACTGCTTTCGCTACATTGCACAAGCCAGTCTCAGCTCATTTATTCCATAGAATTAAAAAGAACTGTATGAAAAAAATCTACTTGAAAAAGCTACTTCAAAAGGTTACTAACATATATTTGAGTAAATGTAAATGAGTACTATCCACTTCTAATAACAGAACATTCATAAGTTGACCAAGACGAGAAAACACCATTAAAAATGCACAAATGTGTGTTTTTTTACCCAGATACAACCTCATGCTTGCCAACTTGCACTGAAAATATTTCATTGGTGAAAATATTTCCTTTCCAAACAGTAAAGTCACTGATAGAGCACAGTTCACTCTCCTCCCTCCCGCTCTCATGTCCCTGAGTTTTTCTCTCTTCCCTTCTCTCCTGTTTCTCTTTTTTTTTGGTCAAAATCTGGCAGAGTTGACAAAAGTATATATTACATTGCAGTGATCATAACAAAACTGGCCTTGCTGGTCTGAAATATCCTAAAGGTTGAGAGTGACCACACCGTGTGGTAGTAAAGTGTTCAGTACAGTCAGAGAAACACCCTGGGCCCACACAGGTGCAGGTGATAGTGTTACTGTGTGTGGTAGTAAAGTGTTCAGTACAGTCAGAGAAACACCCTGGGCCCACACAGGTGCAGGTGATAGTGTTACTGTGTGTGGTAGTAAAGTGTTCAGTACAGTCAGAGAAACACCCTGGGCCCACACAGGTGCAGGTGATAGTGTTACTGTGTGTGGTAGTAAAGTGTTCAGTACAGTCAGAGAAACACCCTGGGCCCACACAGGTGCAGGTGATAGTGTTACTGTGTGTGGTAGTAAAGTGTTCAGTACAGTCAGAGAAACACCCTGGGCCCACACAGGTGCAGGTGATAGTGTTACTGTGTGTGGTAGTAAAGTGTTCAGTACAGTCAGAGAAACACCCTGGGCCCACACAGGTGCAGGTGATAGTGTTACTGTGTGTGGTAGTAAAGTGTTCAGTACAGTCAGAGAAACACCCTGGGCCCACACAGGTGCAGGTGATAGTGTGACTGTGTGTGGTAGTAAAGTGTTCAGTACAGTTAAAGAAACACCCTGGGCCCACACAGGTGCAGGTGATAGTGTGACTGTGTGTGGTAGTAAAGTGTTCAGTACAGTCAGAGAAACACCCTGGGCCCACACAGGTGCAGGTGATAGTGTTACTGTGTGTGGTAGTAAAGTGTTCAGTACAGTCAGAGAAACACCCTGGGCCCACACAGGTGCAGGTGATAGTGTTACTGTGTGTGGTAGTAAAGTGTTCAGTACAGTCAGAGAAACACCCTGGGCCCACACAGGTGCAGGTGATAGTGTTACTGTGTGTGGTAGTAAAGTGTTCAGTACAGTCAGAGAAACACCCTGGGCCCACACAGGTGCAGGTGATAGTGTTACTGTGTGTGGTAGTAAAGTGTTCAGTACAGTCAGAGAAACACCCTGGGCCCACACAGGTGCAGGTGATAGTGTTACTGTGTGTGGTAGTAAAGTGTTCAGTACAGTCAGAGAAACACCCTGGGTCCACACAGGTGCAGGTGATAGTGTTACTGTGTGTGGTAGTAAAGTGTTCAGTACAGTCAGAGAAACACCCTGGGTCCACACAGGTGCAGGTGATAGTGTTACTGTGTGTGGTAGTAAAGTGTTCAGTACAGTCAGAGAAACACCCTGGGCCCACACAGGTGCAGGTGATAGTGTTACTGTGTGTGGTAGTAAAGTGTTCAGTACAGTCAGAGAAACACCCTGGGCCCACACAGGTGCAGGTGATAGTGTTACTGTGTGTGGTAGTAAAGTGTTCAGTACAGTCAGAGAAACACCCTGGGCCCACACAGGTGCAGGTGATAGTGTTACTGTGTGTGGTAGTAAAGTGTTCAGTACAGTCAGAGAAACACCCTGGGCCCACACAGGTGCAGGAGATAGTGTTACTGTGTGTGGTAGTAAAGTGTTCAGTACAGTCAGAGAAACACCCTGGGCCCACACAGGTGCAGGTGATAGTGTTAAAGTGTGTGGTAGTAAAGTGTTCAGTACAGTCAGAGAAACACCCTGGGCCCACACAGGTGCAGGTGATAGTGTTACTGTGTGTGGTAGTAAAGTGTTCAGTACAGTCAGAGAAACACCCTGGGCCCACACAGGTGCAGGTGATAGTGTTACTGTGTTTGGTGTAAAGTGTTCAGTACAGTCAGAGAAACACCCTGGGCCCACACAGGTGCAGGTGATAGTGTTACTGTGTGTGGTAGTAAAGTGTTCAGTACAGTTAGAGAAACACCCTGGGCCCACACAGGTGATAGTGTTACTGTGTGTGGTAGTAAAGTGTTCAGTACAGTCAGAGAAACACCCTGGGCCCACACAGGTGCAGGTGATAGTGTTACTGTGTGTGGTAGTAAAGTGTTCAGTACAGTCAGAGAAACACCCTGGGCCCACACAGGTGCAGGTGATAGTGTTACTGTGTGTGGTAGTAAAGTGTTCAGTACAGTCAGAGAAACACCCTGGGTCCACACAGGTGCAGGAGATAGTGTTACTGTGTGTGGTAGTAAAGTGTTCAGTACAGTTAGAGAAACACCCTGGGCCCACACAGGTGCAGGAGATAGTGTTACTGTGTGTGGTAGTAAAGTGTTCAGTACAGTCAGAGAAACACCCTGGGCCCACACAGGTGCAGGTGATAGTGTTACTGTGTGTGGTAGTAAAGTGTTCAGTACAGTCAGAGAAACACCCTGGGCCCACACAGGTGCAGGAGATAGTGTTACTGTGTGTGGTAGTAAAGTGTTCAGTACAGTCAGAGAAACACCCTGGGCCCACACAGGTGCAGGTGATAGTGTTACTGTGTGTGGTAGTAAAGTGTTCAGTACAGTCAGAGAAACACCCTGGGCCCACACAGGTGCAGGTGATAGTGTTACTGTGTTTGGTGTAAAGTGTTCAGTACAGTCAGAGAAACACCCTGGGCCCACACAGGTGCAGGTGATAGTGTTAAAGTGTGTGGTAGTAAAGTGTTCAGTACAGTCAGAGAAACGCCCTGGGTCCACACAGGTGCAGGTGATAGTGTTACTGTGTGTGGTAGTAAAGTGTTCAGTACAGTCAGAGAAACACCCTGGGCCCACACAGGTGCAGGTGATAGTGTTACTGTGTGTGGTAGTAAAGTGTTCAGTACAGTCAGAGAAACACCCTGGGCCCACACAGGTGCAGGTGATAGTGTTACTGTGTGTGGTAGTAAAGTGTTCAGTACAGTCAGAGAAACACCCTGGGCCCACACAGGTGCAGGTGATAGTGTTACTGTGTGTGGTAGTAAAGTGTTCAGTACAGTTAGAGAAACACCCTGGGCCCACACAGGTGATAGTGTTACTGTGTGTGGTAGTAAAGTGTTCAGTACAGTCAGAGAAACACCCTGGGCCCACACAGGTGCAGGTGATAGTGTTACTGTGTGTGGTAGTAAAGTGTTCAGTACAGTCAGAGAAACACCCTGGGCCCACACAGGTGCAGGTGATAGTGTTACTGTGTGTGGTAGTAAAGTGTTCAGTACAGTCAGAGAAACACCCTGGGCCCACACAGGTGCAGGTGATAGTGTTACTGTGTGTGGTAGTAAAGTGTTCAGTACAGTCAGAGAAACACCCTGGGCCCACACAGGTGCAGGTGATAGTGTTACTGTGTGTGGTAGTAAAGTGTTCAGTACAGTCAGAGAAACACCCTGGGCCCACACAGGTGCAGGTGATAGTGTTACTGTGTGTGGTAGTAAAGTGTTCAGTACAGTCAGAGAAACACCCTGGGTCCACACAGGTGCAGGTGATAGTGTTACTGTGTGTGGTAGTAAAGTGTTCAGTACAGTCAGAGAAACACCCTGGGCCCACACAGGTGCAGGTGATAGTGTTACTGTGTGTGGTAGTAAAGTGTTCAGTACAGTCAGAGAAACACCCTGGGCCCACACAGGTGCAGGTGATAGTGTTACTGTGTGTGGTAGTAAAGTGTTCAGTACAGTCAGAGAAACACCCTGGGCCCACACAGGTGCAGGTGATAGTGTTACTGTCTGGATGCTCACAATGGGATATGTGGGATGTAACTGCAATTCTTTGTGCCAATAGGCTAAGATTGGCGTCACATGACTTGGAATCGCAATGGCAACCTTCGGCAATGTTGTGACTGGCTGGCATGTCTAACCCCTATGCAACCAACACATAGGGGATCAAAATGTTAACTGATTCAACGGCATTGTTTGTTTGTTCCCCGTTGGGGGAAATGGGCCGCCAGTGTGGGTCCTTAGGCAACACTCACGCTACTGCCTACCTCATACAATGATGAGAGACAATGAAATTAATGGATTGATTACAAGAAGGCCTACGACTCAATGCCACATACTTGGCTCATTGAATGCTTGGAGCTATACTAACAGGACTCTAAGAGCCTTCATTGCAAACTCGATGAGGTTGTGGAACCACCCTTGAGGCAAACGGCAAGCCACTTGCACAAGTCTCAAATGTGGCATATTCCAAGGAGACGCCCTGTCCCCACTGCTGTTCTGCATAGGTCTGAACCCCCTCAGCCAAATAATCAACAAGACTGGCTATGGATACCAACTCAGGAACGGGGCCACCATCAGTCACCTCCTCTACATGGATGACATCAAGCTGTAGCTAAGAATGAGCGAGACATCGACTCACTGATCCAGACCACCCGGATATACAGTGCAGACATTGGGATGTCATTCGGACTAGAGAAGTGTGGTCGGATGGTGACTAAGAGAGGGAAGGTCGTCCACACAGAAGGTCTCACTCCCAGAAGGAACAATAGTAGACATTGAGGACAGTTACAAGTACCTCGGAATCCCACAAGCAAATGGCAACCTCGAAGAGGTGACAAGGAAAGCGGCTACGGCCAAATACCTCCAACGAGTAAGATAAGATAAGATAAACCTTTATTGATCTCACAAAGGAGAAATTCACTTGTTACAGTCGGCGTTACTTCACAGTCTTATTGTACAGTCTGACAGCAGTGGGGATGAAGGCTTTGCGGTAGCGCTCCGTCCTGCACTGAGGGTGTCTCAGTCTGCCACTGAGAGAGCTGCTTAGCTCTTCTACAGTCCAGTGCAGTGGGTGGGAGGTGTTGTCCATGATGGAGGTGAGCTTGGCTAACACCCTCCTGTCCCTCACCTCCTCCACAGAGTCCAGGGGGCAGCCCAGGACGGAGCTGGCCCTCCTGACCAGCTTGTAAGGCAGTAAGGCAGGTCCTAAGAAGCAGCTCAATGGCAAGAACAAGTCCCGGGCAATAAACAGCTACGCCCTGCCAGTAATCAGATACCCTGCAGGAATAATAAGCTGGCCAAAGGATGAGATACAGACCACAGATGTTAAGCCGCGAATGCTCCTAACCATGCACGGAGGGTTCCACCCCAGATCCAGCACCCTGAGACTGTACGCTAGCCGTAAGGAAGGAGGCCGAGGACTAGTGAGTGTGAGAGCCACTATCCAGGATGAAACATCCAAGATCCATAAGTACATCAAGGACAAGGCTTCAACAGATGACGTACTCGGTGAATGTCTCAGACAATGGGGAACAGAAGATGAGGTGCTGGAGGTCCCGTCATGGGAGGACAAGCCCCTACACGGCAGGTACCACCCAAACATAACTGAAGTGGCGGATATCAAGAAATCCTACCAATGGCTAGACAGAGCAGGACTAAAGGACAGCACAGAGGCACTCATCATGGCTGCACAGGAGCCTTGAGCACCAGAGCAATAGAGGCCCAGATCTATCACACCAGACAAGAGCCCAGGTGTAGACTGTGCAAAGAGGCCAATGAGACAATCCAGCTTTACAGAACTGCAGGGTGTAAGAGGCTGGCAGGGAAAGCTTACATGGAGCGCCATAACCAAGAGAAACATCTGTGCAGAGTATGGGCTGGAAACCCCAAGGTCAAAGTGGGAAACACCTCCAAAGGTGGTGGAGAATGACCGAGCCAAGATCCTGTGGGACTTCCAGATACAGACGGACAGATGGTAATGAACCAACCGGACATTGTGGTGGTGACAAAGAGCAGAGGAGCCGTTGTGGTCGACATAGCAATACCAAGCGACTTCAACATCAGGAAAAAGGAACACGAGAAACTAGAGAAATACCAGGGGCTCAGAGAAGAGCTGGAGAAAACCTGGAGGGTGAAGCATCAGTGGTGCCCGTGGTCGTTGGGGCACTCGGGGCAGTGACCCCCAAACTGGAGGAGTGGCTCCAGCAGATCCCAGGAAATACAACAGACTCACTCAGACGTAAAATTATTATTACTTCTAAGTGTCGCATCTCAGTCAGGAGCAGCAGACAGGAATTTGAAGCTGCTGGTGCCTCTAGAGTCTCCTGGACATCAAGGTGTAGGACCCTCCAGAGGCTGCAGTTGTGCATAAACCTTCTATCCGGCCTCCCCTAAACTGTTCATTGAATACTCACGAGCAGAAACAGCTGCAGTGGGCCCAGGAATACATGAAGACTCAATTTCAAACAGTCTTGTTCACTGATGAGGCCGTGTGACCCTGGATGGTCAGATGGATGGAGTAGTGGATGGTGAATTGCCACCATGTCCCAACAAGGCTGTGACGTCAGTAAGGAGGGGGCGGAGTCATGTTTTGGGCCAGAATCATGAGGAGAGAGCTGGTCGGCCCCTTTAGGCCCTTTTAGGCTCCCTGAAGCTATGAAAATGACCTCTGAAAAATAGAGTTTCTGACTGACCACTGTCTTCCATGGTGCAAAAAGAGGAACTGTGCTTTCCCAAACAAAATCAACTTCATCATGACAACGCACCATGTCCTGCTGTGTGTATTTCTGAGCCACTGCAGCTGTTTCTGCTCGTCAGCATTCAAGTAACAGTTTAGGGGAGGCCGGATAGATGGTTTATGCACAACTGCGCCAGCAGCATCAAATACCTATTTGCTGCTTTGTAGCAGCTGTTCTCTTAATATGATGTGTAAATGTTTGGGTGGTCTTAGTTTAACCAGACCCTGTTAACTCATTCTTGTGATTTTCATAATGATCAGACCACATTTTATGACCAATGTAGGCAGGAATGTAAGAAATTCCAAACCGTGTACCTACTTTTCCCTCGGACTGTAAATACGAAATGACCACAGACTAACCGTGGCCTACTTCTTCATGAAACGACAGGGAAATGGCGGTTGGCTCAGAAAGTTTGTGGCTGCAGTTTGTGGCTACTTTCCATTAAAACGTATTTTGTTTTCTTTTGCCTCTCTTTAAATCATGGTTGAACACAGACTCATCATTCTGACCTCCACATGCGCAACATCGTCCTAATTTTATCTTTTCATTATTTTTTATTTTTATGATTTGTTCTAGATGGTGTAGCTAGCTTCAAAAATCCAGCATCATTTCTGCGCTGAATGCTATGGGGAAGCCTTCATGAGTCCATTCTTGATCTCTGGATAAGACACATAGCCACATTTATACCGTAAACGTCAATTCAAAAATAAAATTAAAATGCCAATTCTCTCAAACTCAACACCTATGCTCTTTGTTATTCAATCAACCTGACTAATCAAGCCAATGGTCAAGGTCCACGCTGGTCCATTGAAATGTATTATCTGTGTGGAAGCCTACCAGACTATCAGTCACTTGCATCTGCATAATGGGATGATCTTTTGTCCAGCCTGCCCGGTCACACCGACCACCTCCTTGTGGTGAAAATGGTAAGAATCTGTGTTTGGGATCACTCTGGATGGTCATGTGTGGAGCAGCCGGCCTCTGGGTTGGCTTTAAAGAGGCTGGCTGGATATTGCTCTCCTGTTATTGTCTCTGTATTTTTCAATAAACCGGTTCTTTATTTCACAAAACTCATCAGAGCTTCAATCGAGCAGTTATTTTTACACACTTTCTTTGTTGAATGTTGTCGGATTCCATCTTCAGAAACATTTCTGCCTTCTGGTTCTCCTACTTTTCACACCAAAATAGTTGGCTTCCTAAATCGAAACTTTGCTTTTTACATGGCTATGCGGCTAAATCACCGTGGCTCAAAGGTTATCCCCACAGTTTAGATGTAATGAAAATGATTTAATTTCATGTTAGTAAATGAATGAACATGCATTCATTCATATTGTATGCATTTATTTCAGTGACGAGGCACAGATAGAATGGACGTTATAAGACATAACGTGACAAAGTGTATCCTCAGTCACTGATAAGCAGCAGCATATGTGAACGTTCACAGTGTTGGTGACTGAAAGTTGTGTGAAGCATGCTACTCATCCCTGTTGTCATGTCTGGTGTTTAAGTTCTTGTTTTGTGTTATTTAGTCATTCTGTTTTATTTTGAAATCTTACTTTGTTTCTCGTTTCAGACTTCCTTCCTGCCCTTCCCTGTTTCCCCGCCTGTGTGATTACCTGCCTCCTCCCTAATGTGTTACACCTGTTGTCTTTGCCCTCCCCGCCCCCCTAGTAGCCTATATATTGTCTGAGTCTTCCCCTTTTGTCTTTGTCAGATTGTCTTTGTCCTTGTGCAGGTAATCATGTCATTTTGTTCTCGTATGTTTTAAGTTTTTGACACTTGTGTTTCTTTGTCCTTGTGCAGCTCCTGTGGGAATTCTTTGTTTGCTTCCTTGTTTTTGACCACGGCAATAAAAGATTTTGAGCCACGCATTTGGGTCTCTGTGCTAAACGTGATACCTGTAAGGAATTGGGATGGGAAATACAGGAAATACATTAGGAAAGTTAGGAATGAGTTTGGAACACAACCCATAATTTAACACCACTTACTTAGTCTTTTACTGTAAATGAATAAATAAATCCTATATAGAGCTTTAATGTTGATTACAATCAATCCAAAACATTGGCCATGATTGTTTGATATTGACTGCAAATTTCAATGTAGTTTTCATTTTATTGTGTCACAATATCATAAACCATAGTCAGAGGCAGGTAGTACTCGTTACATTTACCCAAGTACATGTACTTGGGTAAATGTAACAAGTACTACTTTTTAAAGAAATTGTACTGCTTATAATAGTTTTATAATGAAGTATCTCTACTCTACTTGAGTAAAAATAATTGTTGCTTTTTCCACTGTGAGTCTAAGCATGTATGAAGCAGATGTGGTTCATCTTGTGCACCTTATTCATTATCATTATTTTGTTTTTCTGTATTCTCTGTTATTTTCTTGGAATTTTCATTGTAATATCACGTATTTCATGTATTTCCACATGATTTTATGTTTTGTTTCATACATTTATGGGGTCATTGAAGATAAATCTGACTTTCGTTACTCAGTACTCACAGTACTCAAGTAACATTTTCTCCAAGGACTTTTTTTTTACTTGTACTTGAGTCAAATAATTTCAAAGTAACATTACTCTTACTTGAGTAAATATTTTGGCTACTCTTCCCACCTCTGATCACGGTTAACATGCCTGAGAATTGACACAAAAACACAAGACGGGGCAAAATATATCCATGTCGCAAGATTCAATAGAAAACAAAAATAGGTTTTGATCCAAACTGAAATGGGCAAAGTTGGCCAGTTTCAAAAGGTAATAAGCCGATTTTAAATTAACACATTAAATATTGTTTTTGTGCTGGTTTTTCATCAGATTTAGTATTTTGCTGCTTTTTGTTTGTTTTTATCATAATCCTTTTTCACAAGAAATAACTTGTTGCAGCTCATATGCATCTGACCACGACAGTAGGCCAGAAGGTGGTCCATGAATGTGGTGCATGTGAGAGTGAGTGGTTGGTGCTGATCCAAGTGGCTGCTGGGACTAATAGTAAGTTCCCTGCTCCTATATCTGTATCCTGTATCTGAGGATAAAAACTATATGATGCTGCTAGTTCTCTTCACAAAACCACTCACTTTCTGCTACAGACTACTACTGTAGCCACAGCTGCCCTGGGCAGGCTGCCAAACTGTGCCATTGGCCTCTCCGACCACCACCAAGCACTCATTCACACATGGACACGGCTATGTCATGGACTTGTCGAAGGAAGGACTCGAATCAGCAATCTTTCCATCATAAGAACTTTACACTCTGGGCTAAAAGTGAACACATAAAACAATAAAAACAGTAAAATACAAAAGCTGATGAAAAAGCAAACAGGTCGTCTAACAATTTACAGAAAACAGCACAAAAAGGTATTACATTTGTAAAAGATTTTCCTTTTGTCAGGCCAATAATGTAAAAACCAGCCAACAACATAATAACGATCACACTATCGGCCGTAAATCATTATTACGTTATCAACCTGTTATTATGTTATTGGTTCTACACCGCCATTGTGAAATGATAGAAAAAAATGACATGCAGTATGTGTGTGATGGCAGTGGTGGCCCATGAACTACCCGTTACACACACTACATGAACATTCAAGTTTCAATGATTCGCCATATTGGAAAAATAAGCTACTACCATGTGACATCACAACATTCTAAAGAGTTTAAGACTGAGGTGGAGGGCAACTGACGGTAATTATGGTAACTGTGTAACTGTCTTTGTTTTTTGGCTCATTACTTGAGTAATTACTGGAGGAATCCACAATCACAAAGTCCATTATCTCCTCTGTCAGCACATATGAACTAATGTACAATTATTTTCTCAGAAAAACGTCAAAAAGTGGTGACAATATGCGAGAACATGACCGTGATGTCCAATAGAAAGGACTTTCAGACATAAAAATAATATCACAGATTTGTGAAGGCAATCACGATCAAACACTGATGAGGAAAAACATTTGTCAATTTTCATTTTGGAGATTTCTTACAAAAACTGCATTTCTCCCATAGAGTTGCATTGGCCCTGCCCTCCATCTGACATTATGACATCATCACATTCTAAATCGTGAACGCTACCTATTGTAATATTTTTATCACATGCCTGTTTTGATAGTAATACTGCCATGTATTACACTGGCCTACCAAGGTTTGACCCTTTCAAACAGCACAGACACGGTTCCAGAACCAGAAAACCAGAAACCTGCATTTTTGGGGAGAAAAAACTTTAAATTGGCATCACTCACTTCTGAAACAATCCTCAGATCTGCTTCACTCCAACTGCTGCTAAAAGCAGAGAAGCATGTTCACAGGACAAATACATGAAGATGAAATGGTTCATTAGGCTATCTGTTCTCTCCTAATATAAGGGTCTTTGTGGAATGCCAATTTGTAACATCAAAAATGTGCTAAATTTGACTATGTTGCAACAAGTCAAGAACATGTGGCTCCAATGACGCCGATACAAGTGACTTGTGGGTATTAACATAGGTATAACATCTCATAATCATCTAGCATTGTGTAACATCTTGAATGTGCACGAGTGTTACAACATGAACTCAGTCATGATACTTGGATTGTAGGTGACCCGAAAAGCCATCTCCATCTGACTGATGTAACTCGTGTGAAGCTAGGCCCCCCATAGTTTCCCATTTGCTTCAAAATGGTGTCATTGTTTAGCTCTTCGTTTGTGCACATAAAATTAGCGTTTGTGCACTCTTCGTTTTTGAGATATTAATCATTGATTGGTAATTGATCAGTCCCCCGTAGTGTCCGATTCCCTCCAAACTAGTGTCATTTTTTAGCACTTTGTTTGAGATATTGATCATTGATTGGTAATTGGCTCAGGTCTTGGTCCTGGTCTGATCTTTGTTCAGGTCTTGGTCTGGTCTTGGTTTTAGTCTGGGTCGTGGTTCGGGTCTGGGTTTTAGTCTGGGTCGTGGTTCGGGTCGTGGTTTGGGTCTTGATTTTAGTCTGGGTCGTGGTTCGGGTCTTGATTTTAGTCTGGGTCGTGGTTCCGGTCTGGGTTTTAGTCTGGGTCGTGGTTCGGGTCGTGGTTCGGGTCTTGATTTTAGTCTGGGTCGTGGTTCGGGTCTTGATTTTAGTCTGGGTCGTGGTTCCGGTCTGGGTTTTAGTCTGGGTCGTGGTTACGGTCTTGGTTTGGGTCTTGATTTTAGTCTGGGTCGTGGTTCGGGTCTGGGTTTTAGTCTGGGTCGTGGTTCCGGTCTGGGTTTTAGTCTGGGTCGTGGTTCGGGTCTTGATTTTAGTCTGGGTCGTGGTTCCGGTCTGGGTTTTAGTCTGGGTCGTGGTTCCGGTCTGGGTTTTAGTCTGGGTCGTGGTTACGGTCTTGGTTTGGGTCTTGATTTTAGTCTGGGTCGTGGTTCGGGTCTGGGTTTTAGTCTGGGTCGTGGTTCCGGTCTGGGTTTTAGTCTGGGTCGTGGTTCCGGTCTGGGTTTTAGTCTGGGTCGTGGTTACGGTCTTGGTTTGGGTCTTGATTTTAGTCTGGGTCGTGGTTCCGGTCTGGGTTTTAGTCTGGGTCGTGGTTCCGGTCTGGGTTTTAGTCTGGGTCGTGGTTCCGGTCTGGGTTTTAGTCTGGGTCGTGGTTCGGGTCTGGGTTCCGGTCTTGGAAAAGTTGAAAACTGCTGAAAATCAGGAAAAAGACGAAAGTTTAATAAAAGTAAAGAACATGAAAGCCAATTATTGATGTGGAAGGATCCACAGTCAATCAATACCTCAAAAACGAAGTGGCACAAACGCTCATGTTATGTGCACAAACGTGCACAAACGAATGACACCATTTTGAAGCAAATCGGACACTATGGGGGGCGAACTTCACACAAGTACTGAACTGTATTAGTGGGATTTGAAGGCTATCATTGATATCATGATTTACATCCATGGGTTGGCCTAAAACTAGGTATGCATACTATGAATTGAATAGCTGGCACTATAGACAACAGCCTCTTTGTGCTATTGCAATCAGTTAAAGTCAGAAAACTAAGCATATCATCGAACTAAACAAATACGTTAGTGCTGCTAATGTGTTAGGCCGCCATCTAGTGGCGATGATAACACAGAACACAGAACACAGGATGTGAGAAGCAGGTCTACTTTCTACTTTCTTAACTCGGACCTCAGGCAACAAAGTGGAAAACGCTCTGGTTTAGTTTCAATCATCTCCGTCTTTGACTCGAATTGTATTTTAGCAAACAGCACTAAGAAAACGCACTACACGACTTGAAAAAACGTATGTTTTTCATGCATCGACCGAGCACGTGTCCTTTACACAACACAGAAAATAACTTCGGGTTGTGCAGACCGTGTTAAACTTTACTTTAAACCTTTAATGAACTGGTCGTTGATCCAAAGATATGAAAGCGTATTGCCAGCCTTATAACATTCAGGGTAGCGTGGCCGAGCGGTCTAAGGCGCTGGATTAAGGCTCCAGTCTCTTCGGGGGCGTGGGTTCGAATCCCACCGCTGCCAATATCTTTTTGTCCTCCAAGTGAATTTGGATAAATCAGATGTATGACGTCAGTCAGCATTTTATTGTAGCAACATTCAGACACAACATTATGCACAGTTAAGCCATGGTGGTGTTAAAAAAACGTTTATCACATGATATGATAATGATGTTGACTCTTTCTAAAACGTAATTTCATACATCCATCTACATCAGAGGGCTCCAAATGACCTACCGTCTGTCCAGGCTGTGGCCAACCGTGAAGTAGAATACGACCTACCCTACCACTCATCACTCCTCAAACTAACACACACACCGCTTATTTTTCTTTTCTTTTTTATTGCAACTTTTAAGTAGAAACGTCGTGCCTGACGGCATTGACGGCTGGGCTCTTGAATATTAAAACATGGCATCAAAACTCAGCCTTTGCTCAATGTCCCATCATTTGTTTGTAAGCAGTCCAAAGTGGGACAGTCCCACAGGTCTAGAGTTCTGGAGCTTCCTTTTATGTCAGTGTGTACCTTTCTAAATCTCACGGACACCATGCTGCGCTGCGCTTTGCTGCGCTGCCTGTTTCCCGCTTCGAACCCATTTCCGGGATTGTGCTGCGCCGGAGGTGGCCACGTGAAGGCGACACACCGCGGCAGACGGAGAGGAGGCCGAAGGAAGGAACCCTCCGCCGGGCAGGAACAACCCTTACCGAAGCGCACTCCCCACCACCGGGCAGGCTGTTGGCGCCAACTGGCACCAGCACAACAATCCGGCGGACCCCCCAGCAGCGACGCCAGCCCCAATCCTGCCGCTAACAACCGATCCACAACACGGCCATTGTTGGTGCTGTTAGCGGCTAGCCTCGTTAGCACCGTCTGTACCTGTGTGCTCCGGCCAGGGGACAATAGAGAAGCACACTGCCGCAGGATGGGGGTGAGTACGCCTGTGCCCGTGCCTCTGGGGGCGGCTGGGGAGACTGAAAGTGGTTGGGGGGATGAGCGAAAGTGCTATGGGAGACCGGCTCGGGATGAGCTCCGGTGGATGGATGTAGGGATGGATGGAGGTAGGCGTCTGGACTCTGGTGTTGCATGGACTGACTGACCATATGAATGTCCATAGTGTGAATGAATCTACAGTGCAGTGTGAGCGCGAACCCCGGGGCTCCCTCCAGCAGTCACAGTTCACGTAGCCTGCTTTGTATTTTCCGTTCTCCCAAACATGCTCCTCAAGCTCCTCGCGAGGCCGTGTGAAAGTGCCCCAAATAGATCTGCTACATGACCATCTGCGTGTGCGTGTGTAGTATGTCTCACACAGGCGAAATGTCCCACTCAGTAAGCGTGTTCATATAGTCTTCTGTGTTGTTATCTCGGTTAGAAGCTTTCGGAGCCCCCCCTCCTCAGCCACAGCCCCCACACTGTGTTTGGATGGTGACATCGTTAGCTGCTAGCCTGTTAGCTCTTCAAAATGCCTGATTAATGGCGGGGCTGTGGCTGGTGATGTTGTGACCAACTTTTAAAGCACTTGGTCTAAGTGGGACAAGTTGGGTGTTTTTGTGGGGCAGGGGAGGACATGATACTTCCCAGCTTACTTAGGGGTCACTTCTAGAGTAGAGACTTTCATGTGTTTATCCAAAGGCCAACGCACTTTGTTGTCTTTCTTGAGCAGTGGTAACAGTAGGATGGGACCCCCACAGAGGGGGACGTGCTCCTTATTGGTGGGATGGTGGGACAAAGGCCCCAATGCCTGTGTGGTACAGAGTAAAAACATAACATACAATCATTTTTTGGTCTTATTTGAGCTTCCATGCCAATTAGATTAGATGAGCCTTTACTGTCTCCAAAAGGAGAAATTATTTTTGGATGTAAAGGGCAGTAAGACACACGTTACAAATAAAAAAGTCATTATTTTGAGTCGTTATTTATTTTTATTTTTATTAAAAAAAACAAAAAATTCACATAGCATTTTTTAATGCTTTGTTATGTTAAATTTGATGTGGATGACACAAAGAAACATGGGAATACCGTGCACTATGTGATCTGATACTCTTACTTAAGTAAATGTGTGTTATTATGTGAAATGACCTGGAAAAATTGAATTGGACATTTGAAGAAAAGCCACAACACCAAGTGACACCTACACTGGCTACAGAAGGATTTCTAAATGTTGAAAAGATCTTTGTAGGACCAGTCACCTGGACGTGGCCTGCACAACTTCCCAACAGGAGGGGGCAGAGGATTTGGAGGAGTTGTCCAAAAGTCAAGGAGCACTTTTGGAAGCTTCAGAGAAAGATCTGGTAAATCTTTTGAAAGGGAACAACATGTACTCAATGCATGTGACTCGCATAGTGGCTTTAATGATGAAGAAAAGAAGATTATGTTTAGAATGGCTGAGCAACCACATGATCTGAACCCAACTGAAAGTCAATAGTGACCAGCAAACGCTTTTGTAGTAAGTAAACTTGTCCAAAACTATTTTCCGAGTCTGGAGAGACGCGTTTTCAAATAACGGCATGTGATGAAACAGAATGAAATGTACTAGTTGTTACTTCACTGTGTAATAATAAATACGCAATTTGTAATACTTTTCTCATTTTGTAATAACATAAAACATAATGTAGAATTTCTGGAAACACTGTAATAAGTGCAGACTGTTTGTAAAACAAAGGAAGTTTGTCCTCTGCATTTAGCAGCATCTTTCAATGCACTCGGGCCACTGCTCCCTGGAACTGTTTCACACTTAGTTTAGCTAAATCATTCTTCAAACCACCAGATGCTGCTGTTGTTCAGCATCATACTGTATAGCAGTGGTTCCCAACTTCTGTCCTCGATGCATTGCTGTATAGCAGGGGTGTAAACGTTTTTCATCAATAGCCGCATATTGACATGTACAGCGTGGAGAGGCATGAGCTTTAAACCATGCCCCACACCTTTATTTAAGCTTGGAACCATAATCCTCGCTCTGTCGGAGCTCTGTTTGAGGTTTTAGTTGTGTGGAATTGTTAAGATTGCAGTAAAAAGTACCACCTCTGGTGATGTTTGCCATTAAAACAAGAAGTCTGAGGGCTTTGGGCCCCATGCCTGCTGTATAGTACCTCCGTGTAGAGCTGTACTGACACCATCAGGGTCACGCACCTGCCGGGCGCTAGTCTAAAGTTCTGCAGACAAATATTGCTTGTCTTGGACATGTTAACTAGGAACTAAATGTGTTTTTTCCCCCACAAATCGCATCATAAGGGCAATACATACATAAAGCAAAAGTGCTTCCGTTACATGTTACATGTGATCCGTTACATGCGATTACAAGAAGGCAGGTCAAATAAATCACTCCATAAAACATCAGTGTAATTGAAATGATGAGTGTCATAGGCAGCAGTCATATTCTAGCGGCACAAAAGCGAACCACAGCCTCACCGCGTTCAGTCCTGACTCCTGACGCTGGCGAATGCTTCACGGAGGGGTCTCCTGCTGGCACCAGAGCACCTCTGGGAGGCTCACCCCAAATATTGCAATTGGGTCTTTTCCTAAAATGGTGCCTTCTTTTGTAATAAGAATAATGTTGATTAAAAAAGCTGTTACACGTGATTAAAGAAAATATCCTCTGAATACTAATTTACAACCTCACATTGACCCAGGCACAGGTTCATCTCCAGGCACAGTGGTAGTTGGTACCCTTTTCCCCCAGTCTGCTGCACAGGTTTGAAATCCGCTGCATTTCTCCCACACTCCCACAGAGCAGCAGTTGTTGGTTCATCTTGACTGGTTTTGCTGCAGTGTGATGCAGGATTGGAGTTCATGTCCTCACAAAACTGTTAGTTATGTTTTGTAAGTAATACAAAAATCAGGACCAAACCAAGGCAAAAATGGAACACAATTCATAAGTCTTAGTCAGATGGAAGTACCTCAGGGATTCTTGGATATCGTGTACGTCCAATATTGCCATGACAATAATTTGACAATCAATGGCCCAACCCTAGTCTAGCGACCCACATTTGGGTCCTGGCCTGGTTGAGAAGCACCACTCTGAGCTTCGTGACGATAGCAGTTGTTAACTCTGTGTTTTTTGTACAGCGAAAGTCGAACAAAGCGAAGGAGAAGAAAGCGCGGCGCCTGGAGGAGAGGGCCGCCATGGACGCCGTCTGTGCCAAAGTGGACGCAGCCAATAAGGTCAGTGTCCAAGGTCATGTGACACCCCTGCCGTCAACTGGATACAGTCAGGCCGGAGAGGTAGCGTTTAAGGGCAGCATTACAGGAAGTGACTTGGTTGGTTTCCTTTTTTTTTTTTTGCTTTAAGTTTACCCTAGTTTCCCCAATTTTATATTTATTTTTGCCCCAAATTATTCTTTTTTTCCCTATTTTTTTTGCTCATTTTTTAAAACTAATATTTTTGATTATTTTTGTATCTCAATTTATCCCAATTTTCTCCCATTTCTTCTCAAATCATTCCCAAATTTTCCACACATTTCTAATTTTGTCTAGACATTTGTCCTCGTGGCACAGAACACCCCCAGAGTTCAGCATCTAGTTCCACCTAAAGCCCAGGTTTAGTATTAGGTTTGTCTTTTTTTGGGGACAATTTATTTATTTATATGTTTATTTGATAGGGACAGAACAAGAAGCATTGTTACAATAACCGATGCCATGCTCATAGGCCGTACAGCTAAAAGCTAGTCGCAGACCTGGTCCCTAAGACATAAAATAGTAACATTTACATAAATCATTACAAATAATACAATTTAAAAAAAGTTTGCAATAAAATATTATAAACTTCTGTTGTGTCCACAAGTTTGATTCAGTTTGAGCCACTGTTTAACTTTACTTTTAAACTGGCTCAGGTCTGTTAAAGTGTTCAGATCAGCAGGTAAAGTGTTCCAGATCTGTGGCCCTTGTACCGCACCCTGACAGCGCCCCCTGGTGACGATCCCGTGAGCTGCACATGTTTCGATCATTCCTGCAGCGATATCGGGAGCGAGGTTGTTGACACATTTAAAAACAAATTTAACAAAAGAGAACTTCTTAAAGGTTTCAAAACTTAAAAGATGATGCTTCTCTTGAATTCTGCAATAGTGCCACATCATGGGCTTTTTTGTCAAGCACTTTTAAAGCTTGTTTGTCCAGAGAGATCACACCTCTCATAGTGGACTGGTTAGCTTGGCCCCACACAGTGAGACAGTATGAAAAATGAGACCGGATCATTGCGTGAAAGTACAACTTGGCTGCACTGATTGACAGGCAAGATCTTATTAAACGAAAACAATTCAAATTAATAGTCTTAGTTATTTTCTTTACATGAGCTCCGAATTTAAGATGGGAGTCTACAACTACTCCAAGATATTTGAATTCATCTACTCTTTCAATATTTTTGTTATTTATTTGTATCTGAGAGCTGTCCATAGACCTTTGCCTCAATGAAAGCACATAGACACTGTTTTGTGTTAAAGTATGTCTCTCTTCAGATTTTTATCACTCAGCCCTATTTCCCAATGAAGAAAACAAATGACCAGAATGACCTCTATAGCTGCAGTAAACGACACTAAAATGCGCTGCAGTTGTTATGAGCCAAAACTATACTTGATGGACCTCAGATCTCGGGACAGGTCATGCTTATGAAATGTTTTCAAAAAGTCCTGCGTACAAAGTGTCTCACCTGAAGTGGTGACAACAGAAAGAACTGTTGAACTCTAGTTAAAGGTTGTTGCTGTTTTTATTCACATTGTTAGTTTCGGTTCTTAGGATGATTGTACCATCACAAACGCCGAATGTGTCCCACAGTTTGGGTTGCCAGATACTTTGGCTAAATCCATGGAAAACCTAAAGGAACTTCCACAATCCCAGCAGCACATGTCCCAAATCCCTGGTGTTAGTGTTAAAGGGCCAGATCTTGTGGCGGCGCACGGGGCGGCGCAGGCTCTTGGCGAAGTATTTTCCGAGTGGCGGCGCTATATGTGCCGTTCGCCTCCGCCACCTGTGAGGGGGCGTCACAAGAGGAGGCGACTGCACTGATGGAAACACGGCTGACATTCACTTCCTGGTTTACATTGCGCTGTCGTGCGTTCTTTCTTAAGCCTTAGGCTCTCACAGGTCAAACTAAAAACTTTATTTACCCCATCGTGAGCTAAACCATGTTCACGTCTCCAGAGAAAAAGAGCTACAGCGTCCGCTGTGGCGCGGATCGGCCGCGCTCGGCGTGAACACGAAGCAAATAAAAGCACATGTTCACCCCACACTCCCACACAACCACTCTCCTGGAGGCGGAGTCGATCTGGTTGGAGGAAAATGTGTGCGTCTCCACCCGTGTAAATGCACTAAGTCTGGAGTGGCAAGATCACAAAGTGCGCTCCGACTGAGCACAAAATGTCACGCTATCGTCTCCGTTTTGATGCACAAGATCGGGCCCAAAGAGTGCAGTCACTAAGCTTTAACTACTGAGTGAAACTGCTGCGTGTGTCTTATCTGGAGCTTAAGGAAACCGTTCATCTGGATGACTTTTTTTCAGCACATCCTATAAATATCACCTTTTTAAACCTTTCCCGTGTGCTTCTCCTCACAGCTGGACGACCCCCTGTCTGCCTTCCCCGCCTTCACCAAGTACGACAGAAACGGGTACGTAGCCTCAGTCTTGCTTTTTCCCTTCAGTCACATGACCGGCTGACGCTGACCTGTGTCTGACCTGTGTCTGTCCAGTCTCAACTTGCAGATCGAGTGCCGGAGAGTGACCGCCCTCAACCCGCTGTCTGTGGAGTGGGCCTTCGAGCTGACGCGAGCCAACATGCAGGCACTGTAAGCACTGCACTCACCCCAAAGGGAAGAAGACACGGGATCAGATCTGAAATGATCCCAATTATGAGGCTCAAACAAGTATTCAGATCTCTATTGTTATAGTAAAGGTCAAACGGTGGTTGGACTTGTTTTCACTTTGCTTTGTGTAGGCTGTACCATTATCCTGATTACCAACGTTAGAGCAGAAGCTTGTCTTCACTTTTAACCATTACTTTACTTTTTTTATTATTATATGTTTAATTGATAAAAATTGGATTAGCTTCATGTGTAAAAAGGTTTTTTTCACCCACGCATTTCCACCATCAAGATTCCCCTGTGGGGCATCGGCCAATCAGAGGCGGCATCGGCATCGCTTCCCCCCGTCCTGGTTAAAGTGAGCTCACGGCCTGTGACTCTGAATAGAGTGATCAGCTGCTCTCCGCTCACTCTGAGCCGAAACAGCAGCATGATTAATCAGTCACAGACGAGGATAAAACGCAATGGCTTTTTAAGAAACATGTTTTACTATTCAGAGTAAATCAAGGCACATTAAAAACAGAGACAAAAATATGGTGCATCAGCTGTAAATGGGAGGAAAGGCCTGATTCCAGCAATTTATTAAGTTCATTTAGAATAAAACTCATTCAAATCGTAATAGTCCACATTGAGTAAAAAAATCATCATCCCCAATCTTATCTGCGCTCCATTCACGTAATGACCAAAAGTGCCATTGTGATGAATGGTTCCGTCCTCGTATGTCTGTCAGATACGAGCAGAGTGAGTGGGGATGGAAGGAGCGAGAGAAGAGGGAGGAGATGAATGACGAGCGAGCGTGGTACCTCCTGGCCCGGGACACACAAGACTCCGCCCCCATGGCCTTCTCCCACTTCCGCTTCGACGTGGAGTGTGGCGAGGAGGTGCTCTACTGGTGAGGAGGGGGGTCCAGAGGGTCTGCTGTTCTCCTGGTAATGGAGCTAATCCTGGTGTGATCCACAGTTACGAGGTGCAGCTGGAGAGCAGGGTCCGGAGGAAAGGACTGGGCAAGTTTCTCATCCAGATTCTACAGCTCATCGCTAACGGGTAACGCATACAGACCACGCACCTATTGTTACTGTTACATGATGATAAGTGTTATCAAGTTGTGATAAGTGTTTATCAAGTTGTGATAAGTGTTTATCAAGTTGTCCGCCATGAGCTATTTTTATCCATAAGTGCTTTATTTGTCATTGTACAAACGTACAACCAAATTGTGTTCAGGTGTTAGTCCTGAGCCGCTGCAACTGAGCACGCAGCCGCTATGGGCCAACCTGACCAGCAAGTAATCTCTCATTATATGCATTTTTAAAATAAATATGTGCTGTATATGAAGAGGTTCCGCTAGACTTTTTTTTTGTCGGCCACTTTGGCCGGCTGGGTCGTAAAATGTCGGCCATTCGCAAGAATTACCGGCCATTAAAAAAATATCTACATTATGAACGTGGCTTATTATCAATAACAATCTACATGTAGACAGAGCTACACAACTGCTTTAGTGGATTCCAAAACACGGCTATTTCTAATTAAAGACTGACGTGAGAAAAATGTAGCAACAGCTAAAATCCAAACATGAAGTTGTGCGCGTGGAGACGGTGGAGCAGCAGGTGTCACGCTAATATACACCACTCATATGCACTTCAACTCAGACAGAAAGTAGCCGATATCTACGACCCTCACGCTGTCCTTATCCAGGTCTGACCAGCTGCACAGCGAGGGCGGGGCTGTAGATGCCCTTCTGCGCTTTTACGTGGCTTCAGGTGTAAAATAATGATTAAGTCCCTCACCACTGAAATATTGTGGAGAGACAAATCGACAGCACTAAAGTCACAAAAGTCAGTCTCGAGCGATTCAAAACGGACCCAGCTCTGCTGCGCTGTAGAGCGGCTCCAACACCGGTAACTGAGCCGAGGCGTCTGCGCAGACTGACCGAGGGAAGCGCCTCTAAACCCGGCCACTCTCTGAGCGGCTCCAACACCGGTCACTGAGCCGAGGCGTCTGCGCAGACTGACCGGGGGAAGCGCCTCTAAACCCGGCCACTCTCTGAGCGGCTCCAACACCGGTAACTGAGCCGAGGCGTCTGCGCAGACTGACCGGGGGAAGCGCCTCTAAACCCGGCCACTCTCTGAGCGGCTCCAACACCAGTAACTGAGCCGAGGCGTCTGCGCAGACTGACCGAGGGAAGCGCCTCTAAACCCGGCCACTCTCTGAGCGGCTCCGAGCACCGGTAACTGAGCCGAGGCGTCTGCGCAGACTGACCGAGGGAAGCGCCTCTAAACCCGGCCACTCTCCCAGGAAGAGCCGCTGCGGGACAGCGCGTCAGTCTGACTGAACACATGCGCGTTTCAAGAATATCCTAATCAAACGTATTAGCTGCTAAGTTCTTAATAGGGTTGTGCCGATGGACGATATCATCGTCCATCGTGATGGATGAGCAACATCACGATGTAGAGCCACCATCGTGATGCCATGCCCCCTCCTGTCAGAAACACGCACTGGTCTTCTGTGGGCCTTGTAAACCTTCAAACTTTGCAGGGATTGCACTGTAAATGAAATCACAGATATAACTAATATGCACACTAGTGTCTGTGGCCTGCCAGAAGCCACGATGTGTTAGCCGTAATTATTAAAGTAAAGACGCAGCGCCGCTATTTCTCTCTCTCTGCAGCTCAGAGTTTAACAGCGCGTGGTTTTGCTTTGCTGCGTACGGAAACTTAAACAGTTTTAAAATGACGAAATCTCACATCGGAGCTAGATGAGTGCGCGGATTATTCTCACGAAGAACTGAGAGAGGAAAGAGAGGAGAGAAAGAGGCGGTGCAGAAGTTACGAGGTTACGAGCTCACGGACCGGGCAGCGCGTGGAGCGGCTTCAAAAATGTAGCTACGACGCAAACGTGGACATATTGTCCCGTTCACCCACTGTTTCTTAAACATTACATTAAAACTGAGCAAATGCAAATAATAAGCTCCGATGGACATAATTTTTACCGGCCATTTGCTTTTCAAACCGGCCAAAAGCCGGGGGGGAGACTGTTTACTACACAACATCTTGTAATAAATAAACATAAAATAACATCTGGAACAAGAACAATACAAATAATATAGCCGCAAGCGGCGATTATTATAGCCCTGCCCCCCTTTGTCTCCCTCAATCAGAATTTACGGTATTGCTCCTGCCTTTATGTTTGTTTTTTACGCTTTTTCCCTAGGATTTTAGTTTTAGGATTTTTGGAATGCGCTAATGTGCCCTCTCGGTATCTGACAAAGTTTTTGTCAGGGAAAAAAAAAGTTTTTTGACAATGCTGAGAACTCTGCTCTTAAATTATACATTATAACAGAGAAAAATGTGTACACCGCGTTCCAAATTATTATGCAAATGACGTTTTTCTCTGATTTTCTAAATTGTCAACTCAAATGAGAGTCAGCATAATTTTCAAGTCTTTACCTGGTAGAGGATCATTTAAATGTGGTGGAAAAAATCTCCCAGTGATAACAGTATTTTTTTCTAAAATAAATATAGTAAAAACCTCAAAATCCACTGTTCCAAATTATTATGCAACTCATCGTTTCAATACATTTTAAAGCTTGTAATTAACTGAAAATGGTCATTTGTTGAATGTTTAGCATTAGGAGGTATTTATATTACCTACCTATCAAAGTATATGTATATTTACTGAAATCCAATCCCATTTCAATCAAAAACATCTCAATAGGTCAAGTTATAGTGCCTCTCGAAAGTATTCATACACCTTGGACTTTTGCACATTTTGTCATGTTTTCAACCCTAAACATAAAGATTTTATTTTGATTTTTTTTACTGAAAGTTCACACACAAGTAACAGACAACTGTGAAGTGAAAGCAAAATGATACATGATTCTGTTATTTTTCAAAAAATAGAAAAGTGAAAAGTGGGGCTTGCATAAGTATCATACAGCATTTTCTGAGTGCATTAAATTGCCTTTATAACATTTCTAATGACTCCAGAATGTTCACACCTTGGCCTAACGGTTAAATAGAGGCACCTGTGTGTAATCTACTCTCAGTATAATTTCAGCTCTTCTTTTAGGCCCTCAGAGCTGTGGTCAGAGTGTATTGGTCACTAAACAACATCATGAAGGTCAAGGAGCACCAGAGAGGTCAGGGATAAAGCTGTGGAGAAGTTTAAAGCAGCATTAAGTTATACAAAGATTTCCCAAGATTTAAACATCTCCCGGAGCAACTGTTCAATCCATCATTCAGAAATGGAAAGAGTAAAGCACCACTGCAGACTTACCAAGACACGGCTGTTCACGTAAACTAACAAACTGAACAAGGAGACACTGGTCAGAAATACAACCAAGTGCCCCAAGATAACTCTGGAGGAGCTGTGAAGTACTGCTGCTGAGCTGGGGGAATCTGTACATGGGACAACTATAAGTCGTATCTACACAAATCTGGCCTTCATGGACGAGTGGAAGAAGAAAGCCATTATTGAAAGGAGGCCATAAGAAATCCTGTTTGAAGTTTGCTAGAAGTCATATGGAGGACACAGCTCCATGTGGAAGAAGGAGCTTTGGTCAGATGAGACAAAAATTGAACTTTTTGGCCCAAATGCAAAACGTTATGTATGGAGCAAACCTGACACTGCTCATGGTCCTGAGTGCACCATCCCCAGGGTCAAATATACGGGGGGGAGCATCATGCTGTGGGGCTGCTTTTCCTCAGCGGGGACTGGGGAGACTGTAAGAATAGTTGGGAAGATGGATGGAGCCAAATACAGAGACATTTTGGAGGAAAACCTGCTGGAGTCACAAGAGAACTGAGGCTGGGGCGGAGTTTCACCTTCAGCAGGACAATGACCCTAAGCACAAAGATAAATCTACAATGGAATGGTTCAATAAAAACATATTAATGTGTTAGAATGGCCCAGTCAAAGTCCTGACCTAAATCCTATTGAAAATCTGTGGAATAATCTGAAAACTGCTGTTCACAAACGCTCTCCTTCTAATGTGACAGAGCTTGAGTTGTTTTGAAGAGGAATGAGCTAAAATGTCAGTCTCTACATGTGCAAACCTTGTAGAGTCAGACCCCAAAAGACTTGTGCTGTTATTGCAGTAAAAGGGGGTTCCACAAAGTATTCATTCACGCTGTATGAATACTTATGCACGCCCCAATTTTCTATTTTTTGAAAAATAACGGAATCATGTATCATTTTGCTTTCACTTCACAGTTGTCGGTTACTTGTGTGTGAACGTTCAGTAAAAAAATAAAAATAAAATCTTTATGTTTAGGGTTGTAAACATGACAAAATGTGCAAAAGTTCAAGGTGTATGAATACTTTCCAGAGGCACTGTGTGTATATATATATATGGATATATGTGTGTGTGTACTGTGTGTGTGTGTATATATATATATATATATATATATATATATATATATATATATATATATATATATATATAATTTTGGATCCAGACCTCCAGGGGCTGAGAATTTGATTTCCATTTATCATTCTTATGTTATTTTGTTCTCAACACATTGCCCTACACTATGAATACAGATTTTCATCCGAAAAATCCAATTGATTGACATCTAGGAAGTGTTTTTTGAGTGTGCCCTAAGTTTTTGTGAGCAGTGCATTTTGTTTTTTGGGGGGGATTTTTTTTTTTTTGGAAGAAGTTAGTTAAGGCAGCAGCCAGGAAAGTGCTGCGGGAAACCCTGCTAAACATGATCTGACCAGAATTATGGAACACAAATTTTGCAGCTGAAATGCGTATAAACTGGTGCGTAAAGGTCTCAGAGGAGAAGGACTTATTCAGAGCGTCATCAGCTCATCAATGTCAAGGCTCATGCTACACAAATACAAATGTAAATTCAAGCTTCTTATTTGCACTTTCTCCATTTTAATGTAATGTTTAAGAAACCGTGGGCGAAAGGAACAGTATTTAGCAGTTCACATCATGCATCTTTGAAGCTGTAATACGATCCATGTGCTCTTCCCCCCGTGTTCCACACCTCTTCTTTTTTCTGTCTTCCATGTTTATCCATCTGAAGCAAGAAAGCGTATGTGCGCTGGCTCCATATTCAATAGTCACATGTATTTAATAGTAACTCATGCAGCTGCATGCTTTCTCCTAATAACATGTCAGCATCTCGCAAACAATAGCATTAGTGTGACATTTGATATAGCTGACCCTGAGTTTACCAGAGAAAGAGTTATTTATATGATCTACTGCAACCTCACACTTCAGCGCTTCGACAATGTTCCAACAGCACCAGTGATCGGAGGTGAAGCTTTAGCCGGTGACAATATTCTGAAATGTTTACCTCGTCTGTCCGGCTCCCTGAGAGCATGACTGTTGGGGCGACAGTGGCACAGATGGTAGAGCGGGTCGTCTCATGATCGGAAGGTCGGGGGTTCGAATCCCACCTCCTGAAAGTGCACACTGTCGTCGTGTCCTTGGGCAAGACACTTCACCCACATTGCCCCCAGTGTGTGCGTACATTGGTGAATGAATGAGAGCATGAATGGGTGAGTGGATCCTTGCTGTGAAGCGCTCGAGTGCTTAATGTAGGTGGAAAAGCGCTATATAATTTGAGACCATTTACCATTACGCCGTACAGGAAGCTCATGTTGGTTGTATTTGGACCATTTTCTTCCCCCCCAGGAAAGAAAATGGTGCCCAGGGGTAATGGCTGAAAATGGTGTTAGCATGCCGCGGAACATCGACAATATGTCTTTGATTCATATTGAACATGTTTGCGTATTCAATTGAAGAGACGTATTGATCGATTCGATATAATATTGAGAATTGTTGCATCCCTATTAACCACACTGTCAATGTTTTCTTTTCTTTTTTTTATGTAACTTTAAATAATTGTTTGTTTTTTGCAGCACACAGATGAAGAAAGTGATGCTGACTGTTTTCAAACATAACCACGGGGCGTACCAGTTCTTCAGAGAAGCACTACAGTGAGTAAAGCCTCAGTGACCTACAGTGCTCTTTTGTTTTGGCTGAAATCTTCTGGTGTTGTCAGGTTTGAGATTGACGAGACTTCTCCAAGCATGTCGGGCTGCTGTGGGGACGACTGCTCCTACGAGATCCTCAGCCGACGGACCAAACACGGAGAGTCAGCGGGACACCCCCACGGAGGAGGCCACTGCGGAGGCTGCTGTCACTGAGGGGCTGAACCGCTGCTGCTGCTGGAGCCACTGTGGCTTTGTCAGGACTTTGTCTAGTGTTTTCTTTTATTCCAGTCTGTTAGCTAGTGCTGATCCTGACCACTCCATCCGAACAAGGAGACCACATCTACAGCTGAGGGCCATGTCCTCCTAATATCCAACGCAACTTTTCTACATGGACACCAGGTCTGTCCCCACAGTGCCCTACCCAAATGAAGCTCCGTGGTTCAGGTGTCGGTGGATGTGGCACGTGGACAGTTTTTATTCAAAAGAGATGGTGATAATGATGTGTTAACCAGAGCATTAGGACTTCTGTTAACTTTTCCAGAAATATCAAGTGCATACAATCACATGTTGATTATGAAAATGTAGTTTCTGTGGGTGATTGTTTATAAGCTCCAGTCAGAACATTCTTTATCTGAGTATGGGGCTTTGTTAGACACCGAAGCCACACAATTACTGTATTTATAGAGATAATGGCTGTCATTTCCTACATTAGAAACATGCTGCTCATTGCTTTGTAAACTCTGGTGTGATCTTTAATGGGTCTCTGCTCCCTCCGGTGAATGCCTGCTCCTGCTGTGGTTTGTGCCTGGTTTTGCTGTGGATGAATGCTCTCTCTTTTCCTTTGACTCTGTGACATGGTCAGTGACCATGCTACTGTTTGCATGGTCCAGTAGTTTATTACCTGCGATGCCCTGATGTTGAGAGGTGTCAGGGCACTCTGCTTTGAGCCCAGTAGAACATTCTTCCACACCGGGCGTCGGGACTCCTCAGTGCCATTCTCCAGTGATGCAGGCTCTGAACACTTCTTAATTAACCCATGCATGGCGTGGAACAAGGGGATGGCTCCCAGGTCAATGTACAGTCATGAATATAATGAAAGGGTTTAGTTAAGCCAGTCTCCACACAAGCGGTGCGTCCCGCTCATCAACTTAAGGACCAGGATGTTCAGTAATTTCTCAGGACAATATCCAGTCTCAAACCTCACCCGCTCTGTTTTCATGTGATTTTAACAAGCCTTATGTTCATGGTAAATTAGTTGTAAATGGAAATTGCCCAATGCCTTTTTAAAATGGCTGTACTAAAACAATTGTTGAGCTTTTATTTACCCTGTGCTTTTTAAGTTGCTCTTCTCTGTATAAAGATACAAGTGTTTTAGTTGGTCTTGAGTCTGATCTGAGATCTGCAGGAAAGGGATGTCTGCCTTTTCAGTGTTTGATTTGTTCAAATAAAGGAAAGTTGTCTGACTTTTCACCCACTTGTATCAATTTGGACTCCAATCTTGTATTGAATAGTACCTGGATGAAGAACTCCTCTGCAGCTCTGCTCTCCTCTGGAGTGCCACAAGGCTCCATACTTGGCCCAGTCCTATTCAGTTTGTATATGCTGCCGCCAGGGTCCATTATTGCAGAGCACAACTCATCCTTCCACCTGTATACAGAGGATCAACAGCTCTACCTTTCCATGTACCCTAGCCCTGGTTGTGCTTTGACAGTTCTCCATAACGGCCCGTCCGACTTAACTATGGCTATTCCGCAGCTTCCTACATTTAAATGAGAGTAAAGGCGAGTGATGTTTGATAGAGAGCTGAAATTTGACAAGTGGTGAAATCCAGCTTCCTTCAATTGCGTCTTTTAGCTACAGTATAGTCAAACCTCTTTTTATCTCGTAGTGACCTCGAAAAGGCCATACATGATTTGATCAGTTCTCGCATCGACAGTGCGGCAGTGGTTCCCAACCAGGGGTACGGGGATCCCTAAGGGTACTTGAGCATTTAGCAGGGGGTACTTGGAATTTGGAATGATTTCAGTAAAAAATAAGGTGAAACAGTAGAATTTTAATAGAACGTTCTGTTTTTCAGTAGTATTTTACCTACAGTTTGAACACTACACACAGCGATATACCGGGTCATCTTAGTTTAAGTGGGCATGTGCGCCACTTTGTAAAAATATTGAAGATCCTCGAGGTTTGGAGTATAAATGAAAAAGACTCACTTAGACAGACCTCCCATAATGCCTAGTGCTGTATTTTGTCCTGTTTTGTGTCATTTCATGTTGACTTGTTTTCTATTTTGTGTTTTTATGAAAAGCACGTGACTACTGCCCTGCTGTAGTTGTAAAGTCCAATAGAAATAAACTTGTATTGCTTGGTTGATTCACACACAGAAAACAGGGACATCATCTTCATCCACCTCTTCACCCCCACCTGAACAAAGCACATTTTCTCCAGTTTGGCCTTACCCAAATCTAAAAGCGTCTTAATAAAGCATCAAAATAGCACCAAAAACGAGAAGAAAACAAGGTATCAAAAAGGTATCGAGAATTGCCTCAAAAGGGCCACAAAAAGCAACAAAGTGACGAAAACGCTGCGGAAATGAACCAAGAATGTGTCCGCGGAACGTTTGTCTTTGAGCGCACAAGGGGGACGCGTTTCCTCGGCGCACACAGCGGAAGTGGCTGGTGACTTGGGGAAAAGCTGCAGAGCACAGAGAGATGCCGCTGCAGAGCTCGGTGAGGAGGGAAAGGACGCACTGATGAGCTGAACTCCTCCCGCTGCGGGTACGTGACCGGGCAAAAGCCCCGGGTTAACGGGGAGCGATGAGGCTTGTGTTCTGCAGACATGTCCTCTCCTCACGCAGACCTCAGAGGCTTGTGTTCTGCAGACATGTCCTCTCCTCAGGCAGACCTCACACCTCAGAGGCTTGTGTTCTGCAGACATGTCCTCTCCTCACGCAGACCTCACACCTCAGAGGCTTGTGTTCTGCAGACATGTCCTCTCCTCACGCAGACCTCACACCTCAGAGGCTTGTGTTCTGCAGACATGTCCTCTCCTCACGCAGACCTCACACCTCAGAGGCTTGTGTTCTGCAGACATGTCCTCTCCTCACGCAGACCTCACACCTCAGAGGCTTGTGTTCTGCAGACATGTCCTCTCCTCATGCAGACCTCACACCTCAGAGGCTTGTGTTCTGCAGACATGTCCTCTCCTCAGGCAGACCTCACACCTCAGAGGCTTGTGTTCTGCAGACATGTCCTCTCCTCAGGCAGACCTCACACCTCAGAGGCTTGTGTTCTGCAGACATGTCCTCTCCTCACGCAGACCTCACACCTCAGAGGCTTGTGTTCTGCAGACATGTCCTCTCAGGCAGACCTCACACCTCAGAGGCTTGTGTTCTGCAGACATGTCCTCTCCTCATGCAGACCTCACACCTCAGAGGCTTGTGTTCTGCAGACATGTCCTCTCAGGCAGACCTCACACCTCAGAGGCTTGTGTTCTGCAGACATGTCCTCTCCTCATGCAGACCTCACACCTCAGAGGCTTGTGTTCTGCAGACATGTCCTCTCAGGCAGACCTCACACCTCAGAGGCTTGTGTTCTGCAGACATGTCCTCTCCTCACGCAGACCTTACACCTCAGAGGCTTGTGTTCTGCAGACATGTCCTCTCCTCACGCAGACCTCACACCTCAGAGGCTTGTGTTCTGCAGACATGTCCTCTCCTCACGCAGACCTCACACCTCAGAGGCTTGTGTTCTGCAGACATGTCCTCTCCTCACGCAGACCTCACCTCAGAGGCTTGTGTTCTGCAGACATGTCCTCTCCTCACGCAGACCTCACACCTCAGAGGCTTGTGTTCTGCAGACATGTCCTCTCCTCACGCAGACCTCACCTCAGAGGCTTGTGTTCTGCAGACATGTCCTCTCCTCAGGCAGACCTCACACCTCAGAGGCTTGTGTTCTGCAGACATGTCCTCTCCTCATGCAGACCTCACACCTCAGAGGCTTGTGTTCTGCAGACATGTCCTCTCCTCACGCAGACCTCACACCTCAGAGGCTTGTGTTCTGCAGACATGTCCTCTCCTCACGCAGACCTCACACCTCAGAGGCTTGTGTTCTGCAGACATGTCCTCTCCTCACGCAGACCTCACACCTCAGAGGCTTGTGTTCTGCAGACATGTCCTCTCCTCACGCAGACCTCACACCTCAGAGGCTTGTGTTCTGCAGACATGTCCTCTCCTCACGCAGACCTCACACCTCAGAGGCTTGTGTTCTGCAGACATGTCCTCTCCTCACGCAGACCTCAGAGGCTTGTGTTCTGCAGACATGTCCTCTCCTCACGCAGACCTCACACCTCAGAGGCTTGTGTTCTGCAGACATGTCCTCTCCTCAGGCAGACCTCACACCTCAGAGGCTTGTTCTGCAGACATGTCCTCTCCTCATGCAGACCTCACACCTCAGAGGCTTGTGTTCTGCAGACATGTCCTCTCCTCAGGCAGACCTCACACCTCAGAGGCTTGTGTTCTGCAGACATGTCCTCTCCTCAGGCAGACCTCACACCTCAGAGGCTTGTGTTCTGCAGACATGTCCTCTCCTCACGCAGACCTCACACCTCAGAGGCTTGTGTTCTGCAGACATGTCCTCTCCTCACGCAGACCTCACACCTCAGAGGCTTGTGTTCTGCAGACATGTCCTCTCCTCACGCAGACCTCACACCTCAGAGGCTTGTGTTCTGCAGACATGTCCTCTCCTCACGCAGACCTCACACCTCAGAGGCTTGTGTTCTGCAGACATGTCCTCTCCTCACGCAGACCTCACACCTCAGAGGCTTGTGTTCTGCAGACATGTCCTCTCCTCACGCAGACCTCAGAGGCTTGTGTTCTGCAGACATGTCCTCTCCTCACGCAGACCTCACACCTCAGAGGCTTGTGTTCTGCAGACATGTCCTCTCCTCAGGCAGACCTCACACCTCAGAGGCTTGTTCTGCAGACATGTCCTCTCCTCATGCAGACCTCACACCTCAGAGGCTTGTGTTCTGCAGACATGTCCTCTCCTCATGCAGACCTCACACCTCAGAGGCTTGTGTTCTGCAGACATGTCCTCTCAGGCAGACCTCACACCTCAGAGGCTTGTGTTCTGCAGACATGTCCTCTCCTCACGCAGACCTCACACCTCAGAGGCTTGTGTTCTGCAGACATGTCCTCTCAGGCAGACCTCACACCTCAGAGGCTTGTGTTCTGCAGACATGTCCTCTCCTCATGCAGACCTCACACCTCAGAGGCTTGTGTTCTGCAGACATGTCCTCTCCTCAGGCAGACCTCACACCTCAGAGGCGTGTGTTCTGCAGACATGTCCTCTCCTCAGGCAGACCTCACACCTCAGAGGCTTGTGTTCTGCAGACATGTCCTCTCCTCACGCAGACCTCACACCTCAGAGGCTTGTGTTCTGCAGACATGTCCTCTCCTCACGCAGACCTCACACCTCAGAGGCTTGTGTTCTGCAGACATGTCCTCTCAGGCAGACCTCACACCTCAGAGGCTTGTGTTCTGCAGACATGTCCTCTCCTCACGCAGACCTCACACCTCAGAGGCACACTAGCAACATACATCTGTTTCTCACTTAATTCAAACTATTGAAGGATAAACATGGACATACAACAAAGAATTATCTAAAGGTATCGTGGTATTATTACGCCTTATATAGTTCCCCTTTTTATCCACTTAGAAAATCCACATTGTTTAGTTTTGTGTATTATACTTTATCATGGAACACCCATCTGTGTTCACCTGGTTTGGAGCTATAGAGGAGAGAGGGAGAGGCTAAATGCTAACGCTGTCTGTGCTGTGTTTACGTGGCTGAGGACACGCGTGAAGACCAGACAGGTACACATGAACTCGTCTAAGGTTAGAACATATCAGGGTCATTTTGGTTCATTATGATTTCTAAAGAGTAACTGCAGTTGTTTGACCATAAATGGCTTCGCACAACCACCAACTATGAGTGAAAAAAAAGCTATTTGTTTTATCTTTCATATTCTCTGAAATCGATTGGTAAATAGTTGTTTTTTTTTTATAAGAAATGCAGATTTTTTTGATGGGGGAGGGATTGGCCCAGCTCGAGGTCTTAGTTCTGCATAAATACTTACACGACCAACAAATGACAAGCGTCCAAGAACACACAGGAACTACTTTTCTCCCAATGTTCTGGAGCAGGATGGCCTGATTAAATCACACAGGTTATATTGGTGAGAGGATGAACCTGACTGGTTTCATTCATTAACACATGAGTGACTTCACAGATTTCTTTCATAAAACGGTGCCTTTTTCAGGCCCTGAAGTTTTAACATCACACAACTTCTCGACTGGGCCCAGTGTTTCCTGTCCGCTGCGCCGCTGACTCTGCTTTTGCCCCTCAGTGCTGGAGTGTTGCCATGGCGCCCAGGATGCGGTTGAAGCTGCGGACTGTGTTTGTGCTGTACTTCCTGGTGTCGGTGATGGGGCTGCTGTATGCACTCATGCAACTGGGTCAGTACTTCCTCACAGGACACCACACATGTAACCAAACTTTATTAATATAGCAGCAAGACCACTACCCTCCACTGTCCTAAAGGTAGAATAAAAGCTCTCAGAGGCTGTCCTAAAAATGTTAACTATTGAAAATAAATAGATGTATGAATTTGATGTCATTTCTGCACCTCCTTACGTGTGCTTAATTACACATGTTCCATTCTGTAGGATTGTGTCTCTGTATGTTTCTGCCCCTCGGGTACTGAACTGAAACTGAATTGAGTGAGTTAAAGCAAATCCGATAAATACATAGGACTGAGACCGTCAAGAGCTTCATAAACCATGAAAAGACTCTGAAACGGAGCCAGTGTGACGTGCTCTCTCTTACTGGTCTTTGTCAGTCGCTGCAGAGCTTTGGAGCAGCTGCTAATGTGCTGTAGTTTTTCCAGAAAGGAGAGCATTACAGTAATCAATACGGTTAGTGATGAATGCATGTACCTAGAGAGAGAAATGGTGATGGTAAGTTTTTTGTGTGGCTCAAAGCTAAGCTTATTATCAAATACAGTTTCTGAGGGATTTGGCGAGTATATTTAGAGCTTAGCCTTGAGCCTCTCTCTGAGCGTCAGGACCAATAATTAAACCTCAGTTTTGCTCTGGTGGAGCTGGAGCTGCAACAACTCCCCGAGGAGCAGTGGGACGACCCTCCTGTATGGAGCAGGAGCTGGGGTTCACTTCTGTCTGAACCACTGGGTGCTGTAAGACGTGCTGTGGACACACCAGCCTGAATGCTGACGGTGCTTTGTCCATGAGCCGGTGCCCCCACAGGGTTTGAGTGAGAGCCCTGGGCTCTGATTTCTCTTTTAGATCAACACAAATCAATAACAAAGCATGAAATGAATTTGTTTTTTCGGTCACTATAGTATACATGTTATTGTTTTGCACCACTAAATACCAGATGATTTGTGTTTTGTACCAAAAGAACCAGAACAAAGGCAGGAGGTATGTTACTGTGCCATTATGTGCCTCAGAGCCACAGGTTTAACCTCTATAAACCATCAGACAAATGAGCAGAATCCTCCCAGAGCTCCCGGAGCTCCTCCTCCGATTCACTCAGTCAATCTTCTGTCTACGCTCCTCACGGTCCGGAATCTGGGCTCCATCAAATGTCCACGTCCTGGGACATGACTGTCTGTCCAAGTCAGCGAGGGCTGTCCCAAAGTTTGAAACGAACAAGCAGCAGCTAAAGCAGACGAGCTAGTTAGCATCGTAATGCTAGTTAGTGCTAGTTAGCATCGTAACAATGCATTTACAACTGTGTGTGTGTCTGTGTGTCCGTGTGCGTGCGTGTGCGTGTAGGTCAGCGCTGTGACTGCTCTGAGCACGACCAGCCGTACGAGCGCACCATCTCCCGCCTGCGGGGGGAGCTCCACAAGCTGCAGGAAAACATGAAGAAGAGTGAGCCCATGGCCGCCACTATCTACGTCATCACCCCCACCTATGCCAGGTACTCCCTCTACGTCATCACACAAACCTACAGTGGGCCAAAAAGTATTTAGTCAGCCACCAATTGTGCAGGTTCTCCCACTTAAAATAATGACAGAGGTCTGTCATTTTCATCATAGGTTCACTTCAACTGTGAGAGACAGAATGTGAAAAAAAAATCCAGGAATTCACATTGTAGGATTTTTAAAGAATTTATTTGTAAATTATGGTGGAAAATATGTACAGTGCCTCTCGAAAGTTTTCATACACCTTGAACTTTTGCACATTTTGTCATGTTTACAACCCTAAACATAAAGATTGTATTTTTTATTTTTTTACTGAACGTTCACACACAAATAACAGACAACTGTGAAGTGAAAGCAAAATGATACATGATTCTGTTTGGGTTTTTTTTTGTATAATTTTTTGTTTATAAGTATTCATACAGCATGAATGAATACTTTGTGGAACCCCCTTTTACTGCAATAACAGCAGCAAGCCTTTAGGGTTTGACTCTACAAGATTAGCACATGTAGAGACTGACATTTTAGCCCATTCCTTTTCAAAACAACTCAAGCTCTGTCACATTAGAAGGAGAGCGTTTGTGAACAGCAGTTTTCAGGTCTTTCCACAGATTTTCAATAGGATTTAGGTCAGGACTTTGACTGGGCCATTCTAACACATGAATATGTTTTTATTGAACCATTCCATTGTAGATTTATCTTTGTGCTTAGGGTCATTGTCCTGCTGAAGGTGAATCTCCGCCCCAGCCTCAGTTCTCTTGTGACTCCAGCAGGTTTTCCTCCAAAATGTCTCTGTATTTGACTCCATCCATGTTCCCAACTATTCTTACAGTCTCCCCAGTCCCCGCTGAGGAAAAGCAGCCCCACAGCATGATGCTCCCCCCCGTATATTTAACACTGGGGATGGTGCACTCAGGACGATGAGCAGTGTCAGGTTTGCTCCATACATAACGTTTGTCTCATCTGACCAAAGCTCCTTCTTCCACATGGAGCTGTGTCCTCCATATGACTTCTACAAACTTCAAACAGGATTTCTTATGGCCTCCTTTCAATAATGGCTTTCTTCTTCCACTCGTCCATGAAGGCCAGATTTGTGTAGATACGACTTATAGTTGTCCCATGTACAGATTCCCCCAGCTCAGCGGCAGGACTTCACAGCTCCTCCAGAGTTATCTTGGGGCACTTGGTTGTATTTCTGACCAGTGTCTCCTTGTTTGATCTAATATTTTAGATGGGCGACCGTGTCTTGGTAGGTTGCCAGTGGTGCTTTACTCTTTCCATTTCCGAACAATCGATTGAACAGTTGCTCCGGGAGATGTTTAAATCTTGGGAAATCTTTGTATAACTTAAGGCTGCTTTAAACTTCTCCACAGCTTTATCCCTGACCTCTCTGGTGCTCCTTGACCTTCATGATGTTGTTTAGTGACCAATACACTCTGACCACAGCTCTGAGGGTCTAAAAGAACAGCTGTAATTATACTGAGAGTAGATTACACACAGGTGCCTCTATTTAATGGTTAGGCCAAGGTGTGAACATTCTGGAGTCATTAGGAATGTTTTAAAGGTAATTTAATGCACTCAGAAAATGCTGTATGAATACTTATGCACGCCCCACTTTTCACTTTTCTATTTTTTGAAAAATAACGGAATCATGTATCATTTTGCTTTCACTTCACAGTTGTCTGTTACTTGTGTGTGAACGTGCAGTAAAAAAGTCAAAATAAAATCTTTATGTTTAGGGCTGTAAACATGACAAAATGTGCAAAAGCTCAAGGTGTATGAATACTTACGAGAGGCACTGTATTTGGTCAATAACAAAAATTCAACTCAATACTTTGTAATATAACCTTTGTTGGCAATAACAGAGGTCAAACGATTACTATAGGTCTGCACCAGGTTTGCACACACAGTAGCTGGTATTTTGGCCCATTCCTCCTGCAGATCTTCTCCAGAGCAGTGATGTTTTGGGGCTGTCGCCGAGCAACACGGACTTTCACCTCCCTCCACAGGTTTTCTATGGGGTTGAGGTCTGGAGACTGGCTAGGCCACTCCAGGACCTTCAAATGCTTCTTACGGAGCCAGTCCTTCGTTGCCCGGGCGGTGTGTTTGGGATCATTGTCATGCTGGAAGACCCAGCCACGTTTCATCTTCAAAGCTCTCACTGATGGAAGGAGGTTTTGACGATACATGGCCCCATTCATTCTTTCCTTAACACGGATCAGTCGTCCTGTCCCCTTAGCAGAAAAACAGCCCCCAAGCATGATGTTTCCACCCCCTTGCTTCACAGTAGGTATGGTGTTCTTGGGATGCAACTCAGTATTCTTCTTCCTCCAAACACGATGAGTTGAGTTTATACCAAAAGTTGTACTTTGGTTTCATCTGACCACATGACATTCTCCCAATCCTCTGCTGTATCATCCATGTGCTCTCTGGCAAACTTCAGACGGGCCTGGACATGCACTGGCTTAAGCAGGGGGACACGTCTGGGATTCCCTGTGGTTGTAGTGTGTTACTGATGGTAACCTTTGTTACTTTGGTCCCAGCTCTCTGCAGGTCCTTCACCAGGTCCTTCACCAGGTCATTCACCAGGTCATTCACCAGGTCATTCACCAGGTCATTCACCAGGTCATTCACCAGGTCATTCACCAGGTCATTCACCAGGTCATTCACCAGGTCATTCACCAGGTCATTCACCAGGTCCCCCCGTGTGGTTCTGGGATTGTTGCTCACCGTTCTCATGATCATTTTGACCCCACGGGATGAGCTCTTGCGTGGAGCCCCAGATGGAGGGAGATTATCAGTGGTCTTGTATGTCTTCCATTTTCTGATTTTCTTCCCACAGTTGATTTTTTCACACCGAGCTGCTTGCCTATTGTAGATTCACTCTTACCAGTCTGGTGCAGGTCTACAGTTCTTTTCCTGGTGTCCTTCGACAGCTCTTTGGTCTTGGCCATAGTGGAGTTTGGAGTCTGACTGTTTGAGGCTGTGGACAGGTGTCTTTTATACAGATAACCAGTTCAAACAGGTGCCTTTAATACAGGTAACGAGTGGAGGACGGAAGAGCTTCTTAAAGAAGAAGTTACAGGTCTGTGAGAGCCAGAGAAGTGACCAAATACTTATTTTCCACCATCATTTACAAATAAATTCTTTAAAAATCCTACAATGTGAATTCCTGGATTTTTTTTTTCACATTCTGTCTCTCACAGTTGAAGTGAACCTATGATGAAAATGACAGACCTCTGTCATTATTTTAAGTGGGAGAACCTGCACAATTGGTGGCCGACTAAATACCTTTTTGCCCCACTGTACGCCAGGTACTCCCTCTATGTCATCACACAAACCTACACCAGGTACTCCCTCTATGTCATCACACAAACCTACACCAGGTACTCCCTCTACGTCATCACACAAACCTACACCAGGTACTCCCTCTACGTCTAACGGGTACCCCCCATTTTTCCCAATTTTTTTACCAATTTTTTACAAATTTTTTTGTCGTCCCAATTTGTTTCCTCTTTTTTCCTAATGTTTCTAATATTTCCTCCCATTTCTCCCCCAATTGATTGTAAATGTTTCTCTATTTGCCCCATTTTCCCCCTCTGCTTTTCCCACCATTTTTTTTCAATATTTCTCTGAATTTTGCCCCATTTTTCACACATCTCTTGACATTAGAGATGAGCCTGATTTGCAGATCTTCCATTAAACATCTCTGGTCTTTGTGCGTGACTGAGGGCACGCACAAAGACCAGACAGGTACGTATCAACTCGTCTAAGCTCAGGCCAGTTTCCTTAAATCAGGTGAGCTTCTGTGCACTTTGAACGGCTCATTCATTCATGTAAACATCTGACCTCAGATATAAGCACTCGAATGCGCACACACGTGTCTCATGTTTGTCAGCGTTGAAATCCGTGCACTGAGTTTGATTTCAGCCGTGTCTAAGTCCTCCCTGCTCCTTCAGGCTGGTGCAGAAGGCCGAGCTGACCCGCCTCTCCCACACCCTCCTCCATGTCCCTCAGCTGCACTGGATCCTGGTGGAGGACGCCCTTGAGAAGAGCGCTCTGGTCTCCAACCTCCTGAGGACCAGCGGGCTGAGCTACACCCACCTGCACATGCCCACGGCTGCACAGAGGAAACTACATGAGGTGCTTGACTTTAGTTTGGATTTGTTTTTGTTATTGCACGATTTCGATGCATATTTACACATGAGAAGGTCAGACCGTGCTGCATGAGGACATGAACAACATGAACAAGGCCTCAGCCTCATCAAAGCCAAACTACTGAATGTGTTGTTTACGGTGCAGATGTGTTCTGTGTCTGTGAACTCCTGATCCTTTCCTCCCCCAGGGCGACCCAAACTGGCTGAAAGCGCGGGGTGTGGAGCAGAGGAACGAGGGCCTTCGCTGGCTGCGGGAGGACAGGAGAGCGGCTGCAGGGGGCGCCAGTGAGCAGGGCGTGGTTTACTTCGCTGACGATGATAACACCTACAGCCTGCAGCTCTTCCAGGAGGTTAGGAGGGGAAACAGACGAGCTCTGTGTTCTGAGAACCGTCGGTCTAATGGCTTTGTCTTGTTCAGATGAGGAACACTCAGAAGGTGTCGGTGTGGCCCGTCGGGCTGGTCGGAGCCATGAAGTACGAGAGCCCTCTGGTCCAGGGAGGAAAGGTATGTTCTCCTCTGCTGAGAAAAGATCAACTTGTACCAGAGTGATTTGAAGAGAAAGTAAGAAACTGCTCATGATTGAGTGAAACATGGTGGAGCAGCATCATGGCCTGGGCTCGTCTGGGCCAATGGAACTGTTCCCTTGTATTTACTGATGATGTGACTGTTGACAAAAGCAGCAGGATGAATTCTGAAGAGTTTCGGACAATAGAAATATAATAAAGAGCCTCAAATTAAAGCTGAAAGTCTGCAGTTTAAGCACATCTTGGTTGTTTCATTTCAAATCTTTTGTGCTGGTTTATAGAGCCAAAAAGAAAGATACTAAGTGCTCATGATAAATTTGGTTTGTGATGTGTCTCTGAGAAAAAGGTTGTGTTATTGCTTTATTGTGTTGTCCCGCTCAGGTCATTGGCTTCCACACGGGCTGGAAACCCTCTCGGCCCTTCCCCATGGATATGGCGGGCTTCGCCGTGTCCCTGCGCCTGGTCCTGGCCAAACCCGACGCCTGCTTCGATGGAGACGCACCCATAGGCTTCCTAGAGGGCAGCTTCCTCCAGAGACTGGTCACTATGGACGAGCTGGAGCCCCGAGCGGACGACTGCACTAAGGTGAGCCTCCCAGACCTTATGCTGTCCCTGAAGCACCAAGTACACACAACCAGTGCTTTAAGTGGACAAAGAGAAGTGAAAAAAAAAAAAAGATAAGACAAAAAATAGGCCTATATATACTATGTTATATTTTCCCTTCTTTTCTTTCTTTATTTTTTACAGCGTTATTACCAGGGTTTCCGTTAGCCGGCTGTAGCCGGTCTTTTGGCCGGTTTGCAAAGCAAATTGGCCGACAGTAAAACACATGGAGAAAATATAGAAAAATATATTAAATACAACATGTCACCTGGGTCAGTGACTAACATAACAAAGTGTTTTTGAGACAGCCCCAAATATTAGAGAAGGTTCAATGATTTTATCAAAAAGTCCATTTTACAAAGCGCAGTTGAAGCGCCATCGTCACGCTGGAAATGAAAGGATTTTCTCTTCGTGCTTCGTCACATTTTTTAAGAAAACAGTGAAAAAAGTGTGTTAAGAACTCAGCAATACTTTTGATTAGGATATTCTTTAAACGAGCGTGTGGTCAGTCAGACTGACGCGCTGTCCTGCACTGGCTCTTCCTGGGACAGTGGCCGGGTTTAGAGACGCCTCCCTCGGTCAGTCTGCGCAGACGCCTCGGCTCAGTTACCGGTGTTGGAGCCGCTCAGAGAGTGGCCGGGTTTAGAGGCGCTTCCCTCGGTCAGTCTGCGCAGACGCCTCGGCCTAGTGACCGGTGTTGGAGCCGCTCTAGAGCGCGGCAGAGCTGGGTCCATGTTCAGTCGACTAATCATTATTTTACACCTGATGTCACGTTAAAGCCCAGCCCTCGCTGAGCAGCTGAAGTGGTCAGACCTGGATAAGGAGGGTCATAGATATGGGCTGCAGAGTTGCAGATGAGTAGGCTTGGTCCGCGTGACACCTGCCGCTCTCAATCGATCCACACGCACTTTATATTTGGATTTCAGCTGCATTTTCTCACGTCATTTTTTCATTAGATATAGCCTCTTTTGGACCCACTAAAGCACTCGTGTAGCTCTGCCTAAATGTACATTGTTATTGATAATAAGCCACGTTCATTATGTATATATTTTTAATGGTCGGTAATTCCTGTGAATGGCCGACATTTTATGACCCAGCCGGCCAAAGTGGCCGACAAAAAAAAAAGTCTAGCGGAACCTCTGGTTATTACAGTAAAACTGATATTGTAATAACGCTGGACTGTCTCATTTATATCATGTATTCACAATAATTAGTCAGATCTGCTCAAATAAATAACTCATGATGACAGTCCAGTGCAAAGAAAATAAGCTTTGTGAACGTCCATCTGCATAATAAACAACAGTAGTGAAAGCCCAGTCAAAGACAGACTGTTTGAGCTGAACTCTTACAGGCTCTGTTACAGATATGATTCTTACAGGCTAATGTCTGTGCTTTCCAAAATGTCTAACAAACACTTCCATGTTCTGGAGCTTGTGCTGCAGCTCGTCAGGTTCTGTCTGCAGTCGCCTCATCTCAGTCCGCAGAAGTTTGTTTCAATCCATATTTACCGCTTTGTTTTGTTTTTATCGCATCTACGAGGCCAAACGGGGCACATGGCTCTCCACTTGTGAGAAGCTCCATGACCGCGGCACAGGTGGGGTCAGCCATGTTCTTTTACTCCTCTGAAGCAGGAGAGCAGAAGTGTTCATTGTGTTTTAACCGTGCAGTGATGTTTGATCCGCTTGTTTGTGTGCACGAGCATCACGTTCACATGTTTACAGCGGCTACTGCGACGCACCGCTTCACTCATACAACGCAAGGGTGTCTGGGTAATGTAGTCTCTGCTCACGGTGGGACCAAGTAGGAGCGTGCTTTGTGAAGGGCGTCTGAAATGCGGCGGAGCAGCCAAAGGATTCAAACAGATGTGCAGATGAGCGCACCGGTACGCTAAAGCACTGCACTCAACAGCATCCCAATATTTCAAAGTGGAGCAATGAAATACCTATTCTACACACTGTTATTTCTATATTAACACTGAGTGCGTTTACATGCAAGCGAGTATTCCGGTTATTAGCCAGTCAGCTGATCTTAAACACACTTCCTGGTTCACCAAGAGCCGTGTCTCAAAATTGGTCCAAAACGTCCTTCCCGACTGTTCATTTCTCTGCCCTAACCCTAAAGGCCTCTTCATCCTCCACCAGACGCAAGAACTTTGTTCTTGTTCTTGAGGCAAAAGGAACGAGAACAAAGTTCGTCTGGGCTCTGACATTTCATTCTCCACCAGACGTGTTGCTGCCGAACTGCCACGCCCCCTTTTTCCGCAGCCAAAACAAACAAGGAATGACCGAAATAAAACGAGCTATTTGAGTTCAAACTATTATAAAATGTATCAGTCATGATATTGCAAACATGTTGAAGATTGACTTCATGTTTAGCCACATCTCCGCTGGTTTATTACGTTAGAAAACGTTAGCGTTAGCGTTAAAAGCTTACCTCCGTGTCACTCGGTAAAACCATGTTGTTTGACGTCTGTAATCCTTCAGTGAAGTGTTTTACTGCCGCGAGCGGTGCCGCAAAACTATCCATGTTGTCTCCGTTTTCCGCACCGGTGTTAGGACGTAAACATTGGATTCTCGCTTCCCGCTTCCGCCACAATAACCCCGCCCACTAAATATCCAGCCAATCACAGCCAGAGTTCTCGCAGCCTTACCGAAATAGTTCTGCTGAGCTGATGCGTCAACAAGAGCTGCCGAACAGGAGCTGCGAGAACAACATGACGTCATTTGGTTCTCGCTGCTCTGGGTCTTGTGGAGCATGAAGAGGCCTTAACCCACCCCTCTCATTCTATACATATTTAATGCAGTTGTGAACCTCCTGACCTTACCTGTCCCCCCCTCCTCTCCAAACCGTAGGTTCTGGTGTGGCACACTCGCACAGAGAAGCCTAAGATGAGTACGGAGAAGGCGATGCAGGCTCAGGGGCTGGGCTCCGACCCCGCCTGGGAGGTCTGACACCCAGGGCTCCCACAGAGTCGGGAGAAACACTCAACAAACCCATCCTTCAGTCCAGATCTCCAGAGCTCCCTGAGGAGGACGTGTGTCTGGACCAACATCTACACGAGGGGAGGCCCGGGTCCCATCACGCCTACAGTGGTTCTCACACTCTCACACCAAGGACCATTAGGCAGAACCAGGGTGTCCGCGGGGTCTGGAAAAGAAGAAAAAGGGCCAAATTAACCAAGTACATTTTCTCCAGCTTTACCCAAATCAAAAAGGTTGTATTTGAAAGCTAAGACCTACAAAACTCACCTAAACAGATCTTTTTTCTTGCGTCGTTGTTGCCGCAACTTTCTTGACATTTTTCTATATTGCTTTTCTCTGGCGTTTTTGTGTCTTTTTTGTTTGTCTTTGTTTGCTTTGTCGTCACGTTTTCGTCTCATTTTTGTTGCTATTTTGACACTTTTTTTAAAAGAAGCTTTTAGATTTGGATAAAGCCAAATAGGAGAAAATGTGCCCAGTTCATGCGAGGGTTAAGAGGTTAATAAGTATTAAAAAGTCTTAAAGTGAGGTATAAATGTTTGTTTTTGCATGGACTTTTTACTTTTATCCATAAAACTGATTGTGAATGATATAAATGTTCTAAGTAGTGACTTTTTTCCCTCCATATGCGCTTCTGACGTAGCCTGCTTAAAGTCGCTCCTCAGTGTCTGCTGACCGCCATTCCATGAAACCAGTCTGTGTTTGTACAGGAGGTCTTGCGTTTGGGACTGAACCATAATGTCTAGACTGGCTCTGTCCTGTCGTTCGGTCCTGTGTCCGAATGTCCGGTCAGTCGTTTGTACAGTTATAATTATGGCCATCAATCACAGTTAAGCATCATGTATGTCGGGTTGTATTTATTTTTTGGAGGTCTTTGTCGATGCTTCTTTCCTCCATTTGCACAGATCCTGGTGCAGACGTGAGGCCTGTGAGATCATTCCATCAGACAGAAGCAGAATGATCCTTTAGTGACATTACACAGCGTGATAAACGCTGACCCACAGGACGCCTCCAGGGGGCAGCAGAACATCTCACCGGTGAACATACTAACAACATACTAACAGCTGTGTTCAGTGCACAGGAGCAGGTAGAAGACACCGTCACCTGCCTGCCGCGGCTTAAAGATGTAAATAAATCTGAATGATTTGTAGCAAAGCCACAGCAGGCGGGGGGGGGATCACTTTAATAATAATGTTCCAAACAAAAACACTTTCTGTTGTGACTTTTTGTGTTTCCCTGTGATATTGTCATTTTTGCTTCTTTCTTTTGGTTAAGTTTTGTATTTATTTATTTATTCTGAGTGGACTGTGCCATGGTTCTCTAGTGCTATAGGAGCTGTAGTGGCCGTGCTGTGAGGTCATCTGTGCCCTGTTGTCCAGTGTCTGTGCTGTGGACCCCCCCATACTCACACTGTTCTCATCACAATAAATAACATGTTGCCTGCTGAAACGCCCCTGAAGCTTTTCCTCTAATCTCTGCTTTAAGTTTAGGAAAAGTCTTTTATTAATCGACTGAACAAAATAAAGGTCATCAGTATCTTTGAAATGATCATCAAACGATGAGAAAAGTTTGTAAATGTGTTTTTACATAAAGAATTGAAAATGTGACAGCCTCAATAAGTGACACTAATACAGAGAATATGGTAAAAAACATAACCACCATGAGATCAATCCCAAATGTGAAGCACAGCGGAGCCGATGGCTGAGTGGTTAGAGCTGCTGCACATATGCACAATATTGCTCCATCCTCAGAGTTGTGGGTTTGTGTTCCAGTTTAAAATATTTACTAATGATGATTTACTAATAAACTTCATCTGGATTAAACGGCACAGTCATTAGACCAATAACTCCACGACCAACGCCTCACTTCAAAGTCAGTCCTCCAGTTCTCACACAGGCCATGCTCATTCCTGTGCACAAGTGAACAGTCACAAACTATAGAGCCAGAAGCATTTTACCAGAGAACAGAACTAATGACTACAGCCAGTGCAGTTCAGATTCAGGAAAACATTATTATAGTTCAGATCTGGGACCAATACTGACTATTTAAAACTACAAATGTTTAATCAGTTACACAAACATGTGGCTAAACTCACATCAGTCATGGGAAAGGTTGGCAGGAAGACCCCTCCCTCACCTGCTTCACACTTTATACTGACCAAATTGCTGCTGTAGAGGTATGGTTGTTTTTTCTGTGTCCACATTTGTTAACTACAGATGGCACCAATTCAACCTCCCCTCGTGAGTATATATGGTGTTTAACACATGCTGGGGTAAGTTGTAACAGTTAAACAAAAGAAGCAAAAACTGAAGCCACGCCTTGTGATACGCTTCAAAAAAAGGTTTATCAGAATAAAAGAACAAAGTCTCTCTCTCTCTAACCATAGTCATATGTCATATGCTCACTTCCCGTGGGGTCAGTCCATAATACAGGTCTGATGTCTGATACCAACACCGTCACAAATATGAAATGCTTCACTTCAATAACTTTATTTCTCTTTCTCGTGTCCAGCTGGTCTTGATCCATAACCTGGCCCCACCTCCACTCAAAGAATTCATTCATCCGGCAGCAGATCCAGTTATAAGGGTGACTAGAGCCACCTCCAGGGGGCAGTGTAGTTTTCCCAGATGCAAATCCGACAAAAACCACAGATGTGAGCATTCATTTAAGTAGATTAACTGTATAGCTTATAATGTAAAGAACAAGAAGGTGTTTTTTTTAGCGGGACAGGATGTTTTATATTGTGTAAGGTTTGAGAGTCTTGCCTTGTTGTGAGTCTGTGATGACTGTGTGTGGTAATTGTATGAACAGGAATGATGTGTTTTAGCCTCTGTTATGGGTGTGCTGTGATGACATCTGGCTGGGTATGGTCAGTGGTATGGCTTTGGAGCCCACCATAAGAGGACAAGTGTTGTGGTGGTGTTTCTGTGCAGTTTCAGCAGCGGTGTATGAGTGGTCAGCATGGTTTGTTTACTTTCTGTCACAGTGGGCTCTAAGACGCTCCAGGATACAGCTGCTGGGTCACTACAAGGTCAAACACGCACCAATATCAACTTTTTTTCCACATTAAAAGTTGCATAATGCACCTTTAAATGTGCTCTCTGGAGCCATCTTGGACACGCGTATTTTCTTCAGCAATGATGACGATTACAAACCAAACACTTGCCTGGCTCTGTCCATTCCCCGCAGGGAGGTTAGTCTGGTCACGGAGCAATTGGAGCAGTTTGAATGGGCGGGTCTAATGTGCACAGATTGTCATTGAAATAAACCAATCAGCAATTAGTATCAAATAATATCAGTTCTCTGTGACGGTCGTGATTGGTTCGGCCTCAGCCGCCAATCAGTCACTTGTTTACTGTGCTGCTGCGTCCGAAACGAGCAGAGTGGTAAGAGCTCTTACGCCAAACTAGATGTGTGTCAGTGTCCGCCATGACAAGAAGCTTCCGAATTGGGCTGTCAGTGAGGATGGAGTTAGGGGGAGGAGCCTCAATGATAACTATCATAGCCACTTTAGCATAGTGACCTCTGGTGGTCCCTTACTGCCGATTAGGAGCTATGTGCCATCCCATAAGCCAATCCCCCCACCCCCCTCAGCCCCACCCTCAAGTGATTCATGCACAACCACTGTTGACTGACAGGTGCACAGTTAATAAAAAATAAAATAAAAATTAAGATTCTGCACAAGCCAAACTTTATAAAAGTGACAAAATCCATGTTGTCGTCTCCACAGCTCAGTCACATGTCAGTGTTAAAGAGGAAACTCAGGAAACAGATTCAATGCTTTTGTTTCATTTAGTAGAAACTTAAGCCACATGGATCATTTGCTGCTGTCGCTTTAAGAAACCGCTGTTGTGATAAAATCACACAGAAATGTATGTCTTTATTTTGACCATATGTTGTTGTTGTTGCTGTTGCTGTTGTTGTTGTTGTTGCTGTTGTTGTTGTTGTTGTTGTTGTTGTTGTTGTTGTTGTTGTTGTTGTTGTTGTTGTTGTTACCAGACCCACCTTCTTTCACACAGAAAAGAAGTGGGCGTGGTTTACCAGGTCAACAAAATGCCACTGTCAGTCAGTCGGTCTTCACCCTGAGTAGAGGCACATGTTGTAGTAGCTGCAGCATAATTCCACTTCAGTCTTCAAAATGTCGGCCTTAACTATGTCGTCATATGAAACACATGTATGTTCACACCTCAGGCTACATGCGACTGAAGCAGCACCAGCACCTTTCTCTGGTCAACAACAAAGCAAGTCAAAGGCGAGTATGAAAGTGCCTCTGCCTGTGTGAGTCAGGCGTCTGGAGGCGGGCGCCGTGTGACAGTCTGGGTGATCCAACATGGCCGCCCAGCCCATTACTCACCTCCACTCTCACTCTCTCACTCACGCACTCTCCTGCGCTGTGATGGGCCCTGGCCTGGGGCATCGGCGGTCGTCACGGTAACGCCCCACGTGAGGTAATGTGTTCATGTCGAGACGGGCCCCGGGGCCTCGAGAACAGGTGTGCTGCTGGGGCCGAGACACAGCGATAAACTGACATCACTGTTTACAGGATCTGTACAGTCCTGATGGGTTTACATCTCATTACTCAGTCTAAGTCTCAACTCGTCACAGCTCCTGATACATGTCCCAACACTCAGTCCACAAAGGCCAGCTAGTTTGAGACTGAAATATATATTTTATACTAGTCTCCACATTTGATATTCTGAGATTGTGAGTGATTACAAAGAAATGTCCAACCCGTCACACAGTTCAGCTGTAGACCAGTGGTTCCCAACCCATTCCAAAAACTATGGCCACTACAAATGTGTAAAATAATGAAGGCAAAAAACAATTTCAAACAAACTGCAAATGGTGTGTGAGTGTTTGATGCACCCGTGCTCCTCTCTTATAAACTACAACGACAATATGTTCGCTAAACTCAAGGAATAGAATTCAAGAGACAGTGGAATAATTATGGATAAATATTAGGGGTTCAGCTCTAACGGTTTGGTTCAGGTGCAGGGCCGGTGGTTTGGTACATCACGGTAGTGTACAATCAAAAAAGTAATAAGTTGGTTTTGAAATGAAATAGCCTAATGATCGTTGTTAGACAGTATTTATAACCTTACAATAAAATTGGCAATGCGTTCAAAGCTGCTTTAGAAGAAAATGTACCTCTGGGCTCACAATACGTGAAAGCAAAATAGAAAACAAATGGTACAGCAGCAAAGTAAAATAAAAAGAAAAAAAACTACGCAGGGCAGGCCATGCGCTCGTTAAGTGGTAGTTTCATTTTGGCTTTTACTCACACGGAGGATAAATCAGTCGGAGCAGCGCGTTTGATTAGAGGCTCGTGTTTGAGCAGGTTTTGGGCAATATTTTGCGTGTACTTTTGTTCGGAGACAAAGCTTTGGAGACGGAATACGGCCAGGATTGGATCTTACGCATTTGTCTGCGTCTCTGACATTACGCAGCACTGGATGTAAAATGAACCACAGCCTCGGTCACTGCAGGAGAGACTGAAACAAAGACACGCAGATGTGTTTTGGAGGATGTACCTGTACCTGTGCGGAGCGTCGGCAGGTTAGTGACGATGACACACATCGCCCTGTTTGGATGCGCGCACACACACGGCAGTCAGATCTCGTGCACTCGCGTTTTTGTGACGCGGGTTGTCCTCGGACAGCAACACCGCGGTCCATATGGACCCGTGGTCAATGTATAATAATAATATTATGTAATAATAATAATAAGAGTAATTTGGTGCATTATTTATTCACCCCATACTCGGTGATGATAAGCGAGGCAACCAGTCTGCGCACATCAGCCCCCAGCACCAACCACGCACACACTCACTACTGTCGCCAGGCTTCCTGGTGTTCCCAACGGTCTCCCATCCCAGTCCTAACCAGGTCCTTCCCTGCTTAGCTTCAAAGTCGGTATGGGAAATAAACATGGCGGCGCCCATGGCGGCGACCATTGAGATTGCAGTTTCTATTATAGATTTATTTTATCCCAATGAAACTGTTTACATCTGTGACGCCGATGGTCACGGAGAGGGGCGGCGGTGACGAGTTACTGCTGTACCTGAAAGTATATGGACTAAGAAACAAATGACTCACTAAAGGACTGAATCGAAGAATGAAATGTGAAAATAAATACAAGACTTTTTTATAACTTCAATTGCCCATCCATTTTCTTCCGCTTTATCCGGGCCGGGTCACGGGGGCAGCAGTCTCTATTACATCAACGAACCTGTGTGCTTTGCTTTCATTTTGGTGCTCACCGTCTCCAGCTGCCATTGATTGGCAGATATATTTAAAGGGACTATACGGAGTTTAAAAATGTTCAAACTCAGTATTTTCCTCCCCCTACATGTTCCAGACATGTCCTCATGTGTAGAATGAGCTCAGACCTGTTCACCACAACTGCCTAAAAACGTTGTTACTTCTGCCATCATACTATAGAACCTGCAGTTACACGTATGACCTGAGGTGGCAGTAGTGAGCATAACATGACCAACTTGCATCTAGTCCCTTTAAGGTGAGCAGTGATCCCACTTGTATCCCAGTGTGCCAGAGATGAGTCGGCGTCACATGAGCCTGACTGAAGCACAGTCACAGACACATGAGGACTTTTTATATCAGTTCACGTGTTCAGTTTGGTCTTTCCAACACGACACTACAGTGTGACCTTCTGAGACCCAGGTCCTAAACCTGTTGGTCTGAGGTCAGAGGATGAGGTCACACACAGACGACAGGATGAGGAAATGTCCTGACATGAGGAGGAGAAATCCAACATTTGTTAGACCTGTTTGTTTTGTAACTTTAACGGATATTTGGGAGGTTTCTTATCACACATGACACTCAACAGAAACAGAGGCTTTTGGAGATCCAGGACCACAACTTTCTTCTTTATTTCAATTTCTTTGAATGTCTGAAGCTACTGATATAAAAGGCTTTCCCTGACTCACAACATGGAGGCACCTTGGATTCCTGCATTAAAGCCAGCTATGGAAGAGAAACCCTGATCTGAGGGAAATATATCTGCTCAAATCAAATGGTGTTTATTTCATCTGAGCTTCAGCTTTGGTTTTACTGATAACATTTGTATTGTATTGACATATTTGATTTGGTTTATGTTTCCATTGTGTAGTTTCAGTTCTCCAGACGTTTATCCCATCAGAAGGCAGAATGAGGGACCTCGTCTCGGAGCTCCTCCTGTCGCTGAAGCTCATATGTTCTCTGGAGGTTCTGACATGTCATGCATGCGTCACAGATGTGTCTTCATCTCTGCCAGGGCGAGTGGCTGCACGCGCTCTGACCACAGCATCCTCTTCCTCCTCCCTGAGACCGCTCACCCCACGCCCTGTGACGGACGCTGTTTACCCTGGGCCCTGGGAACACGGCTCCAAGTCACACACTGAGCAGGCCCTTCCATTACTGATCTTTTCTTCAAATAAACCAAAGAATGTCCACAGAATTTCTTCACTTACAAATATCAATATGATGTACAGCTTTTTACAAGTCAGTCTCTTTTGCCCGTTTGAGTAAAACCTCGAATCGATGGATTTACACATTGTGTGTTTCCGTCGAACACAGAAATAAGCTTCTTAAACACCCGAAAATGTGAAGATCTTCACCAATATTTGACCAACATGAAACAAAACGTGTGCTGCTGACCGCCCTGTCTCCACCACTACCACATCTGAGTAGATACATGAATATTTTTCAGGCAAAGACGGATATGCACACGAGCACAGTGAGAGCAGCGAGGCTGAAAAGCATCATCACAGAGGCAGGAAACACTGTAAACGTAAATGTAAACGCACTGAAGGGAGAGGTGTGAAACATCGGGGAAGTCTGTCCATGCCAGGCCAAAGCTGTCACCACCTCAAATATTAGGGAAAGTGGGACAAGTCATGTGATGTGGTGGGACATGGGGGGACATGACAAATTCAGAGTCAGTATCAACACCCAAGTTTCCTTTGCTGTTTTGACCCAAAGTCACACAAACAGATAGAAATACGTCACAAATAAGAGATATGGAAAGTTGGGACACAATATTGTACATTTAATGCATTATTAAGGTCTTCTCATGGAAACATTAGACTATGGAGGAAAATGGACCAAATAAATACTGAAAGTTTCATCAAGACATGCAGTTGAATGTGCTTTAGACCATATATGTTGTATTTCTTTTTATTTTATGGCATAAAAGATCAGGAAATGTCGACTCTTGTCCATGCGTTTGTTTTCAGTGGCACAATTCCTTTAACGCTTCAGAAAAGTGGGAAACACTGGGGGATCGTCTGTCTGAATCTGACTTTATTGGAACACGTGGGACATGATCTTAAGTGGTGGGACGGGGGACAAAGGCCTTAACCAAAAGAGGGACAGGTGGTCAGTCACCCTCAGTCACGTATAATCACGGACATGCAGACTATGTTGACCACTGAAAGGGGAACAGTAGAAATATACAGTTTATCATCAGGGGAATGTTCTGTTTTGTTTCCCCTCTAAGGACATTAGTCAAAGCTCTTCAGCATTAAAAACAAGCAGCAGCTCCCTTCTCTCTTAGCACAGCTGAGTTTGAAGTTCCTGTGCTCCACATTGTTTACTGGATACTTTTGTACATGTTTGCCGTGTTTTGTGGAGGTTCAGTGGAAGGAAACTGCTTTTTCAAAAGGAAAAAAACAGCTCTGAGATCTACAAATGTCTTCTTCTGAAACACTGAAGAGGCACCAAGAGCCCCCACACCTGCAGCACAGTGGAGACTAACAAGGAGGTATCCGGGCAAGACTTCTCTCCCTACTATTGTTCTGGCTAATGGTCATTCATTGGAGAATAAGGATTGTATTCGCTGAGTGAGGAACGGCGTCAGTGGAGGAGAACAAAGATGAAGAGGAGGAGCAAGAGGAGGTGGAGGAGCTGACCAGTGCAGAACACCACGCTCTGAAACAGGGACAAACGTTTCAGAGGAGACTGAAGGCAGTTCTCTGGTTTCCCTGACCTCCAGAAACATGCTGCTCAGGTCAGCCTCAGCGGCTCAGGACTAACACCTGAACACTGTGACAAATATAGCTCTACTTTACTACATCACTTCAGTTGTACAGGTATTAGTGGTGTAGTGTGGAGAGTGTGTGTGCACTTTGGCACCATAGAAGTCTGAAAAGTCAAAGTGAACAGTGGAGGATCTGCGGTGACGACACGAGCATCAGGCGTGTGCACGTCTGGGCCACTGACATCAGCGAGTCTCTGAACACGCTGACCACCTCAAACCACTGACCGGGCCAGTCCTCGACCAGAGCAGTGGGACATGGACGTGAGAGAACATGTTTTTGGTCAGCCTTCTGGGAAACCCCTCAGACTTCCAGTTGACCTCTTAACCCCACCTGAACCAAGCACATTTTCTCCAATTTGGCTTTACCCAAATCTAAAAGCTTCTCTAAAAAAGTGTCAAAATAGCAACAAAAAAGTGACCAAAACACGATGAAAACGTGACAAAAGAGTGACAGAAATGCAACAAAAAAGAAATGAAAAGAAATGTCAAAAAAGTGACGACAACAAATGAGCTGTTACTCTGGCCTATAGGTTGTAAGCTTTCAGATTTGGGTAAAGCTGGACTGCAGAAAAGGCACTTGGTTCAGAGGTTCCACCTTATTGTCTCAGCTAGAGCTGACATGTAACTTTTGTAACTTTCCATTTCAGTCAAGTCAAAAGTGCCTACAGTGACTGCCTCTGCCTGTGGGGGGTGCGGGGCAGGTGGGCGGGGTTAGGGACAGGTGGGCGGGGTCAGCCATGCTGTGGGCGGGGTCTCGGGGTAGGTATGACTGCAGGAGCAGGGACGGAGCTCACAGAGGCACCAGAGGAACACTGAGAAAGGTAAGTTTTTCACATCTCTGCTTCCCTGAGCTGTTACTGTTGTCGCTGTAGGAGACTTTTATATCAGTGCTTTAGCTCCCAGGCTGAGGCGGGACCATGGGTTTTAGTCACTCAGGTTGTGTACAGTACCCGACTACCCGTACAGTAAAGTAACCATCACAAGTTTGGAAACGCTTTGACTGTATCGGCTTTTCTTTATTTTCAACACTGTTTACATTTGGACATGAAACTCTGGATGAACATGGGCTATGGAGGAAACTAAAAAGGCTGAAATAACTCAAACTAAGTTTGATATTTTAGACACTACAGGCAACGGTATAAACTTTCACCATCTTCACAATACCATGTTGAATAATTCACTGTTTCTCCAGAGATTTTTGGGGGAATTGTAATTTTCTCAAATGCATGTTTCTCTCATTGGTGTGACAGTATCTCCACAGACTTCAGACTCTCCTGTCTTTGACCAGACAATATTTTTAAGTTTTTTTTTAAATATATTTTTTATATATATATGTATTTTGTATATCTGAAATCTAAAATTATAATTCCTAACCTGATTGATTGAGTTTTGAATTTCCCAAAACAAGATCCAAAATCCCCTCTGGAAAAATCTTTGACACGTTAACGTAACCTTAAAACGCCTTATTTTCATATGAAAAAGACAAAAAACTGGCAACACATTTTGTCCTCATATTCATGAAATATAAATAATCATCTAAGGTTTCCCTGTTGACCTGTAGCGTCGCACCTTAAACTCTCTTTATTCTGCTCTTTTCCTCCATGAGCTTAAACCATTTCTGTGACCACATCCTGAAGCCCAAGGACTTGTGATTAATCGGCAAAATTATATACAGTGGGGAAAAAAGTATTTTGTCAGTTTCACATAGACATTTTGGCCAAATACTTTTTTTCCCCACTGTATATATATATATATATATATATATATATATATATAAAACTCTTCCTCACCCTCCGTGGGCGGTCTCTTTCTCCTCCTGCTCGGGTCCTCTCCCGTCGGCCTGGGAGCCTGAGGGTTCTGCGCAGTATCTTTTCTGGACCGAGATGTCTGATGTATTTCCTGGGATCTGCTGGAGCCACTCCTCCAGTTTGGGGGTCACTGCCCCGAGTGCCCCAACGACCACGGGCACCACTGATGCTTCACCCTCCAGGTTTTCTCCAGCTCTTCTCTGAGCCCCTGGTATTTCTCTAGTTTCTCATGTTCCTTTTTCCTGATGTGGAAGTCTTGGTATTGCTATGTCGACCACAGCGGCTCCTCTGCTCTTTGTCACCACCACAATGTCCGGTTGGTTCATTACCATTCTGTCCGTCTGTATCTGGAAGTCCCACAGGATCTTGGCTCGGTCATTCTCGACCACCTTTGGAGGTGTTTCCCACTTTGACCTTGGAGTTTCCAGCCCATACTCTGCACAGATGTTCCTGTACACTATACCAGCCACTTGGTTATGGCGCTCCATGTAAGCTTTCCCTGCAGCATCTTACACCTGCAGTTATGTTCTTACACCCTGCAGCATCTTACACCCTGCAGTTATGTTCTTACACCTGCAGCATCTTACACCTGCAGTTATGTTCTTACACCCTGCAGCATCTTACACCCTGCAGTTATGTTCTTACACCTGCAGCATCTTACACCTGCAGTTATGTTCTTACACCCTGCAGCATCTTACACCTGCAGTTATGTTCTTACACCTGCAGCATCTTACACCCTGCAGTTATGTAAAGCTGGATTGTCTCATTGGCCTCTTTGCACAGTCTACACCTGGGCTCTTGTCTGGTGTGGTAGATCTGGGCCTCTATTGCTCTGGTGCTCAAGGCTCCTGTGCAGCCATGATGAGCCTCTGTGCTGTCCTTTAGTCCGGCTCTGTCTAGCCATTGGTGGGATTTCTGAATATCCGCCACTTCAGTTATGTTTCGGTGGTACATGCCGTGTAGGGGCTTGTCCTCCCATGACGGGACCTCCAGCACCTCATCTTCTGTTCCCCATTGTCTGAGACATTCACTTAGCACGTCATATATATATATATATATATATATATACTGTATATATATATATATATATATATATATATATATATATAGTGGGGAAAAAAAGTATTTGTCAGTTTCACATAGACATTGTGTTGGATTTTGGCCAAATACTTTATATATATATATATATACTTTATATATATATATATATATATATATATATATATATATATATATATATATATATATATATATATATATATATATATATATATGCTTTATATCTGGATTTTATTCCTTGACCATAGTTTAATTTAGATTTAAATGAAAATGGGTGACATGAGCACGATGTTACTGACAGTTTGGATGTAAAGCCATCCACCCTGGATGACCCTGCAATAGGCCGGGACTGTGATGACCGAGCCTGTGGTCAGTCGTGTTGTGGTCAGGTGTTTGGTGGATGTTTGTTCATGGGCTGAGTGCAGTGTTCTGACCCGGGACACTGTCCATTAGTGATAAGATAAGAAAGTCATATTCATCTGATTAAAAGTCCGGGTCAGAACTGGGACTGTTACAAAGTACAAGTAACTACAGTTTATTAAAGGCATATAAATACCTGCTGACATGTACAGGCCCTGTACCTGATTCTCTGAATGGGAACTTATGTCCAAACTCATTCTTACATGATCCCACTTCCTCACAGGGACGAGCCCGTAAACGTCACTGTAATGTGTGAAGAGCCATCAGTGCAAAGATGAATGCAGTGTGATAGTTTAGTACAGATGAGTGCACAAAGGTCGACTTTAAATTACAGTGTGCTGGTTAAGTATTAATAAGACATTAACATTAATAATGAATAGGCCATGAATAATATGCCTGTACAGATATGCAACTATGCAGCTTTATAGGTAAAAAGAAAAGGATTTGACCTCTCGGTGACCCTGTGGCTCAGGGGTCATTTACTTTCCATCCCGGTGGCTCCATGATGCTTCAGGGTCAATTTTATTTCTGGGTTTCTGATAGGTTGTGAACCATGGAGACAGTTCAATCCGTAGTGAAAACCTAACAAACTCTTGATAGAGTGTCCTACAGGCCCGCGGGATGCTGAGTAAAGGCGCTCTGCTGACCACCCAAGTATCCACTGGTCACTGAAAGGTCAAATGCCTATTAATATCAGTTTTTTTTTTTTACATAAAACGTTGTGTAGTGCACCTTTAATAAGCTGCTCATCTATCCACATACTAATGGGCCATGAATAATATGCTTGTTCTTGGCCTATATGCTAACCTTAACCACAACCTTAAACAGATTATTAATGCTTATTAATACCGAGCACCTTTATATAAAGCGATACAAACTGATTTGACCCCATTGCAGTAAGTATGTATGTAAGTAAACTTTATTTGTATAACGCCTTTCCCAGACACAGAGTCACAGAGCGCTTCACAGTGCTAAACATAATTATAAAAAAACTGAACAATAATGTTCATTTATTCCATAAAAGGCCATTTCTTTCAAATTGGCATCATTGACTTAAGCTGAAACAAATCAGTCCCTGAACCAGCAGCATCAAAACTTGTTCTTTAAAGATATCATATTACCAGTGGTTTAGATACTACTGATATTTTTTATCCCAGTAGTGACTAAAGTTTGCCCCATAGTCACAATGCTCCAGTCACTTTACTTGTATTTAAACAGTAATGCATAATGCAGTACTAAAGACCAGTTTAACACATAATAATGTATTTACTGTCTGTACTTTTATCACACCGGACCTTGTACTTGTACATGCTGTCTGAAAGCACGAGTGGGTTCTAAAGCTTTCGGGACAGTTTGACGATGATAGGCTGAGGCTGTTTGCTCCGCCCCGCCCAGGGGAAGCAGCTCCTGGGGTTGGCACAGCTCCACAGTTATGTAAGGCTGATGTGTATCTGGGGAGGATGTTTGTCTGTCACAGTGCTGATACTTCTGAGAGTCATGTGACTCCGCAGTAGTTTGAAGAATACTACCATACCTGACGCCACTGTTTTTCTACACAACATGCAGACTCTTGATCCCATTGGAGGAGTCTGGGTGTTTATCACTCTCAGCATTTGGGGACTGGTGTATAAAGTACACATCTCTAATCTTAAGGCTACACGTTCACTCCGATGCTGTAGTCGTGTGGGTTCTGAGTGTGAACCCCGCCTAACCCCTCTGCCATCCTCCATCACTCTCTGCGCTCTGAAGTGCTCACATCTCTGTCCTGCGTTAGAACATTCCTGCTCTTTAAACTGTCTTATGTAACGTGACACAGTCTGTACCTGCAGTCGCTCAGTCACATGTCTTTAGTAGGATGTTTGATCAACGTTTCCCTCATTTAAGTAAAAAGTATTCTTTTCATTGAAAGTACCACTTTTGCAGCTATTAAACCAGCAGAAGTATCTGTAATGATCTAATATATTATAATATACTCCTCCGTTAAAGGAATAGGCCACCGTTTTTACATACTGAGATATGCTCTTACCTCACTTTAGCCAAGTTAATAAATCCCCGTCTGGTCTTTGTCCGTGCGCTCACACATACGCAGCCTCTCCCACATGTCACATAGCTCCAAAAAAGCTCACGATAGAAGCTACCAAGCTCTTCCACGTGTTCCCTATTTAAATAAAGTTACGTGAAGTGTTTTCATGCGAAGTATATTTACACAGAAATGTAGCATGTCGATTTTATAAGCAGATAAAAAGGGGGACTATATTGTGAGGCGTAAAACGTCCGCGCAGTAACTCCTAAAGGTTATTGACGGAAGTGAGCGGGGAAGTCTTTAGGAGTTACTACGCGGACGCTGTGCTCCTCGTATCATTACGCCTCACAATATAGTCCCCCTTTTTATCTGCTTATAAAATCGACATGCTACATTTCTGTGTAAATATACTTCGCATGAAAACACTTCACGTAACTTTATTTAAATAGGGAACACGTGGAAGAGCTTGGTAGCTTCTATCGTGAGCTTTTTTGGAGCTATGTGACATGTGGGAGAGGCTGCGTATGTGTGAGCGCACGGACAAAGACCAGACGGGGATATATTAACTCGGCTAAGGTTAGGTAAGAACATATCTCAGTATGTAAAAACGGTGGCCTATTCCTTTAAGGCTGGTTTATTCCCTAAATCCTTGTGCAAAGCAAACAGTCTCCGCCCTCACAGACAGATCCATTATTATACTGTGTCATTCAAAAGAAAGATAGTAAACATCACACACAGCCTTTACAGCACTAACCACTGTGTCACTGTTACTGCCCTGGGGCAGACTGACAGGAGCCTGGCAGCCAGTTTGTACATGAGGCTTCACAATAAGGCCAGTGAATGATTAACAGATGATTAGGAAAGACGACCCTGTACCAGATTGAAGCTTCAGTTTGTTGTTCAGGCCCACATTCACTCAAGTGCAGAGACATGTGTAGCCTGAGTTTCACTATTCCATTCAATAAACTGTTATATATGTGCTGACTGAATCCTGAAACACCATTTTCAGGTTTGTGGGACCAAATTGGACATGTGAAACCCAGTCATCTTCAAACATTGGCTTATGGAGAAGATAAATGCCGGATCTCATGCTTGTTTCACCAACTGAAGTATTGTAGTATTCATGCCTCTGAAGAACGTCTGAAACATGTTGAGTGAGTTTGGAATGAGTTGAAACATAAAGGCTTAAGGACCATGAATGAGTTATACGGATTATGAAGAGTTACTCAAACCTTTTCCTCATGATTTAGTACGGCTTTATTGCACCACCAAGAGACTAAGTTCTTACATGTGGAGCTGTTTTCACTTAACGCTGCTGGAGCTGTAAAACTGTGCTAGTTTTAGGTTGGAATGACTAATGCAAAGTGAATCTGTGCAGGTCAAAGGTCATCCGCGCTCTCCTACTCTGACGATGACCATTGGTAAGAGGCAGTCGTCCGTGCGCAGCTCCATCCGAGCTCCGAAGTTCCTGGACAAGTCGAGCGGCTTCTACGGCCGGCTGGACGAGCCGGAGACGCCCGCGGGGGAAGTGACCGTGAGGGTGGAGGACGCCGAGATGTTCCACGAGGACGATGAAGAGATGCTGCTGAGGAGGAAGCCCGGCCGCCGCAGCAGGTCAGGCTTCACCTGCTCCGTTTTGAGTTATTAAAGGGACCTGGCCATTGTCTCCATCACAGTGAGATGCAGACACAGCCCTACAGCTGCAGTCCAAATACATGTTCCTTAATGTTTGAAAAAAGACAAATAATAAACAACTACATGATAAATACACTGATAAAAATGATAAATAACATTATTAATGACTGACAAAAAAGCAACATGACCTGAGCAGAACAGACTTTGAGTTGTTCAACAGTCCAGGACAGGACGAGGTCGGCAAGTTTGTCTCGAAGCTAAAGGCGAACAATAATGAAACTACAGATGCCGATAATAAGGATTATCAGAAGTTTGTTTCTCTCAATCATTTGATGCAACAGGTCAATAATGCAGACAAAGGAGGCCAGAGGGAGTTGCACTCTTTAAATAAAAACCTCACTGTCATTTTATGACTATTGCAATTGCATCGAGATTTGTGATTTAGGTCAGAAAAAGTAAGGGCCATTCAAATGGTCAATGAAATTGTTCTGCAATTGGACCTTGCAGCAGGTGGAGGAGTCTGCGGCGGAAGGAGAGCAAAGAGGCGAAGAGCCGGGGCAGCGAGGAGCTCCTGGAGGTCAGGGTGCAGGGCAGCGAGGAGCTCCCGGAGGTGATCATCCAGGTGGAGCTCCAAACCCAGGAGGAGGAGGAGCCAGGCCTGGTGCACTTCCCCGTCCCCCAGGACGCAGACGACCAGGTGCTCATCCGGGACAAGGCAGCTCAGGGGCCCGAGGAGCCGGAGCCCGAGGAGGAGAGGGGCCGCAGAGAGCAGGAGGAGGGCATCAAGGCTCTGAAGAGGAAAAGCAGCAAGAACTACCGCAAGGTCAGTCAGACCACAACTCAGAGCGCTCCTCATCCGCCATGGCAGGGGTTACTATGGCGATCATGATAGTACAAGTATCGGGCCGATACCACATCCCTTAGTATAACTTAAGTTTACTTAATCCGAGCAATAGTTCAGTATTGGCCACACCTTTGTCCTTTCAGGAGCCGATGACTCCAGTCATCTGATCTGAGTTCCTTTTTATGAAATCCTTTAGAGGAAGTGCAGTCTGTTCAGCTGTGTGGGGGCAACAAGTTTATTGAGGAATATAACATATTCATTAAACTAAATATAGTCATATATTTATCATTACAATTCAAGTAACAGGAGTTACAAGTGCATTTAAATGTATGAACGAAAAAATGCCAAACATATATAACACATATAACATAAAATGCAGCATCAGATCAAGTTACACAGGGACACATCAGAGTCACATGACACGAGGGGGCAGAGACGGAACAGGAATGCTCAGTGGCATTATGACTATTTCCAGTTCATATTTTGCCAAAAGTAACTAAAAATAACTTCAAGTAGTGTAACTCGGCTACATTTTAAAACAATAATATATAAAACAAACATATTCCATTTTTAAAGCTATAACTACAAATATAGGATTTGCAGTATTACAACTTTAAAGTAACTTTCCCAACACTGCTGAATGTGCCCTGTTCTTTACATGACTGTACTACACTAAAATGTCCGTGAGGTTTTTGAACCTTTAGGACATACATATAGCCGGACATTACATTGGTTGGCCCTGAACAACACTGGTTTACCCCCCCCCCCCCCCCCCCCCCCCTGCCGCCAGCATGTTCCATTCCACTGTTTGTTTGGGTTAAAGTTTAAACCTGCCGCTGACTCAGAGTCCTGTCCGTGTTTCCATTGGGACTCACGGGTTCATCTCCATAGACACTATCAGCCCCTCATCGCTCCTCCACATCAGCAGGGGCCAGAGTCCAGTGTCCGGAATGTGTCACCACAACCGGGGCCCGGACCGTCGGAGCCTGTCACCGCCTGCCACCGCCTCGGCCTAATCCACCGCGTCCACACTGAATGTGCCAGAAGCTCATCAGGGAGGATTTCTGACGCCCATGAGCCACTCCCAGTAGTCAATAAAAAACCCACTAACCCTAAAGTCAGTACATCATTCACACATTTCTGCCTAAATTGGTCTCTGAATGTGGTCTGATCTTTACTAAAATCACAGGAATGATTAAACAGTGTCTGCTTAAACTAATACCACCCAAACATTTACATTTGATCATATTTTTATTGGTCATAACATGTAAACATTCACAGGAGAGCGTGGAATAAGTAAGTACACCCCCTGAATCTCACTGAACTGCAGCAGTTTTGTAAAGAGGAATGATCCAAGATTCATCCTGATCGTTGTGAGCATCTAATCTGCAACGACAGAAAACGTCATTGCTGCAAAAGAAGGGGTTAATTTAATACGGGGATCAAGTATTCATTCCATGTTGTTGTGAATGTCTCTCTTTTTCTGCAAAATATCTTGATAAACTTGCAAAATAATTTTTCTATTGATGATATCATGCTGTCCGAGCCCCCCCACACCCTGATGCTCCTGCTCCAGACTTCACAGTGAGGAGAGGGTTTGGATGTTGGTTCCATTCATCCTCCACATGACGTTGTGTGTTCCTGTCAAACTGTTTAACTTTGGATCCACTGAGTATTTTTCCAGTAGTGCTGTGGAGCAGCCAAGAGCTCTTTCACAAACCAAAGTTAAACCATTTGGGAGGAACACAAATGTTTGGGTGGCATTAGTTTAAGCAGACACTGTTAATTCATTCATGTTCCTTTCCTTTGAAGATAAGACCACATTTAGAGACCAATTTAGGCAGAAATGTGAGAAATTCCAAACGGTGTACTGACTTTTTCTCGCCACTGTCAGTGTTTTTAAAATCATAAAAACATGTGAAAACACACTGTGCGGTGCATGTAATTCTAAAGCTCTCTGCTCTCTCTCTCAGCTTGTTTACATATAGGGGGACCACATTTTTTGCTCTTAAAAACTGGGACACAGTTCAGGAATTTGCCGCAAGAAGCCAAATCTCGATCTTCTCCCACGCTGAATGGTAAAACTGTTCTCACCTTATGGTCTGCACCAATCAGCATTGAGATGAGATGTTTAAATCGTAGTAATTTGACATTCACACAGCCAAAAGAAATCCATTTTTGAGTGTGTTGATTTTATCATATTGGCAGAGCCTCTGTAAAAAATATATATACAACCCCGTGAGCTACCTTAGCAGTGGTGGGGTTGTTTGAGTGCCCGAATGATCCGAGGAGCGACGTTGTCTGGGGCTTTACGTCCCTGGCAGGGTCTCCCATGGCAAACAGGTCCGAGGTGACGGGTCAAACGAAGCGCAGCTCAGAAGACTCTTATGGCCGGGTGCCTCGACGACCTGGTCTGCGTGCGCAGCTTCTGGCGTTCAGGACTCATCGGAACATCACTTCGCTGGGGGGGCGGAGCCTGAGCTTGTGCAGGAGGTTGAGAGATACCGACTAGATATAGTCGGGCTCACCTCCACGCACAGCTTGGGTTCCGGATCCCAACTCCTGGAGAGAGGCTGGACTCTCCATTTTTCTGGAGTTGCCCGCGGGGAGAGGCGGCGGGCTGGGGTGGGTTTGCTCATAGCCCCCCAGCTCAGCCGTCACGTGTTGGAGTTCACCCCGGTGGATGAGAGGGTCGCGTCCCTACGCCTTCGGGTCGGGGACAGGTCTCTCACCGTTGTTTCGGCCTACGGGCCCAACATCGGTGCAGAGTACCCGGCCTTCTTGGAGTACCTGGGAGGGGTACTGGATAGTGCTCCGACTGGGGACTCCATTGTTCTGCTGGGGGACTTCAACGCCCACGTGGGTAACGACAGTGAGACCTGGGAGGGAGTGATTGGGAGGAACGGCCTCCCCGATCTGAACCCGAGTGGTGTTCTGTTATTGGACTTCTGTGCTAGTCACAGTTTGTCCATAACGAACACCATGTTCGAGCACAAGGGTGTCCATAAGTGCACGTGGCACCAGGACACCCTAGGCAGGAGGTCGATGATCGACTTTGTAGTTGTGTCGTCTGACCTCCGGCCGCGTGTCTCGGACACTCGGGTGAAGAGAGGGGCTGAGCTGTCAACCGATCACCACCTGGTGGTGAGCTGGATCCGCTGGCAGGGGAGGAAGCCGGTCAGACCTGGCAGGCCCAAACGTGTTGTGAGGGTCTGCTGGGAACGTCTGGTGGATCCCTCTGTCAGTGGGGTCTTCAACTCCCACCTCCGGAAGAGCTTCACCCAGATTCCGGGGGAGGCGGGGGACATGGAGTCAGAGTGGACTCTGTTCTCCTCCTCCATTGTCGATGCGGCGGCTCGTAGTTGTGGCCGTAAAGTCTCTGGTGCCTGTCGCGGCGGCAATCCCCGAACCCGGTGGTGGTGCCCGGAAGTAAGGGATGCCGTCAAGCTGAAGAAGGAGTCCTACCTGGCCTTGTTGGCTTGTGGGACTCCTGAGGCAGCTGAGAGGTACCGGCAGGCCAAGCGTGCTGCAGCTCGTGCGGTCGCAGAGGCAAAAACTCGGGTCTGGGAGGAGTTCGGAGAAGCCATGGAGGAAGACTATCGGTCAGCCTCGAAGAGATTCTGGCAAACCATCCGGCGCCTCAGGAGGGGGAAGCAGTGCTTCACCAACACTGTGTACAGTGCGGGTGGGGGGCTGCTGACCTCGACTGGGGATGTTGTCGGGCGGTGGAAGGAGTACTTCGAGGACCTCCTCAATCCTGCTTTTACGTCTTCAGGAGCTTGGTTCGCATTGCCGGCAGTAAGTCAGACCTGTTCCCGGTGCGTGTTGATCTCCGCCAGGGCTGTCCTTTGTCACCGGTTCTGTTCATTACTTTTATGGACAGAATTTCTCGGCGCAGCCAGGGGCCGGAGGGTGTCCGGATTGGGAGCCTCAGAGTCTCATCTCTGCTGTTTGCAGACGATGTTGTTCTGTTGGCTTCAACAAACCAGGACCTTCAGCTATTCAGCTAAATGCTTATCCGGGTCTATGTCACAGCCGAACTCATTTGTCCTATAATTTATATCATCATACATAGTGTCTTCACTACCATTTATATATTCTACATCATTGTTGTCAGCATCCACTTCACTCAATTCACCCTCACTGTCATACATCGTTTTTTAGTTTTGTCATGCACACACGTTCCCACCATAAGCACATAGCGTTGGACACCCGTGCCTTCAGTCACGTAAACACAGCGCAGACGGCGTTAGCATTTAGCCTCTCCCTCTCTCCTCTATAGCTCCAAAACAGGTCAAGATAGAAGCTACCAAGCTCTTCCACGTTTTCCCTATTTAAATATGGTTACGTGAAGTGTTCCACTACAAAGTATAATTATACACAATTAAACAATGTGGATTTTCTATGTGGATAAAAGGGGGAACTATATTGTAAGGCGTAGTAATACCAGGAGTCGTTTGGCATCCGCACAGTAAAGTGAAGATTACTGCGCGGATTAAGAACTACTCCTGGTATTATTACGCCTTACAACAGGGGTCACCAACGTGGTGCCCGCGGGCACCCAGGGGCATGTCCAGTAGCCCTTGGGACTTTTTCAAAAGTGTAAAACACTTCATTTTCTTGAATCTAATTCTTAAAATTACAGTTATTTCGGTTCTTGTCACTTGGTATGAGTGTAAAATAAAGCAATTTTATATAATATGGGGTCAATATCCTATAAGTGAACAGTGTACGTTTAAGTCTTTAGGATTTGTTTTTAACTGGTAGCCCTCGAACAACTTAATGCTCTTAAAGTAGCCCTCGGCTGAAATAAGGTTGGTGACCCCTGCCTTACAATATAGTCCCCCCTTTTATCCGCTTAGAAAATCCACATTGTTTAATTTTGTGTAATTATACTTTGTAGTGGAACACTTCACGTAACCATATTTAAATAGGGAAAACGTGGAAGAGCTTGGTAGCTTCTATCTTGACCTGTTTTGGAGCTATAGAGGAGAGAGGGAGAGGCTAAATGCTAACGCCGTCTGCGCTGTGTTTACGTGACTGAAGATCAGACAGGTCCTAAAGAACTCGTCAAAGCTAAGGTAAGAACATATCTCAGTATGGAAAAACGGTGGCCTACTCCTTTAAAGGGACCCAGCTGCAAATAGCAAACTGACTTGCATATCCATGATTCAATTTGTTGGTCCATGGGCCTGAGACCAAAGCAGCACATTAAGGACGTGGCCTGGTAAACTCCAGGCCCACCCCCACAGTGTGTCCCAGGTGACATTCCAGGGCCCGTATCCGCTGGCGTCCGTGGAATGAGGCGATAATAGCATTCCAGCGCTCTCTGTGTGTGCTCATAAGGGGAAGTCAAGCACATGTGACTGTCCCCACAGCGACGGGGCAGGTCATGTGATCAAGACTTCAGACAGGAGGATCATGTGACTCTCTTGGTCTCCTTCAGGCGGAACTCACTACTCAGGGTCATCTTTTTCTCTGCAGAGGTCATTTCATCGACGCTGACTCCGAAATACATTTGGTCAATGTTGAGTGGAGTTGTGCATGTGCAAACACGGGACATAAACATTTGACTCTCCCTTAAACACCACAGCAGCAGCAGCAGATGCAGGATTAGAACCCTCACTGTGACACACGTGCTTTATCAGTCGTACTGACAGTTCTGTTGTATTACTCGCACATGGCTACTCAATATGCATGAGCTAAAGGACACGCTGGTTAGTGCTCCCGATCTGTTAGACTTCAGCTCAATAAACTCGTACTTAAACAAAACGGTTAACTACAACAGTTAGCCAACTGAGAAATAACAATGGTGTCTTATACAGGAGAAGTTTATTTACCATCGGTACTGGACCTGGAGACATGAACTCGGACCTACCATTCAAGTCTGTCTGTGCTTAACTGAACTGAACTTAACTTCCACAGAGGAGGGATAAATACCCTCTTAGAGCGTCATACCAACACACAAGCAAACATTCATGCGCCGAGCACCACAGTCAAGGCTATGACAGAGACAGTGCGACTGTACAGCTTCCCAGTATGATAAATAGTGATTTTATGTTATCCTCTAACACCAACCGTAGAAAAAAAAAGGAGAAGCGAGTTCCATTCTAACGTGTGGACAGATGGCAGTAGGCTGGTCCGGAAAACTTTTCACAGTCCGTTAAATGTATAACCAAACCATCGACCATTCAGGTGTGGACAAAGCCTCGTTAGAAATCATGAATGAATACAGACCTTTGAAGATTTCACTTCAGACACAAATTAGCCTAAAAGAGTGTCCTCTGAGCTAAATGCTAACTCAAATTTAGGTATGTTTTTTCATCTAAACTTCATCTTATAAGATGTTAATGATAAGAAATCATATATATGCCATGAAAAGGACAAAACATATCTCTCCATACGTTAGTTTTGCTCCGTTGCCTCCTTATTTATCTGTATGGGGATGGAACGTTCAATTTAAATCGGGTCTGGGATTCGACGGCTAATGTCTGCATTAGTAAGAAAAGGGTCAGAACTAAAGGCATCTCTGTGATTTCTACGATGCCAGCGTTATTTCTCCATGCTATAATTCAAATACATGTGTACAGCATGAGCTAATATGATAAGGTTAAATGAGGTTAACCTTATGATGAAGTTAAAAACCTGGGTGGGAATCTCTGGAAAGGCTCTCGAGTGGTTCAGATCCTACCTCGAGGAACGAACCTACTATGTCGCCATCGGAAACTGTGTCTCAGACCTAATAGCATTGACCTGTGGTGTTCCCCAGGGGTCGATTCTGGGGCCCCTCTTGTTCAATTACATGCTTCCGCTAGGTCAATTAATATCAGGTAACAATGTATCTTATCATAATTACGCAGACGATACGCAGATCTATGTTTCATTGACAGTGGGTGAACATGGGCCTGTGGATTCACTGTGTCATTGTATCAAACAGAGGAGTGCGTGGATGCAAAATAACTTCCTCCAGCTGAACACAGATAAAACTGAGATAATCGTCTTTGGCCACAAAAACACCGAGAGGTTGTCATTAGTCATCTTGAAGCTCTTTCACTGGCACCCAAAAGTCAAGTTAGAAATCTCGGGGTAATCATGGACTCAGACCTGAATTTGAACAGTCATATTAAGTCCATCACATCAGCGGCCTATTACCACCTAAAAAACATTGCCAAAATAAAAACCATAGTGTCCAAACCAGAATTGGAGAGACTAATTCATGCTTTTGTCTCTAGCCGGTTAGACTATTGTAACGGCCTGTTCACTGGCCTCTCTAAACGAGCTGTTAGACATCTGCACTACATCCAAAATGCTGCGGCTCGAGTCCTGACCAAAAGCAGGAAATACGACCACATTAGTCCAGTGCTCCGGTCTCTGCACTGGCTTCCTGTTGCTCAGAGAATAGCGTTTAAAACAGCCCTGCTTGTGTATAAGTCCCTTCATTGTCAAGCACCAAAGTACATCTCTGACATGTTACACCTGTATGAACCACCTCGGGCCCTGAGATCGTCAGGGAGGGGCCTCCTGGTGGTTCCCAGAGTCAATAATAAACATGGTCAGGCTGCATTTCAGGTTTATGCAGCAAAAGTCTGGAACAGCCTCAATGAGGATCTGAGACAGGCCTCAACCCTGAGCATTTTTAAGTCCAGGCTGAAAGGACACCTTTTTACTGCAGCCTATGGAGATTGAAACTTTTTTTTAATGTAATTGTAACTAATGATTTGTTTTCTTGATTTTCATTGTGTTTTTAATGCTTTTATTGTGTTTTTAATGCTTTTTATTCTATTTTTTACTATGTTTGGTGTTACTGTGAGGCACATTGAGTTGTCATGTACATGAAATGTGCCATACAAATAAACTTGCCTTGCCTTGCCTATGATAAACTACTGAGTGACCAGTAGACTGAGCGATACAAACAGTCACAGTGACTTACCTGCCAACCGACAAACAGGCCTGCCTTTGTTTTTATGTCCCAACCCAACCCGTGTTTGCGAATGCACAGCTCGACTGAACATTGACCAATCCCGTCCTTCAGAAGTGAGTCATGATCCAGCTGACTGTGGCGCTGTTCTGAGCTGTCTGTGTGCTTGTGTCCCGTCAGGCTCTGGACCGAGCGCTGCGCCGTGGCTGGGAGTCCTTCATCACCAACCTGTACAGCGTCACCCTGACCCCTGCGTCGCCCCCGGACTCCTCCCCCTCCTCCCCCTCGGCCAAGAAGAGACAGCACAGCAGCGTCCTGGCCGAGCTGCACTGAGCCTCCTCTCTCTGATGGTATGGACTGGATGGAAAGTGAACGGTGCTGAGGGACACTGTGACGTCTGCTGGTCCCGTCCAGGCCTGACTGAAGTGACTCCTCAGTGCTCTCCGATGATTACCACGTGATTCAGACGGACTAACATGAAGGAGCACAGCATGAAGCCTCTGCTGATGTGCCACACTAAGATTAGGACCCATTTGTGGAAACGCTCAGGCCGAAGTTCTTACACCGTCATCTGTACTTGTGGGACAACTAGAAACCATCTTTAGTTTAGTAAAAACCTCCTCTCAACTTCAAAATCCTCTTGTTTAGTGACTCACAATATATTAAGCATGCTGACAACATCAATTTAGAGCTGATGAAACTTCTTGGATGAGAACACTTTAAATGGCCAAGTACAGATGACACTTTTAGAGCCTTTGTCTATGTTTGTCACATTTTATATGAAATAAAACACAAACTGTGATTGGTTAAAAAGAGGGACGAGTTTATAAACATGTGTCACAATGTAGCGTTGATAAAAAGAATTAGGTCTTTTTCACAAATGAAGGTAATTGTATTCTTTTAGTGGAGGTAAAGTAAGTGAAGAAGATCCAGGAGGTTGGACTCGCTGTCCAGCATGTGATTCAGTCAGAATGTGTGGAACTCCATAAATCGATACAGCTGGACCTCGTCTTCATGTTGACGCTTTGGGATTAACTAAATCCCTCCTCCAGGGACAAGATGGTTCCTGACTTCCCACAAGTTGCAAAAGGGGTAGTGACACATAGCCGTGCACAGGCGTTGAAAGTTTACTCAGTGTCACCACCCATCAGCACCACAGGCCTCAGCCATGAAGAAGCTCCATGATTTGTAGCAAAACGTTGGCTCTAAGTGCAGACAGTGCAGCTGGTTGGGTTGATTGGACTCGTGTGACTCTCCCTGGATGGTTCATCTGAACATGAATCTGTCCTGTGGGTGTTCTGGTGAAGGGCCTGCCCCTGAAGACACTCTCCTCAGGGCGACTGCAGCTGGACTCTGCAGTCCCTCAACACTATTTATACACTTCAGCGATCAACACGACGGAGCCTCTGCTCATGCACATGTTTGACAATGACTCCAGTGAAGCCTATGGGCATCATGTGCCTTCACTCATTTGTATTCATTTATTTTGTAGTATGAGGAAGTCCCAGTTTCTTAATAAATCATTTCTTTTAATAAAGAGGTTGGTGCTTTTGTGTGATGTATCAGTAATAAAGCTAATGTTCTGGAGTCTGTAACATCACAAAAACAGCAAATTACTCTTTGTGTTAATACCATTTAGTACCTTCATTTTAGTCTATACGTTAAAGGCCGTATACTGGGTGTGTTTTTGTTTTTGTTAAACGTTGTTTTCTTTCACTCTTCGTTTAGTTGTGTCCAAACACATTTTAAACTTAACATCCCAATTCTTCACGGGGGATGATGAAATCCCATTTCAAAAACTTTCAGGTTCACTGTTACAATAACGCAAACTACAACTTGCTGGCAAATTCTTTAACAAGAAAAAAAAGCTTTAAAATTAGATGCACAGCTTCCTTTCACTACTTTTATAATTGGCAATGCTTTATATTAAGGCGTGCTCGTATTAATAAGGTACTAATAAGCATTAATAATATGCTTTAAAGTATTAACACACTGCTTATTATTATTCTTTTATCTGTTAACATATAATAGGCCATTAATAATACGCTTATTCAAAGCCAACCCTTAACCTAACCCTAACCTTAAAATGATTACTAATGCTTATTAATACTTAATAAGCACACCTTTATCTAAAGCGATGCCCAATTATAGTATTTACAATTATATGTATGTATATATACAGATATATACATACATATAATTGAACCTGGAAAGACGGGCCTTCTGTGTGGAGTTTGCATGTTCTCCCCGTGTCTGTGTAGGCATCCTCCGGGTACTCTGGCTTCACCAACCACCAAAAACACGTACAATAGGTGATTCCTCCGGACACATTTGGTTGCACAGTTGACGTATAATGACAAAATAAAGAACCTTAATAAAGAACCTTAAAAAACTCCTGTACCAACAAGAGCTGAGAGGGAACTCTGCCAGGAAGAAGCTCTTACTCCAAAATGCACACAAGGATAAAGACATTTTGAAGACATGTCTTGTTGTCTGACATTTGGCCATAATGACCATGGTCACATTTGGAGGAAAAGCCTGAGAACACCATCCCAACTTGCTGTGGGGTTGCTTTGTTATGGAAGGGACTGATGCACTTCACAAAATTGATGACATCATGATGAAAGAACATTATATGGTCTTCCAAATGGACAAAGTTCTAAAAAATAGTTCTTAAATAGTTCTTAAAAAATAAAAAGTTAATTTGAGTTTCATGTCAGACAGTGAGAAAAAATGCAAAAAAGTGTATGAACATCTGGTTCCCACTTAATTAAAAATAAATGATTATGAAGAATTAAGAATAAAACACAATATATATATATATATATATATATATATATATATATATATATATATATATATATATATATATATATATATATATATATATACACACATTTTTTTAAATAATTTTGTAACAAATATATATATATATATATAATTGTATTTTATTTATTTATTTATAAATATAATAAAAACACAATGTATATACTTCATGCCTGAAAATGAAGATTTGCTCACTGTGGAATTTGTAAGTATGTTATTTTAAGTAAGAGTACAGATACTTGGTTTGGTGAAGTTGCTATGGATAAACACTGCCATCTTGTGTCCAAATGTGAGAGCGCAGGGACAGTTGCACGCGCCTAGCTAATAATAATAGAACGGAAAATGGTCGTTTCGATGGCGACTGCGCGACATTAAACAAAATGTAAAAGTAAAAGTTCACATTTAAAGGTAGTTTTCGGTGTTTGCGCCGTTTAACAGCGTGGGCGGAGCTTAGGGCGGAGCTTAGGGCGGAAGATTAAAAACCCGCGTGAGCCCTTCCTCTGTCCACTTCCTGCTCCGGTCTGAGAGAGGTAAGAGCACGTGCTGATTCATAGCTACGGCGCTTGGATTGTATACGAACTTAATAAAATGTCCAACCATGTGTGGAGAACATCTCAGTTTAGTTTATGACCTTGTTTAAGAATGCTAAGGTTAATTTGACCCAGACGCTAAACTATATGTACAATTTAGTTCTGAAAGACGAGGACAGCAGTGCAGCGAGAGAATCTATTTGATTTGTCTGCTTATCCTCCTGACTACCAACAAAGCAAGTTTGGCCTCAGGACATTTCAAAACCGAAATATCTCCCACCTAATACATAGGACTGAGGGAACTCCTTTTGGCCTCTACAGAGGACACTCAGAGCTGAGTCCAAGTGTGGAGGGTGGGGCTTCTTTTTCCAATCAAGGAAAATGGTGGCTCTCAATGCGAGCACGTTTTGTGGGAAGAAGAAAAGTAAATGCATAACTTTGTATGGCGCAAATTTTCATTTGTGTCTGAACACTCTCTCTATCTCTCTCTACCATAGTATTTAAGTAACTTCTATTTTTGTCTTCCTTGGTAGTCAGGACGACGTACAAGGCCTGTAACAGCTATTCAGTTCTCTGTGAATCAATGTGACTGTTCATTGAGACATTGGAAAGCTCTGAAAGCAGAAGGTCTCCTTAGTCTGAACTTCTGGTTGCTAATCTGGCTCCGGACACAATCCGCTATCTCCCGGAGTTTTTGTTTAGAATTTAGAAAACATGGATATTTTGAATGGTTTGAGCAATAAAGTACTGTAATTTGAATGAAATATTGTACTGTAAATCTTTGGGTGCCTCTAGTTTCCAATTCCGGTGCATGTTTGAGAGGATGAACGGGTTAACCCCATTTTTCTGGACGACAAAGTCTTATGGCAGTTTGTCACCAAAGCCCTGATCAAACGCAGTCCTGTGTGGTGGTTCAGGTGTATCAGGCATGGTCTTAACCTAATGTTTGTCATTACAGGCGCCATGTTTCAGTCTGCACCAGGTAAGCTCTGCTCCCACATGTGCTGGGGCTGCATAGGACACTGCCAATCAACTTTTTAAATTTCTTTTGGCCAACTAAGCATGTCATGATCTACTTAAATACTGAGAGAATTTTAATTACCATCTAATATCCATTGAGTGTCATTGTGCAGCCCTATGCGTCTGCTGTTCAATGATGATGATACTTAGCTCACTTTGAATGCCAGTGAAACGACACGAACATCTGAGCACAGTGGAGGCCCTCAGACTCCAGGCTGCTGCCCAGTCCGTCCTAACCAGTGTGTATGTCAACAGGTCCAGGCTGAGGTCTCCTGTGGACGTCATGAGGTGAGTGTTAACAGTGTTTACACTCATGATGAGACTGAAGATGATGAGAAAACTTTGGAATCTCGTTCGTCTGAGCTCCTGCTGAGAAATGGAAATCTGACTTCAGACTTTCTAAAGTGGGGCTCGACGCTTTAATGTCTGCACTGTGCTCATGAGTCTTTGTCTTCACAGGTGCTGACTGGACCTGTTGAGGCGGGTGCCCTGACTGAGGTTCCCATCCAGCTGTGAGGTGAGCTTTATCTGCTCCCATACGAGTGATCACGCCACATCCGGGGGCCGTCAGAAGAGGGCTCGAGACTAGTCTTAAAAGTTTTCCCTGGCACTCACATAAATGTGTTTTCAGGACCTGCTACCTGGATGGACTGCTCTCCCAGGAGCTGCTGATGAGGTGAGAACAGTCCATGGTCCTAAGTGTTTGTGGAGAATGATGAATGATGTAACCAGTTTGACTCCAGAGGAAATGCTTTGGCCCGATCAGACACTGAGAACCCTTGTAAAGGTGTAAAGTGATCTCCGGTAACCACTGCTCTGATGGACTGATAACTGAAACTTTTAACTGATCTCCTCTCCATACATTAAAGCAAATGTGTGGTTCTGTGACCCGGCTAATTTCCTTCTGTGTTCAGGAGCTCATGGAAATGGTCCTCACCTGACAGTGATGGGACTGGCACTATAGTGTAGGTGAGTAAACGAATGGTCCCATGTCATTTGTAGAATAATCCTCCTGGTAATGATGAGTGTCTTATACCGCCCCAGTCTGAACATTCATGACTGATTGGTATCCCCTCTGATCCAGCTGTAATGTACCAGTGTCTCCTGAACGTCACCTAACAGTTTGGACTGTCTCATAGGTTTCTGCTGTACTGGATCCTGGAGCTTCCATTTCCAACTGCAGTGCGTGGTGAGCATCTTTGTAAATGAAGTGGCAAGTAAAGCCTTTAATTCGCTCCATGTTTGGTGTGGAAGTGAAACTTGAATGTAGAGCAGGATGGTTTATTCTGGGTGATTTCAATATTGCCAAATCACTGATGTGGTTCCTATTATCACTTGTAAGATGACTTTGAACATTTTGCCACAGACTCTGTTCTTGGTGTAAAGTTTGGAGCTCATTGGTCACCAGACTTGTTGAACTAGATAAATTGGGTGCATTAGCTCAAATATGGAGGCCTTGATTGTGATAATGATGAGCTGTCTTATACCGCCCCAGTCTGAACATTCATGACTGATTGGTATCCCCTCTGATCACAAATGAACTCATTTAGGAAGAGATTGTTTTAAAGCTACATTTTCTAAGCGTTTGTTATATTTCAGGTGGCGATGTGCCCGGCTCCCTTGGACCGATCACATGGTAAGGATTTGACTTGTTAGAAAGTGGAAGTGATTCTTTTCCGTTGGTGTTTCTAAAGTCTGATGTTTGCAGGTGCTGTGGTTTGAAGAGGACACTGCAGACAGACGGTGTGTACGCTGAACCTTTAGCAGTCGATTTACTGGAGAAGTGATGAGCCATTACCGCTGTAGTCTGAAATCTCATGACCGATTGGTATCCCCGCTGAACTGATCTCCAACACTGAACATGCTGATCTACTGGAGGCTACCATGGTGTTCTAATGCTCTTCTGTTTCTGCAGGTCAGGACTGCTCCTGGATTCAACCGCTCATTTGTTAGAACAATAAACACTTGAAACAAAGTTCTTGCTTTTTTTTTTTTTTAATGTGTTAAAGATTAGTGTCTGTTAAAAATAGGTGCATATCAAGCCATATACTTTATTGTATTTGAGCAATATTTCTAGCCTTAAAGTAATTTGGGCGTTTTCAAATCTGGTAAATGAATTTGAATGTGCTGCTTGTCCAGCATCGTTTAATCAGGATAGTCCCACTGAGATTAAGAATCTTTTTCAGGGGGGCCCTGGTTATAACCATACTTTTTTGAAGATTAAAAACATCCCAAAATAGATTGGTAAAATATTATTTACTGCTTTTACACAACCACCTAAGCAAAAAGTGGCTCATCTTACCCCACTCTCTCATATCTTGCACAATTGCGGATTCTATGGATCAGTTCCCGTTGACTGAGGAACAGTTTTGTACACAGGGCCGTCGGGAAGCTGAACTCCCTGCTCTCCCACCCCTCTACCCCTTCTCATCCTGAATGTCTTGTTCTCCCTGCAGTTCTGAAATGGAATTGGAACCCATGGAGTGCACTGTCCTGCCCCTTTGACACTCGCACTACAGAGAGTTGAAGTCCCACAAATGTTAGAAACCTGATTTACAGAACCGTCAGGTTTCTCGATGGGGACTCAAACCCACAACCTTTGAATGCCTTTGTATTTGGAAGCCTAGAAGTCCAATGCGCCACAGCGCCATACATGCTGTGCACTCTCATTGGGCTGTCCTTATTGACATGACAAAAATGTAAGTAAGTGAGCAGCTATAACAGCCATGTCAGCCTTAGGCTACTACGAGTTTCTTTATTTTTCAGATTAAGTGGTTTGGTGAAGTTGCGTTTACCGTTTATAGGGTTAATTATAGGAATAATTTCAATTTTACAGTGTTCTTTGGGGACATAACACAAGTTTATTTTTGTTGTAACATTTTTCTAAATGCTTCATCACACAGAAAATCAATGTGAGCGAAGTTACCATATTTGGTTCCTTGCCCTAAACTTTGTTCTGGTAAAGAACGAAGTTACCATATTTAGTTCCTTGCCCTAAATTTCGATCTAGTAAAGAACGAAGTTACCATATTTAGTTCATTGTCCTTTAATGGGTAAAAAAAATAATACAAAGGTTTATATATAAAACATACAAAAAGTACTTTCAGGTCACACCTGTCATAGGCAAGAGTTTTGTAATGTAATTGTGCTTTACGTGCAGTGTGTGGGGTTAGTCACCTTCAATATGGTTTGCCTAAAAACTTTACTAAAAATCACCTTTGACAACATGAAACATGGTCCTTGTTTTTTTTTGTCAAGAAAATACTGTAAATGTGAATAATAGGTGCAACAGGCAAATGTCCAAATATGGACAAAACTAACTTAACCTTAGACTTCAGTGAGTATGATCAAGTATGGTCCCTGCCTTTTTTATACTGTAATTTCACTTATTTCACTATGTCCTCCAAAACCAACACATATATGATGGATGGAAATTAGCTACAATCCGGTGTGGCGTGTTTACATGCATGAGACCCATGTATGTTCATTAACATGCACTGTCCCAACCAAATAAACCAATAAATAAATAAATATCACTTCAAGATTCAAAATTCAAGATTTTGCTTCATTTTTTCCCCGAAAGTCCACAACAATCTCTTTTGTCTTCTCCACATTTAGAGAGAGATTGTTCTGTGAGCACCACGTGGCCAGACTGCTCACTCACTCCTGTAGTTTGACTCGTCTCTGTTGCTGATGAAGCCCACCACTGTTGTGTCGTCTGCAAACTTGATGAAGAGGTTTGAGTCGTACTTTGGAGCGCAGTCATGGGTCAGCAGAGTGAACAGGAGGGGGCTCAGCACACAGCCTTGGGGAGCCCCCGTGTTCAGTGTGATGGTTCTGGAGGACACGTACAGCCTGTGGTCTCCCCATCAGAAAGTGATGTGTTGACCCCCAGGTGGAGCAGTTTGTGTATTCGCTGCTGTGGGATTATAGTGTTGAATGCTGAGCTAAAGTCTAAAAACAGCATTCTAACACAGGAGTCCTTTGTTTTAAGGTGAGTGAAGGCTGCAGTGGAGATGGCATCTTCAGTTGAGCGATTGGACCGATAAGCACAATTATTCACCAATAAAATGTGAGTTTCATCAACTTACCATGGTTAGTTTTCAAGTCATGTAAAGAAATGTACCATGAATTTAGCCAGGGTCTTGGAATATTACAGGATCATTGTCAAAAATCAAGGCAGTGTATATGAAAAACTCAGTGCAGATCGCAGAAGGCAATGGCTTACAAAAATCAGACAGGACTTTTCCAGCAAAAACCTCAGCAACGTTCATGTCTGCTCAGTCCACTTTGTGTCTGATGTGCATAATTAGGCCTATGTGATTATGTGTATAAAATTTAGTGATTTTGTGACTTTTAAAAGATAGTTTCACTCTTAATTACAGCACTCAAAAAAAAAGTTCCCATGCATGATTTATTAGGTGTGTGTTTTCGCTTTATAATATATGTGTATTACTCAGTAGTGTCAGAATCAGGTCAAGAGAAACAAGATGTGTTTATGGTTTTAATACTTAGGCATTTCATATATTTTTCAATCCAACACAACATACATCAGAGAGCAAAAAAGGAAACGGACTCTAACGTGGGGACCTGACGCCTCGGAAGATTCCATACAGCAGTTGGCTGACAAGGAGACAGGAAGGATTCCCAGCTTATGGATGCCTCCAGAAATTGCGGAGTGAAAATAGTGATCTTAGGAGTCAGGTTTCATCTGCAGATTCAAAGTTTGACATTGACTATTTTAGGGGCAATCATGAACACTTGACTGGCTAACCATCCTTTGCAGAGTTGTTGTGTTTGAAGATAAACCTTTCATTCCAGAAAGTCTCACATTAAACAAGTTCCATGTTCTGACTCTCACGCTTATGAAATGAAGACTAACTCTGTCCAACATGTTCTTCAGTAGGACCAGCTCTCTCCAAGAAATCACAATTGGAAGCGTCCACCATCTCGTTTCTGATGTTGTAGAGACGTTTCACTTCCACTGTTGCTTGCACGCAACAGTCGTAACTGTACACACTGTAAGGGGAGGCTCCAATAAAGGCATAGTCAGTGGAGATAATCAATCCTGATGGTTTTATACACCTGAATATTATGGAATGTATTTTGTTCATTGTGTCTGCTCCATGTAGTTGCACCTGTTGGGAATGGTTTTGTCCCTGAGTAGCACAGTCTTTTCTAGTGAAGTTGATGGTTCATTATTGTCACATGTGCAGACTGCTTTTGCATGTGAAGCCGGCTTATTCCAGAATTTATCTATCTATCTATCTATCTATCTATCTATCTATCTATCTATCTATCTATCTATCTATCTATCTATCTATCTATCTATTAAATACAGTATAAAAGAAATTACGTCAATTGCGTATGCTGATTAACGTGGCTTTGTTATATTACCAAATATGCTTTACAGCACTCTTGTAAAATAGATTTTTGATCTCAATTAGATTTAAATACAGGTTTGAATGATTGGATTGAATGGAGTATTTTAACAGGTATTTGATCTCTTTTATCTTGGGGGCCAGAGTGCCGGATTTGGCCCCCTGGCCCTACGTTTAGTGAACACTGCCATGATGTGTCCAGATGAGAGCGCGCAGGGACGGAAGTCGAAGTCGTTGCAGTTGCAGCACCTAACTAATAATTACACAACGGAAATATTATCGTATCGATGTCACCGACTTGACAATCTCAAATAAAATGTCTAAAACAGATAAAAGATCACCTCGTTTTCGTTTTTTGGCGCCGTTTAACCACGTTTAACGACGTGGGCGGAGCTAAGGGCGGAAGATAAAACCCCGCGTGAGCCCTTCCTCTGCCCACTTCCTCCTCCGACCTGACCGAGGTAAGAACTACCCAGTATTACGCTTGTTAAACCGTATTTTAGTGTTGTACTTTCTATGCGCTCATCCACACGTCTGTCAGACACTTCCATGCACCTCTCACTGCAGCTTCAGGCTGGTTCTGGACAGTTTGAGATGGTCAAATCCGGCCCTGGAGCGTTAGCGCTAGCTTGGTGCATCGGCAGCTATGAGGCCGCCATGCCGCTCAGTCACAGTTGAATCTTCTGCCATCCTGCTCAGACCTGAGCCCCATCCTCGTGCCCGTCTCTAATGTCCGCGTGTCTAACCGCAGTGCACGGATATCACCGGGTATTTGATGGAGAAAGCGTTGCATTCACGCACACGTTGTCACTTCTCGTGCCACGGCCTTGTGCGCAGTGTCTTTTCATGATGAGACTTTTCACAGACCTGTACTGAATTACTGTGATTGCATCTTAACTTTCTGAACGGAGACACTTGATCGTGAAATAAGTGATTTTTGTATAAACCTTTTGCACCGGTCTGATGCAGTGAACCGTTTGTGTTGCAGGTCACGTGAAGCTGCGTCCCAGAACATGGAGGTGAGTCGGAATGACTCTTCAGCTCAAATGCTACAGTGATGACTTTATTGAACTCTCTCACTGAATTTACTTGGAGACAGCTCAAATATAAGCCTGAGTAGCAGTTTTAGTGCACGACCTGGCTTTATTGGCCCATGTTAGCCAGTCCCTCCAGGATTTCACGGGCATTTTTAGTCACTTTTGCGGGATCAAACTCCTGATTTCGGCCATTTTTCCTAAAAGTTTCGATGAAAAGCTGCAAAAAAATGTTCTGCTTAAAACGATACATTTTTACAACTTTTTTTTTGTATTTTACATCAGTTTTAATCAAAGATTCTGGGGAGTGATAAAAGACTTAAAATCAGTTTTAGATAATTGTATCATTAAAGAAAGTAGGCGGGGCTAAAAGATGCCTGTTTCTGTGAGCGCACGGTCTCACTCCACACACATCTGATAAGATAGAGCCATGAATGAGAATCAGAGAACAGACCAAAGGACCAATGTTTATTTCCCACATCCACATCGAGCCTCGGCTCCGGCTGTGACTCCTAAAGTTCATGCAGTAAAAGCACCACTCATACACACGCCACCGCATCATGGGGGAAGGAAGCGTCCACACGCAGCGTTCAAAGGTCAGATAAAGCCTAGATCACCAAATAAAGATCCAGTAGCAGAGAAGCAACTTGGGACAGATCAGACAGTAGGATCTTTTGGCTATTCGCGGGCGGCAACCAACAGTTTGGGTGCATACGGCCACCTACTGTACCATGTGTGTCGCAGGATGCTACTCATGCTAGTCTCTCGCAGTGACGGGGACAGATGGTGTCCTCTACTACATACGAGTGGAGTGATTTGAAAGACCTGTATTACAAGCACGAATGCCGTTGCTATTGGCAGCGGTCATTTTCTCAGAGGTCCTATCAAATGGCTCATGTCTAGTCTCTAACGTCTGTCTTAAACCATTGACTTCCTCCTGGAATAATGTGATATGTCCTGTTTCTTTCAGGCTGCGACTGCTCAAAGCGTCTGCTCCAGGTAAAGATCTCTCAAAATGGCCGCTCCTGGTGCTGAGTGCAGTGATGATTCCTGAACTCTCTCTTGCTGAATTGGCTCTTGAAGATACCACTTTACCAGATTCTGAGCATCACCTGTTCACTGTGAACATGTCCACATGAGGGTATTGGATTTAACGATTCCCTGTTTCCCTTCAGGGTCTGGACAGACATTCAGGAAGTGTCCACGGGTGAGTGATGGCTCAGGTCCAGACTAGGGCTGCACAATATATTGCAAGTTATTTGGAGAAATTAAACTAGGTCTATTAAGTGGAAATGATACAATCATTAACTACATCTAGAAACATGATTACTTGTGAATTATACTATTTTTGGAATGATTTGGTAAAATATTGCAATGAAATTGTGCAGCCCTGCTTGAGATTTGTGAACAAAGTGATGAATTTTCAAATAGACAAGCATATAGCTGAGTCCAGTGATGTCAGTTTTCTCTGATCAGCTCTGATTTGATTGCTGACTTGGTTACGTCGCGGCACATTCTTAAAGGATTTGTCTTTCAGGCTTTGGGTGGAGCTGATCCTTCTGGCTCGTATCACCGGTGAGTTTCAGATCAAGTTGAATGTTGTGGGTGTCATGATGATTTTCCAAAAGACAAGCATATGCCTGACTCCTGATGTCAACCTCTAATCTGAACGCCCTTCAACACAACATGGCATATTAATGGGTCTTTTGGGGCGCTGACTGTTGTTTCTGCTCTAGGGAGTAAATGGACTTGGACTGCACAACTGTGGTTCTGGAGAGGAGCAAGTACGTATGACCGTTAAATTGGTTTGAGTAATAAACCTGATCGCCGCCTTGACTGAGCATGTTTTCTCTAGTTTAACTTCCCAAAGCGTCAAAATGGCGACAATCAGTCGAAGCTTTTAGATTTGGGTAACACTGAACTGGAGAAGACTTGTCTGATTAAGAGGTTTATTACATGGAGTACTACAAGACTTCCCCTAATACCGATCAGTTTGGGTGCCTCTAGTTCCCAATTCCGGTGCATGTTTGAGAGGATGAACGGGTTAACCCCATTTTTCTGGACGACAAAGTCTTATGGCAGTTTGTCACCAAAGCCCTGATCAAACTCAGTCCTGTGTGGTGGTTCAGGTGTATCAGGCATGGTCTTAAGCTAATGTTTGTCATTACAGGTGCCATGTTTCAGTCTGCACCAGGTAAGCTCTGCTCCCACATGTGCTGGGGCTGCATAGGACACTGTCAATCATCAACTTTTTAAATTTTCTTTTGGCCAACTAAGCATGTCATGATCTACTTAAATACTGAGAGAATTTTAATTACCATCTAATATCCATTGAGTGTCATTGTGCAGCCCTATGCGTCTGCTGTTCAATGATGATGATACTTAGCTCACTTTGAATGCCAGTGAAACGACACGAACATCTGAGCACAGTGGAGGCCCTCAGACTCCAGGCGGCTGCTGCCCAGTCCGTCCTAACCAGTGTGTATGTCAACAGGTCCAGGCTGAGGTCTCCTGTGGACGTCATGAGGTGAGTGTTAACAGTGTTTACACTCATGATGATACTGAAGATGATGAGAAAACTTTGGAATCTCGTTCGTCTGAGCTCCTGCTGAGAAATGGAAATCTGACTTCAGACTTTCTAAAGTGGGGCTCGATGCTTTAATGTCTGCACTGTGCTCATGAGTCTGTGTCTTCACAGGTGCTGACTGGACCTGTTGAGGCGGGTTCCCTGACTGCTGGATGGGAACCTCAGTCAGGTGAGCAGCTTATTGCCTTACTAATTCAACGTACATAATATGAAGAGTGTACTCTTGAGTTTAAAAGTAGCATGTGCCACTCAATAAATCTTCAAGAATTATTGATGCGCAAATGGAGCTATTAACTTTCAGTGCATTTTATTTAACCTGGACAATGTGTAAACTTTAGAGATTTACACCAGTTTATAGCTTAAGCTTGTATCAATGGCGCATTATTTCTATTCTCCTGTCCCTACTGAAATGTGAATCACTTCAGTTACTTGGTACTCTCAACTTGTCTAGATACTTAAACTTTAGGCCACTATTTACTTGTAGTCCAAAGTAATCGGGTGTTTGACTACACTACCCACCTGTTTTGTGTTTTGAATTGGAGTTAAGAGAACAAATGTTCCTAATTGATGCTATGGTGGCATCTGTGCTGATGACGCCCGCACACGTCTGACTCCAGGTGTCAGTGCCAGAACCTGAAAAGGTGAACCCACTGGTGCTGCCCTGGGCGAGGGCTGAACGCTTGTTGGGGTTCCAACTGTCTGAACAGAGGCCATTCTAAACACAAAACAGTCAACTCAGTTTTCCCTGGCACTCACATAAATGTGTTTTCAGGACCTGCTACCTGGATGGACTGCTCTTCCAGGAGCTGCTGATGAGGTGAGAACAGTCCATGGTCCTAGGTGTTTGTGGAGAATGATGGATGAGTTCCGTCAGTTGAGTCCAGAGGAAATGCTTTGGCCCGATCAGACACTGAGAACCCTTGTAAAGGTGTAAAGTGATCTCCGGTAACCACTGCTCTGATGGACTGATAACTGAAACTTTTAACTGATCTCCTCTCCATACATTAAAGTAATGTGTGGTTCTGTGACCCGGCTAATTTCCGTCTGTGTTCAGGAACTCATGGAAATGGTCCTCACCTGACAGAGTGATGGGACTGGCACTATAGTGTAGGTGAGTAAACGAATGGTCCCATGTAATTTGTAGAATAATCCTCCTGGTAATGATGAGCGTCTTATACCGCCCCAGTCTGAACATTCATGACTGATTGGTATCCCCTCTGATCCAGCTGTAATGTACCAGTGTCTCTCCTGAACGTCACCTAACAGTTTGGACTGTCTCATAGGTTTCTGCTGTACTGGATCCTGGAGCTTCCATTTCCAACTGCAGTGCGTGGTGAGCATCTTTGTAAATGAAGTGGCAAGTAAAGCCTTTAATTCGCTCCATGTTTCGTGTGGAAGTGAAACTTGAATGTAGAGCAGGATGGTTTATTCTGGGTGATTTCAATATTGCCAAATCACTGATGTTCCTATTTTATCACTTGTAAGATGACTTTGAACATTTTGCCACAGACTCTGTTCTTGGTGTAAAGTTTGGAGCTCATTGGTCACCAGACTTGTTGAACTAGATAAATTGGGTGCATTAGCTCAAATATGGAGGCCTTGATTGTGATAATGATGAGCTGTCTTATACCGCCCCAGTCTGAACATTCATGACTGATTGGTATCCCCTCTGATCACAAATGAACTCATTTAGGAAGAGTTTGTTTAAAGCTACATTTTCTAAGCGTTTGTTATATTTCAGGTGGCGATGTGCCCGGCTCCCTTGGACCGATCACATGGTAAGGATTTGACTTGTTGGAAAGTGGAAGTGATTCTTTTCCGTTGGTGTTTCTAAAGTCTGATGTTTGCAGGTGCTGTGGTTTGAAGAGGACACTGCAGACAGACGGTGTGTACGCTGAACCTTTAGCAGTCGATTTACTGGAGAAGTGATGAGCCATTACCGCTGTAGTCTGAAATCTCATGACCGATTGGTATCCCCGCTGAACTGATCTCCAACACTGAACAAGCTGATCTACTGGAGGCTACCATGGTGTTCTAATGCTCTTCTGTTTCTGCAGGTCAGGACTGCTCCTGGATTCAACCGCTCATTTGTTAGAACAATAAACACTTGAAAAAAAGAGTTCTAGCTTTTTCATGTGTAAAGAGTTCCAAACTTTAAGGGTGTTAAAATTGCTGATTAAACAATCAGTTTAGTTCCACTTAAGTAACATGTTTAAATGTCTTCCAAAAGTTTTATTTTAAGCCAGGGGTTACCAACCTTATTTCAGCCGAGGGCTACTTTCAGAGCATTAAGTTGTTCGAGGGCTACCAGTTAAAAACAAATCCTAAAGACTAACGTTCACTTATAGGACATTGACCCCATATTATATTTAAAAAAAACTTTATTTTAAACTCTTGCTGAGTCACAAGAACCGAAAACTAATTTTAATTATATTCAAGAAAATGGAAGTGACTAGGGTCACTTAAGTCCCAGGGGCTACTGGACATGCCCCATAGGGCCCCTGGGTGACCCCTGTTAAGCCCGTTGTAGGGCAGTGTTGTGACATTCACTCTTAAAGTACATGCACACACGTGTTAAACTACCTGAATTGCACAGACGTGTATCGTAATTTCACTATTACATTCAAACTGCCGACTGAATCCTGCAATACAAAGGCAAACCTAATTGGATTTGGGATTATAAAAATCATAGAGCAAATTATAAAGTCCATACACCTTCCTACCTTAAGTCTAAAGCCAAATGCATAAACTAATCAGACAAAACTTAACATTTTGATTGGAAACTCAGTCACTTTCAAACATTGGCTTATGGAGAAGATAAATGCCACATTTCATGCTTGTTTCACCAAATGAAGTCTTCTACATTTAGTAACACTAAGCTTGAGTACCCCAGGGGTCCAGGCCCTTTTGCTCCATGCCCCTGAAGTGCCCTTTTCCCTCCAATGAACCTGCCCTGTGAACATGTTGGTTCATCGTGTGTTTTCGGCAGTGAGAGCAGAGGCCTCTTCTACACAGAACGATCTCTGCACCTTGTGCTTCAGATCGCTCTTTATTTTGTATCAGTCGGCCTCATAATCCTTATTAACATAGCTGAAACCACTGGAGTTTGTACTAGCACCGACTAGGGGTGAGCTGCGATAGTCATAGGATCTGACAACCCTAATCTGGGGCTCTAACCAAAAAAAAAACCTCTTACATTTAGAAAAAGGCTGGAGGTGTTAATACATTTCAAATGTATTAACACCTTGATAAGTTTGGGTGTCCTCAGTTCTGGGACACAGGTGAATGAATAATCTGCTATAAAATCTTAGACTCTACCTTTAATTTGTAAATCAACAGTTACAGAAACACTTGGATTGATGAGATTGTTTGGGAGAATAGACCAAAACCAGATCTTCTACCTCACAAACTATCAAGAGACGGGGATTCAGAATAATCCCAACATTGTTCACTGTAGCATCATGAGCAATGATGCTACAGTGAACAGGAGTCATTTATTAAAAACAGTCCAACATGTTAAAGATTTAGAAAGTCCAGGGTGGTGCTTCTGTCACCCAATAAGAGCCGAGGAGCAGGCCTCGCTAACATCTCAGTCTGCAGTGAAGATCCGGGCCGCGATGTCGTCCAGCAGCCAGTCCACCCCGGTCAGCAGGTTCTCCCCGGTCACAGCGCTGCAGCCCAGGATGCACCAGTGATGACTTTTAATGTCGTCCAGAGCCAGCGCCTGCTCCAAACAGAGGACTGGGGTTAACCGGGACGTCCACAGAAGCACCACCATTCATTCACACACACTCATTCATCCTGGCCCATTGTACATGTTTTTAGTGGTCATTTCTAATAGTTTATTTTGAATCATAACTAAATGCCTAATGTCATGAATGTGTAGAATCGTCGTAGTTTTATACATCTGATCATGATTTTAGCCAGAACAAAACTCTGTGCTCAAACATGACAGTGGCCAGCAGATGGCAGTACGTGGTCCCAGCACACACACACACACGCGCGCGCACACACACACACGCACACGCACACGCACACACGCACACGCACACGCACACGCACACGCACACGCACACGCACACGCACACGCACACGCACACGCACACGCACACGCACACACGCACACACGCACACACAGGGGCGGGTTTGCATCAGTCTGGAACATAGACAGTGTAAATAGCATGGACAGAGGGTGCCCCATTACTGCAGGCTAACGAAGCTCAGCCGTGTTAGCAATTTGAAGGGTTTTTGGAGCCAGCTGCATTTATAGAATTGCTGGGTTCAGGTGACATCACAGCGTTATCTAAAGGCCTATACTATTATATAGAGGAAAAATTATTTTGTTTTTGAGGAAATTGTTGGTCTTGTACAGAGAGATCATGGACCCAGTGACTGATATTATTGATTTTTTTTAAAAAATTCATATATTTTCTTTTTAGCTGCGACTTGTGAAAGTGTAATGTTGTTAATAGGAAAAACTGGCTCCTGCCCCCGTTGGGTCCGATGACATCATCATATTCTACAACCTGGATCAACATCCAACATGGATCTGTTGGTGAGGGCCCCCCCCCCCTCACGACAGGCACAAAAGGCCTCGTCCTTTTAACACATCACACAGTATAGGAGGTAAACATCATCCACCAAGTCAACTAGTCAGGGCAGCTGGGCGGGGCCTCCACCCACTCTCCACAGGACACTATACACTCTGGCTTTTGAACCACCTCACTAGACAGGGACATGTCATTGATCTAATATCGATAATAAATAGTGGATAGTAATGACAACAAGGAAGTGGCAAGATGGCAGATTATAAAGTCCAATATGACTATAATATGAAATCGGACATTCACTGATAATGACAATTGTTATGATAAATAATAACTACTAATCACATTTATTACTATTATTTATCAGCATGCTGTGTTAATGATATGAAATGGTAAAACCTCCTTGTGCTGCAAAAGTCTGTTGATTGTATGTTGACAATTGTAACTACAGTAGGATCAAACTTAACTCCCAAATACATATAGGTATATATTTGTGTTCTGAAACTGATATAGAATACTCAGAAAGGATTGTATTTTGTGTATTTAATGTAAATGTAAAAGTAATGTATAACTGTAGCATCATGAAGTGCAAATGTAATGTACATGAACAAGGGGTCGACTCCCTTTGAGCTTCCATTAACTGATTGTGACACTTTGGAGAAAGAGAAAATGTGAATTGCTCAAATAAACTACACAAACAAACAAACAAACACATGGAGGTCAGAATGACAAGTCTGAGTTCAATAATGACTTAAAGACAGGAGGAGAAAATGAAGAAGGAGAAGAAGAGGAAGAAGAAGGAGAAGAAGGAGAAGAAGAAGGAGAAGAAGAGGAAGAAGAAGGAGAAGAAGAGGAAGAAGAAGAAGAAGGAGAAGAAGGAGAAGAAGGAGAAGAAGGAGAAGAAGAGGAAGAAGAAGGAGAAGAAGAGGAAGAAGGAGAAGAAGGAGAAGAAGAGGAAGAAGAAGGAGAAGAAGGAGAAGAAGAGGAAGAAGAAGAAGAAGAAGGAGAACGCTGGCGACATGAGATGAAGTGGTGAAGCTGCTGTGATTTTGTGTTGTTTCAAAGAGGCTGAGGAGATGAAATACTTCCTTTTAGTCTGACAAGCAGCAGTAACTGTAGATCCAACACAGTGGACCCAACATGTGTGCACCAGCCCCACATAGAGTTTACATCACCAGCCACCACTGGATTTAACAGTCTTCCACATTTCAGTGGCACATTACAAATATGGATCTGTGATTGGATCAATATTAAACTTTTCGATTTTGGCATTGGCTTGCAGCAGGGTCCCAGACACTTCTGCTTTGAATAGGAAGTAGGACAGATGTGTGTCCTCAGATGTGTGTCCTCAGATGTGTGTCCTCACATGTGACTCACCTCTCGAATGGCCTCTTTGGACAGTGCTCCTGGAAGGTCCTGCTTGTTTGCGAACACGAGTAACGTCGCTCCGGCCAGTCTCTGCAGGAGGAGAACACCTGAGTACTATGAAGTATTGCATTGAGACAAAGATCCAGTTTACACAATCACCTCCAGGGAGAACACTGAAATACAAGTGTCCCATGAAATTCAGAACATGTTAAAGGGATATTTCAGGATTTTTGACATAGGGCCTCATTTCCTAGTTATCCAGAGTGTTGCTGATTTCTGGAGATATTTTTTTGTAATTCAAGAAGTTCTTATACTGTATTTGAAGAGTTTCGTGGCGCTAGGCTAATGCAAGGCTAGTGCATTTCTACGATGTCAGCTAGCCTGCATTAAAAACAGTGTGACCCGCTCCACAGAGCACCTGAGGCAAATCACTTATAACACCAGACTAACCATATACATGTCTGTGTCCGTAGAATCATTTTTACCATTTTGCATTTAAAATACCTTATATTTGAGCTTCGTGGTTGTATAAGCTAGGGATCTGCTAGAAAATAGTCCCTCAAAATGCGATCATTCATGTGATGCAGGTCAGTTATATTCCAAACATGATTCTATGGACACAGACATGTATATGGTTAGTCTGGTGTTATCAGTGATTTGCCTCAGGTGCTCTGTGGAGCGGGTCAGACTGTTTTTAATGCAGGCTAGCTGATACCATAGAAATGCACTAGCCTCGCACTAGCCTAGCGCCACGAAACTCTTCAAACATAAGAACTGCATGAATTACAACAAAAAAAAACCCTCCAGAAATCAGGGCCTCATTTCCTAATTATCCAGAGTGTTGCTATGTCACAAATCCTGAAATATCCCTTTAATAGGGCTCTAAGCTACAGGGTTGGCAGTTTTTTTTTTTTTTTTTTTTTACTGTTGTTTACAAAAGATATTACATTAAAGGTTGTTATAGAAATCTGAACCATTAACTGTTTACATACAGTGACCTATATTCAGTGAGCATTACCTCATCTGTTCCTTCTAGATAACTTCATTAAAAAGTCGATATTAGTGCGTATTTGACCTTTCAGTGACCCACTGTATGGGTTATTAGCTTAGTGCCTTTACTTTCCATCCCAGTGGCTCCTATGATGCTTCAGGATCAATTTTATTTCAGTTTTCTTTAGGATTTCCGGCAGGTTTTCTGAATGGAATGTATATGTAACCATGGATACGGTTTATCAGCAGAGAAAACCTAAAACTACAGATCCTGGAGTGTCCTACAGGCCATCAGAATGGTAAGTAAAGGCGCTATACTAACCACCCAAGCATCCGCTGCGTCACCGAAAGGTGTTTTTTTTTTTTTTTACATTAAAAGCTGTATAGTGCACCTTTAACTAAAACCCTTTGCTAATTGTTGATTCCAATTTCAAGGCACGCAGCCTCAACACCGAGTCTGCGGCTAGGTTTGAAGTACGGTGTCTGCAAGTAAACCTTTGTTCCATGACAATACAACAGACTATTCAACAGCTTTGGTTGAACAAGGGCAGAGCAGACACACACATCCAAGAAACACCTAGCACCACGCAAGAGCTAGAGGTTAAAGTACGAAAACACTCACACTCCCCAAAAGTGACTTGTTTTTCCGTAATCCAACAGCTTTGCCACGTCATTTTTAGTGTAAAGCCTTTGACTTGCATTGCCCGCTCTGCTGTTACGCTCCATATTATGTTTGTTCAGTAATACTGTATTTAAATCAGACTCTTTTCCCAAATAAGATCCTAAATCTAAAGAAGTGTTCACGTGAAAGAGCCATTCAAAAGATCTGACTCAGTCCTGATCACTGGCCTGGCCCTGTACCTCCTCCAGCAGCAGTGAGCTCAGCTCCTGTCTGCAGTCGTCCAGTCGGAGCCGGTCTGCACTGTCCACCACCCACACCAGGCCGTCCGTGCTCTCGAAGTAGTTCCTCCAGTACGAGCGCAAGGACTTCTGACCCCCCACGTCCCACATGTTCAACTTGTACCTGCAAAAAACGATCAAACCGCCCTCCAGTTAACCACAGCTCGTGCACAATGATGCTAGATTCCAGAATGCAGGACAGTGGGCAAGGAATTCAGGTTCATTTTCCCCATAGACTTCCAAAATACATATATTACAAAGGTCCTGGTTCAGTCAGACTTATGCTGCCTGCTCGTGGGTGTAGTCTTAAAGGTCCTGGTTCAGTCACAGACTTATGCTGCCTGCTCGTGGGTGTAGTCTTAAAGGTCCTGGTTCAGTCACAGACTTATGCTGCCTGCTCGTGGCTGTAGTCTTAAAGGTCCTGGTTCAGTCACAGACTTATGCTGCCTGCTCGTGGCTGTAGTCTTAAAGGTCCTGGTTCAGTCACAGACTTATGCTGCCTGCTCGTGGCTGTAGTCTTAAAGGTCCTGGTTCAGTTACAGACTTATGCTGCCTGCTCGTGGCTGTAGTCTTAAAGGTCCTGGTTCAGTCACAGACTTATGCTGCCTGCTCGTGGCTGTAGTCTTAAAGGTCCTGGTTCAGTTACAGACTTATGCTGCCTGCTCGTGGCTGTAGTCTTAAAGGTCCTGGTTCAGTCACAGACTTATGCTGCCTGCTCGTGGCTGTAGTCTTTAAGGTCCTGGTTCAGTCACAGACTTATGCTGCCTGCTCGTGGCTTTGGTCTTAAAGGTCCTGGTTCAGTTACAGACTTATGCTGCCTGCTCGTGGCTGTAGTCTTTAAGGTCCTGGTTCAGTCACAGACTTATGCTGCCTGCTCGTGGCTTTGGTCTTAAAGGTCCTGGTTCAGTCACAGACTTATGCTGCCTGCTCGTGGCTGTAGTCTTTAAGGTCCTGGTTCAGTCACAGACTTATGCTGCCTGCTCGTGGCTGTAGTCTTAAAGGTCCTGGTTCAGTCAGACTTATGCTGCCTGCTCGTGGCTGTAGTCTTAAAGGTCCTGGTTCAGTTACAGACTTATGCTGCCTGCTCGTGGCTGTAGTATTAAAGGTCCTGGTTCAGTTACACTTATGCTGCCTGCTCGTGGGTGTAGTCTTAAAGGTCCTGGTTCAGTCACAGACTTATGCTGCCTGCTCGTGGCTGTAGTCTTAAAGGTCCTGGTTCAGTCACAGACTTATGCTGCCTGCTCGTGGCTGTAGTCTTAAAGGTCCTGGTTCAGTCAGACTTATGCTGCCTGCTCGTGGCTGTAGTCTTAAAGGTCCTGGTTCAGTCACAGACTTATGCTGCCTGCTCGTGGCTTTGGTCTTAAAGGTCCTGGTTCAGTCACAGACTTATGCTGCCTGCTCGTGGCTGTAGTCTTAAAGGTCCTGGTTCAGTCACAGACTTATGCTGCCTGCTCGTGGCTGTAGTCTTAAAGGTCCTGGTTCAGTCACAGACTTATGCTGCCTGCTCGTGGCCGTAGTCTTAAAGGTCCTGGTTCAGTCAGACTTATGCTGCCTGCTCGTGGCTGTAGTCTTAAAGGTCCTGGTTCAGTCACAGACTTATGCTGCCTGCTCGTGGCTTTGGTCTTAAAGGTCCTGGTTCAGTTACAGACTTATGCTGCCTGCTCGTGGCTGTAGTCTTAAAGGTCCTGGTTCAGTCACAGACTTATGCTGCCTGCTCGTGGCCGTAGTCTTAAAGGTCCTGGTTCAGTTACAGACTTATGCTGCCTGCTCGTGGCTGTAGTCTTAAAGGTCCTGGTTCAGTCACAGACTTATGCTGCCTGCTCGTGGGTGTAGTCTTAAAGGTCCTGGTTCAGTCACAGACTTATGCTGCCTGCTCGTGGCTGTAGTCTTAAAGGTCCTGGTTCAGTTACAGACTTATGCTGCCTGCTCGTGGCTGTAGTCTTAAAGGTCCTGGTTCAGTCAGACTTATGCTGCCTGCTCGTGGCTGTAGTCTTAAAGGTCCTGGTTCAGTCACAGACTTATGCTGCCTGCTCGTGGCTGTAGTCTTAAAGGTCCTGGTTCAGTTACAGACTTATGCTGCCTGCTCGTGGCTGTAGTCTTAAAGGTCCTGGTTCAGTTACAGACTTATGCTGCCTGCTCGTGGCTGTAGTCTTAAAGGTCCTGGTTCAGTTACAGACTTATGCTGCCTGCTCGTGGCTGTAGTCTTAAAGGTCCTGGTTCAGTTACAGACTTATGCTGCCTGCTCGTGGCTGTAGTCTTAAAGGTCCTGGTTCAGTCACAGACTTAGGCTGCCTGCTCGTGGCCGTAGTCTTAAAGGTCCTGGTTCAGTTACAGACTTATGCTGCCTGCTCGTGGCCGTAGTCTTAAAGGTCCTGGTTCAGTTACAGACTTATGCTGCCTGCTCGTGGCCGTAGTCTTAAAGGTCCTGGTTCAGTCACAGACTTATGCTGCCTGCTCGTGGCCGTAGTCTTAAAGGTCCTGGTTCAGTCACAGACTTATGCTGCCTGCTCGTGGCTGTAGTCTTAAAGGTCCTGGTTCAGTCAGACTTATGCTGCCTGCTCGTGGCTGTAGTCTTAAAGGTCCTGGTTCAGTCAGACTTATGCTGCCTGCTCGTGGCTGTAGTCTTAAAGGTCCTGGTTCAGTCACAGAGTTATGCTGCCTGCTCGTGGCTGTAGTCTTAAAGGTCCTGGTTCAGTCACAGACTTATGCTGCCTGCTCGTGGCTGTAGTCTTAAAGGTCCTGGTTCAGTCACAGACTTATGCTGCCTGCTCGTGGCTGTAGTCTTAAAGGTCCTGGTTCAGTTACAGACTTATGCTGCCTGCTCGTGGCTGTAGTCTTAAAGGTCCTGGTTCAGTCACAGACTTATGCTGCCTGCTCGTGGCTGTAGTCTTAAAGGTCCTGGTTCAGTCAGACTTATGCTGCCTGCTCATGGCTGTAGTCTTAAAGGTCCTGGTTCAGTCACAGACTTATGCTGCCTGCTCGTGGGTGTAGTCTTAAAGGTCCTGGTTCAGTCACAGACTTATGCTGCCTGCTCGTGGCTGTAGTCTTAAAGGTCCTGGTTCAGTCACAGACTTATGCTGCCTGCTCGTGGCTGTAGTCTTAAAGGTCCTGGTTCAGTCACAGACTTATGCTGCCTGCTCGTGGCTGTAGTCTTAAAGGTCCTGGTTCAGTCACAGACTTATGCTGCCTGCTCGTGGCTGTAGTCTTAAAGGTCCTGGTTCAGTCAGACTTATGCTGCCTGCTCGTGGGTGTAGTCTTAAAGGTCCTGGTTCAGTCAGACTTATGCTGCCTGCTCGTGGCTGTAGTCTTAAAGGTCCTGGTTCAGTCACAGACTTATGCTGCCTGCTCGTGGCTGTAGTCTTAAAGGTCCTGGTTCAGTCAGACTTATGCTGCCTGCTCGTGGGTGTAGTCTTAAAGGTCCTGGTTCAGTCACAGACTTATGCTGCCTGCTCGTGGCTGTAGTCTTAAAGGTCCTGGTTCAGTCACAGACTTATGCTGCCTGCTCGTGGCCGTAGTCTTAAAGGTCCTGGTTCAGTCACAGACTTATGCTGCCTGCTCGTGGCTGTAGTATTAAAGGTCCTGGTTCAGTCACAGACTTATGCTGCCTGCTCGTGGCTGTAGTCTTAAAGGTCCTGGTTCAGTCACAGACTTATGCTGCCTGCTCGTGGCCGTAGTCTTAAAGGTCCTGGTTCAGTCACAGACTTATGCTGCCTGCTCGTGGCTGTAGTCTTAAAGGTCCTGGTTCAGTCACAGACTTATGCTGCCTGCTCGTGGCCGTAGTCTTAAAGGTCCTGGTTCAGTCACTTACCCTCTGTGCTCCAGAGTCTTGATGTTGAAGCCTAATGTGGGGGAGATGGTGCTGACATCTTCACCATTGAACTTCTTTAGGATTGTGGTCTTTCCTGCATTATCTAGACCCCTGAATGCCACACATTAAGGAGGAAGTCACTAAAACTGGGACTATTGCAAAGGAAGGGTGGTGCTCAAAGGTCAAAAACATATCATGAACATATAGAAGGATATTTACGTGTGTTACTGGGCCTATCCACATGAAACAAAACACAAAAGCCTTTTCTCAGTGAACGACCCCCTGCCCCTCAAGAAGTGGAGATGATTCAGTGTGTTCCAAACTAGCTAAACAAATGGTCTCGTGGATCGCCTGTGTCCCGCTAAACACTAGCTTGGACTACTTCAAATTCATGTTTGGTTTGTCCGTATATTTGGTGTAAACTTAAGAACTACAGTGATGTTCAGACCAAATAGTGGTTGAAACCGAGATGGTTAAAAGAGAGGCCTAGCACACGAACATAAACAGAGTACGTGTAATAATAATAAACAGAGGCTACTCCTCAGACGGTAGAAGGATACAGCATGAGCAGCCGCATCTCCCGCTCCTTCTGCTTCAGTTTCTTCAGGATGGTGAGCAGACCCATGTCCCCTCCTGTCCGCGTAGATTCCTGCGTTTTGAGATGTTTTCTCCGCTGTTTTGTCAGATATTTGGCTGCGCAGATGAGAATGAGGCTGCACTGCACACCCGGAAGCGCCTGCAGCCACGATCCCGCCCCCAGCCGTGTCTGATTGGCCCGCTTGTCTCAGGGCGAGCGCTGATAGGCGGAGAGCCGGTGGGGCGTCGGCTCGTCAATATGCGGCATGTGAGCGCCATCTTGTGTGGATATCGGGTATTATTATTATTATTATTATTATTATTATTATTATTATTATTATTATTATTATTATTATTATTATTATTATTATTATTATTATTATTATTATTATTATTATTATTATTATTATTATTATTATTATTATTATTATTATTATTATTATTATTATTATTATTATTATTATTATTATTATTATTATTATTATTATTATTATTATTTCAAAGTGGAATAAATAAATATGCCAATTTCATGGGCAAGCATATTCGGCAGGGAAAACAAAAAGAAAGAAAAGAAAAAACATTTATTTTCAATCTGTATTTGCTTATTTATTTAGCCCGTGCCACCATTTGACATTAGAAAAGAACAATATTACAGGGTTACATTAAATTGGCAAATAGTCTCAACTTAGCCTGTAATGTCAGCTGTTCAAGTAGACCCGTGTTTGAGCTCTGCTGTCATCATGGGATCTACAGAGCCCGGGGATCATTGAGCCAGCACAAATAACATTAGCCTATTCTCCCAAGACAAGGCAAGCTTAATTATTTGTATGGGAACAATTCTTCGCAATAGAACATCATTTATATAGAAATACAAATACAAGAAGGCAGATCAAACCAACCCATAAAGCATGAATCTAGTTACATTCAAGAGAAGATCAGATAGGCTGTAATAGTCTGCTTTCATGTGCACGGCTAAACAGAAATGTGATTAAAAGTGCTCAGCTCCAAAAGGCTCGACAGAGAAGCGTCACCACGTCCGGGCACTGGTTCAAGGAGCTCTTCTCAGCTGTTTGTGTTGCCCCACAGCAGAACAGTCCATTTTATTAAGGCCACACACTGTAGTTTCCCTTCAGGCCCGCCCCGCGCCCTCTCTGCCGCTAAAGCGGAGCGTTTCGAATAAACGGAAAGTGAAAGCGTCTCGTCACGTGTCGTCACCGGCTCCGGATTTGGCCACGCCTCTCCCGGGCACCACCTCACTCTCCGGTGCACGAGGCTGAAGTCTCCACCCGCATCAGAGCGAGCATCAGGACCGCTGCAGCAGCACCCATGAGGCCCGGGCCGAGGCTGCGCGCACACCCCGGAGATGCCCGTCCTGTCCATGGACACCCGGCCTGAGCCTGAGCCCTGCAGCCCGCGGACCGCGGACGAGGACCCCCCCTCTGTGAGTGAGCGCCAGTTATTTGTCCCTCGGGCACCTTTTTAGAGGATTTGGCCAAGTGGTAAAAAAAAAAAAAGTTAGATGACAGAAATGACATGGGTAACATGGACCAGCGTGTCTACAAACAACTAACCCTAACCCTACTGAGGCTGTCATTGGAACTCTTCATTACAATGAGCATGTTATACAAGTGTACTGATGATGAAGATGATTTAAACAGTTTGTTTCCACTTTCTCCGTTGACATGCGGAGCCACTGTGTCACACTTGAAAACAGTGTTTTTGATTGAGTCTGCCTGTGTGTTGCTAAACAAACATTATTTTTTATTTTCATTATAATGTTGAGAAAGTCAGTCAAAGTCAGAGGGAGGCGCTGAATGGAATTGGCACTTTGGGGCAGTAGGTCTGTTTCTAAATGTGCTATAGACCAAAAAACAAAGCTCCCAATAACATTTATCACAGTATGTCTCTGTATCCAGACACAGAACATGAAGTGTTCCAATCAGTGCGAGGTTTCTGTCTCTGATGGGAAAGAGTTTGGACATGTCCAGGGGAAATGTCTTTATAAGTGGAAAAGACCCTCTGACAGGCAGGTGCTCAGTCAATGTTCTAGAATGACATTTCAGTTGGAGCAGGTGCCATTACAAATCTGTGGGAGAGAAAAATGTTGAAATCTTTTCCTAAATTCCCTTGATCATTATTTGACAGTGATTGGATTCACAAACCTAAAAACATGTACAGTAGGTTCCCCTCTGGGACCAGGACTCCCTTGAAAAAGAGATTCTTTATCTCAGCTGGACTTTCCTGGTTAAATACACGTCAAACCTGCCACATTATTCTTAGCCTGGCATCCAGAGTGATCCGCTCTACCAGTCTTCAAATGGATCCGTGCAATCACAATGGTTTATTTATTTAATCAACGGTAAAAAAAACAACAACACGTCAGCAGGAGGTGAGTTTAGTGATGCATAATAACGCACTGACTGCCCTTCGCTGGTTGGTTTACTCCACTTCCTGGTTGCTTGTGTATGTTGCGCTGTAGAAGTTGATGTGGAGTCTTACCAGACTCACACGCTGGTACAACGGTGAGTCTGGATTTATGAATCAATAATCAGACCATAGTTCACATGAACTGGAAGAGAGGACTGTGAACTTTGTGACTGTTTTTGTTTCATGTGAATTGGCCAAAGAATTACAAAGAACTTAGCACAGCAAACTAAGACTAGAAATCTGCATAAAGACAGTTACCATAGTTACCGCCTCAGTTATAGGCTCTTTAGAATGCACCCGATCATCACCCAAATCCACTGAGTTATAAAGAACACTTTATGAACCAGAAGTGTTTTCAAAGACTCTGTGTTGAACACATTTTGTGGTCTTTTGTAAGAACACAAAATGTGGTTCTGTTTGGTCAAAGCTCTGGCGTCTGCTGTGAATAAAACCACATGAATCAAAACGATATTACTATTTCAAAACAAAGCTCAGCCAGACTGTGCACAGGACAGATCCCAAAGAGAAAGTGAAAGTCTGAGCAGTTGCATCAGTCAGACCAACGGCACCATCACACCTGCTGCTGGACTCATTTCATATTTCATCACTCTTTGTACCCCATTACATGTTAGAGCTGGATTAAAAGTATTCAGTAGCTCTGACCTCTTTGCATACGTGTAGCAGCTGAAAGTAAAACTGAAGCACAGGAGTTGTGATCAGAAACATCTGGTAGAAAAAGAAAAACTGTTTCAAATCAGTGTTCAATTGTTGACTTTTTGACTGAGGCACCTGTGGAACTGGATCCATTCATGCTGTATGTGCATTTAGATTAAAGAAAGTGAGTAGGTCTCCCTCTGGTGGATGATCAACAGCCTGACAGTGTCTTCATACGCTGCAGTAGCACTGTGCGACTTTACTTACTCACTCCAGACTCACTGCTGCACCAGCGCCAGAGTCCTGTGACCGCGGGGCCGACCGGGAAGTGGAGTAAACCAGTCAGCCAAGGGCGGACGTGTGTCGTTGTTGCACCAATGTTTGGACTCAGGAAACTCAGCCACTGCCGATATGTCTTTAGTCATTACCGCCGACACCGGCCCCTGAGTATCGTGATATGCATCGGATCATGACATCGAAAAACATATATATATATATATATATATATATATATATATATATATATATATATATATATATATATATATATATATATATACTTACAGGGTATTTTTCCTGAAAAGTGCCCCTATCATGCAGACTTTGTGACCAGAGGCTGCACAGCGTCACCGTCTGCTCTGCCATGGTTTGTGTGTTCTGTTCCTGGGGTGACAGTGGCTCAGATGGTAGAGCGGGTCGTCCTGTAACTGAGAGGTTGGCAGTCCAAACCCGGCTCCTCCAGTGTCTGTGTACATCATGACTGAAGTGTGGGCGCTGTATAAGTATAAACAGTGTGCTCAGCGTGAGGTGCGGCTGGAGTAACGGCGTGTTGTCTTTGTGCAGGACAGTGACTGGCGTCCCAGAGTGGAGAGGGGCGGCCGGCGAAGGCAGAGGAACCGAGACGCGGCCCGGAAAAGTCGACAGAAGACCACACAGGTGGCTGACCAGCTGCACCAGGTCTGTGGACACGGTCTTCATTCACATATACAGTGTTCAGTGAAGAAAGAATATGATCAGTCTTCCATATCACACCTCCTTTACTTTCCATCACAGTGGCCTCTGATGCTGCAGGACCCATTTTATTTCAGGTGTTTTTAGGGTCTCAGGTAGGTTAGTACACGTAACCGTGGAAACAGATCCATCAGAGAAAACCTACCAGAAACCCTGAAAAAACATTAGTCCGAGAGCATCATAGAGGCCACTGTGATGGAAAGTAAAGGCACTATGTTAACCACTCATACAACTTCTGGGTCACTGAAAAGTCAAATACGCCCCCTTCCCCCTCCCTTAAAAGTTGCATAATGCACCTTTAAGGTATGTATTTGATATGTAATTTTTTCCATATCAGCCCTATTGGCCGCCGCACTTAAGTCAGTTAACCCCAGGGCACCTGTAGCTTACCACCACTAAGTACTGACTACAGTGTAGCGCTTTGAGAAGCTTGTCAACTCGTGTGTATGGCAACCTTCTTATTTGAATCATTCAATCATAGGGGCCTATTTTCTTATTTCTTATTATGGGCAACTTTTTCAGTGAATTGTTTGCCTTTTTCAGCGAACCACGTTGTTTTTCTGGATACTTTTGTACGTCTTTACCGTGTTATTGTGGAGGTTTGGTGGATTTGTTTACTTTGAGAGTCCAAAATAGTCCTGAAGAAAGCAGCTTTTTGAAGGTAAACAAACTGCTAGCTTGTTAGCTAAACCCATTTACTACAAACATCTTCTTCTGAGACACTGCACAGTGAAGAGGCACCAAGAGCCCCCACACCTGCAGCACGGAGGAGGCGTCACAAGAGGAGCTACAGGAAACAACAAAAGGGACCAACGAGGAGATGGTGATAGACTGTGGAGGGAGCTGTGCAGGAGGAGGAGGAAGGACGAGGAGGAGCTGACCAGTGCAGGACACCACGCTCTGAGACGGGGGACAAGCCCAGGAGGCGGTGCACCGTTTCAGATGATCAGAGGAGACAGAGGGCAGCTCCAGTCATGCGGGTGGAGTGGCTGAAGGACAACGAGATCATCGACCCGGCCGAGGACAGGAACTTCTACATCACCGTGGACACAACCTGATCATCAAGCAGGCGCGTCTGTCCGACACGGCCAACTACACCTGTGTGGCCAAGAACATCGTGGCCAAGCGCAAAAGAGCTCCACCGCCGTGGTCATCGTCTACGGATTTCCCATCAACCAGTGCTCCTCCTGTGACCAAAACAGTGAAGATGGCGGCCGCGACACAACGATCTTTCACCAAAGAAAAAAAAGAGTGGTGCGCACTGAATGGGTGCTGCTGCCGGATGCTCTCTCATCAAATACAATTTCTCCATCTGTGAGATCAATAAAGTATCATCTTATCTTATCTTATCTTATCTTCCCCCTCCCTTAAAAGTTGCATAATGCACCTTTAAGGTAATGGTGCTTCTCCATCATTAGACTCCCCTGCTTTAATCTTTGTTTTGTGTGCATCATGGACTGAAGCTACATAGCTTTGTGAATCATTATTTTTCTGTAAACTCCCAAAGCCCGCTCATTGCTCGCTGTATTTCTTCAATTGTGAATTTTCCGCAGTGTAAGTGCGATCTGGAGCCTTTGAACATGTGCGACGGCCGCAGAGGCCGTGAGCAGAGGGGCCTGAAGAGGGACTAGGGGGTTTCAGGGACTGTCCCCAACGAAACGCCTTATGTCTAGGGGTGGAACAATGCACCGCAGTGCTAAAATCAATCAATCAGTCAGTTGTTGTGTATAGCCCTACCTGTATATCACAACAGGAGGTGCCCCTTATTTGGTAATGTCCAAATAAGCGGCAGGTGGTGACGAGCCTCATGGGTGTCTCCCCTGTCCTTAGAGTCTCCTACACGGCGAGGAAAACATTTATGACCCAGTGGGAGAAAAGAGAAACCTCGGAAGGAGAGATCCACTCCCATGGACAGACAGGCTGTACTGTAGATAGACCCAGGGCTGATGGGAGTCCCTCTGCAGACGGGACAAGAACATGGAAGAACGTCCAGTCCTTGTTGGAGCTTCACTTCTAGTTGTCCAGTCTCTGGACAATGCCATATGCATGGTACTAAGCGTGTCATCAGAGCTCATGTTGTCATCATCACTCACCGCTAAACTGAAAGCTGCAGACACTCCACACGTAACTGCTTTATTTGTCAAAATGGCGTTCAGGTGTTAGTCCTGAGCCGCTGCGACTGATCCGCGCTGCCATTGTGGGTCAACCTGACCCGCATGTTTTTGAGGTAGGAGAAACCGTAGGAAACCTGGCAGGCTGCCTTCAGTCTCTTCTGGTCCTCTGAAATGGTGCACCGCCTCCTGGGTTTGTCCCTGTTTCAGAGCGTGGTGTCCTGCACTGGTCAACTCCACCTCCCCCTTCCTCTTCCTCCTGCGCAGCTCCCTCCGCTCCCTCTATTCCACAACAGTCTTGCACCATCTTCTGGGAAGAGCTTAGCAGTTAAGCTGCAACATCCTCCACAAACACATAAATCTGTGTGTCTTTGTATAGTTTTCTCCTGCTGGTGACCAGGCGGCGGTGACTGATAGATCCAGTGCCCTGTGCTTTGTCAGAGGTGCAGACAAATGTGGAACAACCTGGTCATAATTCACCTCAAAAGCTTTGTTTCCAAAAAAGTCCAAGCAGCCCAAATCAAATGTCTGTGTGCGTGTGTTTAAGCTTGAGCTTAAGTCTAAAGTCAAGTTATACTTTTTTAATCTCTGTAGAGAAATCTACATTTGACCCATCCTCAATGTCTCTGGGCGACCTGTAAGAGCAGTGAACTTAGTACTGCTTTAAGAGCACTGCCATTTAGTTTTCTATTTGGTTTAGCATTGTGAGCCCAGAGGGATATTTCATTAGCTTATAATGTTATAGTTAGATTAAAATACTGCCCAATGATGAACATGTGTTTGTTTGTTTGTTTGTTGCTTTATTTGTCATTATAGCTCCCAGCTGACAAAATAAGCGTACAAGTGGGTTGTGCCGTTTTCCTTTTATTTACCATTAGCACATCACCACCGTAAGAGCTAAAAATACATACCGTGAATTAGTACAATTTTCATAACAATACATAGATAAAAGATAAACGAAACTGTTCCTTTTTTCCCCTTTCAGCGAGGCGCTAGACCGTGCCGTGACCATACAAGCTTCCCACCCGCCATGATATTTAAAGAGGGGGTATTATGCTTTTTTCAGCCACATAGCACCAGTCTATATCACACTACAATGATGACGAAACCATCTGTTGGTCTGTCAATGCAGTAAATTAGAATAACTGCCTTGTATAAAATTGCTCTTTCAAAATGGCGGTAGCAAATGACTTGAAATAGGCCTCTGTCTCTTTAAGAACCTCTGACCCTTTCCGACACGCCCCCTCCACACGCTGTCTGTGGCATCACAACAACACTGCGCTCGTTGTCTCAACTGTATTGAAACTACGATCGGTGCATTTTATTTTTTATTGTTGGAAAGGAGCTACTGTTTATCACTTTGTGAACAATGGCCACACAGGATATTATTTGGAGACAAACCTTCCACACCGGACGCTTGGAAGGGGCTCTTGCCTGAAAAATAACTGCTGTTTGGAGGCTATCTCTTTGCATCTGCCCTATGGATCTCTAACTATACCCCCATGGACGACACCAGGATCTGCAGGAGCCCATACGATTCAAAGACGGACATTATCTGTGCAGCTGGACAATGGTTTTTCGAGGTTACCCGTTAGCTTCTTATAATCGACTACAGCTCATTGTTGATGAAAAGTCTGCAATAAACCACAAATGTGTAAAGCCAGGCTCATTGTGTGATCATCGTAAAGGCTGCTTTGAGTAGTTGCTGCTTTATTGACGTTATTTGTGCATAATATGCTGCCTGTTTTCAATGAATGTTGTGAAGGTGAAGGTTGTTAGCTTGTCGTGGCTAATAGTGGCTTAGCTCCGGGAGAAACCACTCGGCTACGACTCACTGCAGATGAAATGTGAGCAATAAACTACACAATCAACAAGCCAGGCTCCGTGTGTGATCATCATAAAGGCTGCTTCAAGCAGTTGCCTGTTTTAGTGACGTTTCTAGTGCATAATATGCTGCTTGTATTCAGTGAATTTTCCGACCTCGCCGTTAGCTTGTCGCGGCTAGCTTGTTAGCTCCGGGAGAAAAACACTCGGCTATGACCCATTGTAGATGAAATGTGAGCAATAAACTTCCAAATCAACAAGCCAGGCTCCGTGTGTGATCATTGTTAAACGGTTCTTTATGTGTGTGGTGGTTTTATTGACTTTATGTGTGCATATTTCTCGTTTTGACTCGAGGTTTAGCTTAGCATTAGCTTTCTCCGGAGGCTCTGTGCATCATCAAGGCCCAGCGCAGAACCAGACACTGAAATAAGCGTTCTTGTCACCGGTTTTAATCCTGGGTGTTTCAGTAACAGAAACACTGATGTGTGTCTTTGTAAAAGTCTGCTGTGGCTCCGGTTCACAACACAGTGAACACACAGTGAGGGGCAGTGGTTGGTTACTCGGCTGGTGACGAAAGGTCGGAGGCGTCTGCGAGGAGATGGAGGCGTTCCGAGGAGGACTCAGGCGTTTTATCCCTAAAATGGCCGCCATCAGAGTTTTTACAGATTACTCAAAAATACGTGAATGTGCCAAGGCAACACTTCAGGCATGTGTTTAATGAGGAAATGACAGAATAACATGATGTAAATCTTGAAAAAGTCGATTTTGCATAATACCCCCCCTTTAAACACTTCCTTCCCTAAGAGGAAATTGTCGTGGTACCGGAAGCAGTCTTTCAAAATACATTCATAGCCATTACACTCCCCGCAGTCACGAGTAACACAAAACAAGTGATTACTGATTCATTTAGTTACAATTTTGAATATTAAAAAGGGTTACCAAAATCACACTCATTTCCACTTCTACACATTAAAAAAAAAAAAACAAGTTATGTGATGTCCTCCGGATCAGGGATCACAAAGTCTTTAACAAAATGTTCATTATGCAAAACAGTAGGGTGCCTGAGGCCACAGTCCCCACACAGAAGACGTCGTCTACGATCCTTGACCCTGTGTCCCTCTCCTAGACCACCAAAACTAAAGACTTTTCCGTGATGTATGCACGCCGGTCATTAACAGATAATTCCTGAAATTTAGTACATAGGAATATTTGGTGAAATTCTTCATTACAAAAGAGACAACAGGGCCCAGATAATTTTGGGGACATTAAGGGCTTCTTCAGTGGAGAGGTTAGCGTTGACAGGGTATTGCCTGTTATTTTCCTGGGCTGAAGTGCATAAAGAGATGTTATTGGATTGCAGGCAATGTCAGCCTCAAGACTAATAAAAGACACACTTCTCAGTCCTTCAGCATCATTCCCATGGATCCTTGGCCAACTCTTTATTCTTTCTCTGAAGGCCCTTTGAATCGTAAATGGATGGCCATACCTGCGATTTAATTTGGTCCAAGCATCTGAGAAGGCCTCACTGTCACTGCGGAAGAATGTTCCATCCAATACTTGTTTGGCAGATCCACCAATGTATTTTCTCAAATAATATAGTTTCTCTGTGGGATCTATTGTTCTTTGACTGATAAGTTTCGTAAATGCGGCTTTCCACTCTATAAACTGAATAGGACAGCCCGTAAAACAAAGGGTCAGGTACAGGGAGTCGACTTAATGAAATGTTATCCTGCAATCTTTGATCCAGGGAGGAAACATCAGCAAGAGTAGAAGGGCCCGTAGGAGTTGATGCAGAAGCACAGGATTGCTCGCCAGAGTTAGATGTACACCGCGTTCCAAATTATTATGCAAATGACATTTTTCTAAGATTTTCTAAATTGTCAACTCAAATGAGAGTCAGCATAATTTTCAAGTCTTTACCTGGTAGAGGATCATTTAAATGTGGTGGAAAAAATTTCCTAGCGATAACAGTATAGTAAAAACCTCAAAATCCACTGTTCCAAATTATTACGCAACTCATCGTTTCAATACATTTTAAAGCTTGTAATTAACTGAAAATGGTCATTTGTTGAATTTGCAGCATTAGGAGGTCATGTTTACTGAAATCAAAAGCTATTTCAATCAAAAACATCTTAACAGGTCAAGTTATATTTTAACATAGGAGCCCTTGTGTGATAGCAGCTTCAAAATCTTAAATTAAAAATTAAATCCATTAAACTTGTCAGTTTTTGGACAGTTTCTGCTTGGATTTCTTTGCAGGATGTCAGAATAGCCTCCCAGAGCTGCTGTTTGGATGAAAACTGCCTCCCACCCTCATAGAAGTTTTTTTTTTGAGGCTCCAAAGGTTTTCAATAGGGCTGAGGTCAGGGGAGGAGGGGGTCCATATCATGAGTTTCTCTCCTTTTATGCTCATAGCAGCCAGTGATGCAGAGGTTTTCTTTACAGCAGGACATGGTGCGTTGTCATGATGAAGATGATTTTGTTCGGGAAAACACGGCTCTTCTATTTGTAGCATAGAAGACAGTGGTCAGTCAGAAACTCCACATATTTTTCAAAGGTCATTTTCACGCCTTCAGGGATCCTAAAAGGGCCTAAAGGGGCCGACCAGCTCTCTCCCCATGATTCTGGCCCAAAACATGACTCCGCCCCCTCCTTACTGACGTCACAGCCTTGTTGGGACATTGTGGCCATTCACCAACTATCCACTACTCCATTGAGTTGACCATCCAGGGTCCCACGGCCTCATCAGTGAACAAGACTGTTTGAAAATGAGTCCTCATGTATTTCTGAGCCACTGCAGCCGTTTCTGTTCATCAGCTTCAATGAACCGTTTAGGGGAGGCCGGAGAGAAGGTTTATGCACAACTGCAGCCTCTGGAGGGTCTCCTAATCTGATGTGTTTGTCTGGCAGAAACCGTCCTCATTGTGCCATTATCTGCACAAACCGGAGTGTGTCTGAATCAGCCACAAATCTCTTATCAGTACGATGATTACGCTTAATCTTTCATGAAATATCGAAGGTTTTCATACATAGACCAAGGCATTCAACTATTTCACGCTTTTCATCAGCAGAGAGACCCTTTTTCTTTCCCATATTGCTTGAAAATGATGATCTGCTTAATAAAGTGGAACATCCTTTGCAGTAGTTTTTCCCTTAACTGGGCTTAACCTGAAAACTAATCATCCCAGGTCTCTGAGATTAATGTCAGTGATTCATAGAGCCCCAAGACACGATTACATCCATGAGTTTCATTATTATTATTATTTTTTTTACCTTTTTGACACAAAAATCCAATTTGCATAATAATTTGGAACGCAGTGTAGGTAAAGCCGGAGCCTTAATTGTTATAAAAGATGGCGGTCTGAAGGTGGAGGCGGTTGCCGTGGCCTGCTCCCATGGAAGATGGGTAGTTGTTGCACTGTGAGAACCTGGTATATACATTCAGAAGCCATTACAGTCATTTTACATGAACTGTACATGGAGATTTGTCCTCTGCATTTAACCCATCCCGCGACGCCATTGGTAGGGAGCAGTGGGCAGCATGAGGTGGAGCCAGGCTGGTGGTCAGAAACAGGAGGCTGGAGGATTCGCCTATTGCACATGTAAACCGGAGTAAACCGGAGTTGAGGGGATTTGATTTCAAACCTACACATTATGCTCCGAACAGGTCCAGTGTCACACGTTTCTCAAAGTGCTACATTGTGTCTCTCCTGGGGCAGACTGGCCACTTACCACGTGGCTTATCATGTGTTGTTTACATCCTGATCTCTTATTATGTCAGTGCCCTCTGCTGGACATGTGTGGAATGCTTTTGGGCTGCCCCCAGTGGCTGGGTGAGCATTCTGGTTATGTCTTTAAAAAAATCATAAGTTGGCACAAGAATGAGCTCGAGAGTTAGTATTTATGCTCTACAAATTGGGGGCTGGATGTGGCCCCCGGGCCTTGTGTTTGACACATGTGGTCGATGTCATCAGCACACTTTCTGCTGCTAAGGAGAGACGGCCTCAGTGAAACCTGTGTGAATGAAAAGTCTGTTTTTGATCAGAGAAAACACTCTCTTATACTGTAGGCACCCTCTTTAAGGCTTAGGACAGACATGTGGTCCGATTGTGTTAAAGTTGTGGTTGTTGTACTGTGTGCATGTAGGCGTGTGTGAGTGTGCGTGTGCAGAGGGTGTGTGAGGCTTGTGTAATGTTGGAGCTCCCTGGAGTTTCCTGTAAATGCTCTCTTTAGAAGAATGACTGTGCCCTCCCCCTCCTGTGCTGTGTGCACTGCAGACACACAAGGACAGGAGCTCAGGAGGCGTGGCAGACCTTTGGGCAGGACACATACTCAGCTTTATTAATAAACCACCTTTCACGCTCAGTCACAACCCAAAGTGCTTTAGGTACAGGACACATTCATTGATTTGTTTACTTGACAGGAAAGGCACACATTAAAGTGATAGTCTGTAAGATTGCAGAGTGAGGAGCGAGTAAGGGTGAACATTTAAAGTAAACTATCAAGTTCCTCCTCTCTTGATTGGACCAGAGAGCCACCCCAGTTTCCAAAATGAGCTCCTCCTCCTTTAACCTAGGCCAGTTCACAGGAATCTCATTGGTCAAAATGAAGCCCCTACACTATCTATTCAAATTGTAAAACATGTCAACTAAAGGAATCACTTTAATGAGGAAAATGAGTCTTCATCTTATTTAGTCTGTACTCTGGAAACTGCCAGCAGATCTCTGGGGCCCACGTAGGGTTAGGGCTTAGCAACTCATGGACCATCAGAAGAATTCTTTGAGGCACCAGAACTCTGAAAATCATACTGGAATACAGTGACGTGCGCACAGACATTTTGAAGGGCAGGAGCTCTGACTGACTTCTAACGCACGGCGGCGCTGACGTCCTCGCCCCCACTTTCGTTTCCATTCACTTTAATAATCCCGTCATGTCGCGCTGGCTCGTTCATAAAGTTATCCGATTTACTTAGTTCACTTTACTCCCGTGTCTCACAGAGATGGGCTGTACCATGTTCTCAAACGGGGGAAACACGGGGACAGCACAGCTGCCCTTCACTGATCAGGAGCGTTAGCGCCGCCGCGGCTCAGAGGCAGAGGAATGAAGCGCCATTTGAAGTTGTTGAACATTAAAACTGTATTTTCAGCACATGTTGGCTCAGGGCAAATATCTAAGAACAATATAAGAAATAATATTTAATATGGGGAGGAAAAAAACAGGTCTTGAGAAGGGCACTTACAGGGCACAGGGCAGAGGGGCAGGTGCTTGAGCACCACCTGGGCTCTATCTGTGCACGTCCCTGCTGGAATACAAAGGTCAGCTGACAGACACTCCGGTCCAGAGGACTCAGGGGTGTGTCCTGTGTTTACTCCTCTCATCTTTCACTTTTACTTCTCTTTTGGTGATAAGTTACACTTTTATCGCACTCGGCACGCACCCTATCAAAGGTTTCAGATTAGTGGTTGCTTTGTTCTCCCTTCTCTGAGTGGGACCACAGGAGGATCTTCTATCGTCAGTGCGTCGACCTCTGTGTAGTTACTCCAGAGCGATGGACACTGGCAGAGGGTGAAGAAGGAGTTACTTTAGACTGGGGAAAGGGGTGGTCCCTCTGTTCCTACTGCAGGGGGATCACACTCTGTCCGGTTTATGTATTTACAGAGCCTCTCGAAAGTATTCATACACCTTGAACTTTTGCACATTTTGTCATGTTTACAACCCTAAACATAAAGATTTTATTTTGATTTTTTTACTGAACGTTCACACACAAGTAACAGACACCTGTGAGGTGAAAGCGAAATGATACATGATTCTGTTATTTTTCAAAAAATAGAAAAGTGAAAAGAGGGGCGTGCATAAGTATTCATACAGCATGAATTAATACTTTGTGGAACCCCCTTTTACTGCAATAACAGCACAAGTCTTTTGGGTCTGACTCTACAAGATTTGCACATGTAGAGACTGACATTTTAGCCCATTCCTCTTTACAAAACAACTCCAGCTCTGTCACATTAGAAGGAGAGCGTTTGTGAACAGCAGTTTTCAGATTATTCCACAGATTTTCAATAGGATTTAGGTCAGGACTTTGACTGGGCCATTCTAACACATTAATATGTTTTTATTGAACCATTCCATTGTAGATTTATCTTTGTGTTTCGGGTCATTGTCCTGCTGAAGGTGAATCTCCGCCCCAGCCGCAGTTCTCTTGTGACTCCAGCAGGTTTTCCTCCAAAATGTCTCTGTATTTGGCTCCATCCATCTTCACAACTATTCTTACAATCTCCCCAGTCCCCGCTGAGGAAAAGCAGCCCCACAGCATGATGCTCCCCCCCCCATATTTGACACTGGGGATGGTGCACTCAGGACGATGAGCAGTGTCAGGTTTGCTCCATACATAACGTTTTGCATTTGGGCCAAAAAGTTACATTTTTGTCTCATCTGACCAAAGCTCCTTCTTCCACATGGAGCTGTGTCCTCCATGTGACTTCTAGCAAACTTCAAACAGGATTTCTTATGGCCTCCTTTCAATAATGGCTTTCTTCTTCCACTCGTCCATGAAGGCCAGATTTGTGTAGATACGACTTATAGTTGTCCCATGTACAGATTCCCCCAGCTCAGCAGCAGGACTTCACAGCTCCTCCAGAGTTATCTTGGGGCACTTGGTTGTATTTCTGACCAGTGTTCTCCTTGTTCAGTTTGTTAGTTTACGTGAACAGCCGTGTCTTGGTAAGTCTGCAGTGGTGCTTTACTCTTTCCATTTCTGAATGATGGATTGAACAGTTGCTCCGGGAGATGTTTAAATCTTGGTAAATCTTTGTATAACTTAATGCTGCTTTAAACTTCGCCACAGTTTTATCCCTGACCTCTCTGGTGCTCCTTGGCCTTCATGATGTTGTTTAGTGACCAATACACTCTGACCATAGCTCTGAGGGCCTAAAAGAACAGCTGTAATTACACTGAGAGTAGATTACACACAGGTGCCTCTATTTAACCGTTAGGCCAAGGTGTGAACATTCTGGAGTCACTATGAATGTTTTAAAGGCAATTTAATGCACTCAGAAAATGCTGTATGATACTTATGCACGCCCCACTTTTCACTTTTCTATTTTTTGAAAATTAACGGAATCATGTATCATTTTGCTTTGACTAAATAAAATCTTTATGTTTAGGGCTGTAAACATGACAAAATGTGCAAATGTTCAAGGTGTATGAATACTTACGAGAGGCACTGTATTTGATCAGGACGGCACATGCTAAATGCTCATTTTGGCTAAAATACACGGAGGGTCAGAAAACCAATCTGGCATCTGGTGTGAACAAGAGAAATAACTGAACTTTCTCCCATTACTCCACCATTCATTAAACATATGCTGAATTATGAGTATGTTTTAAGACTAAATGAAGACACAGAGACATGTAGAGAAGCAAAGTGGTTCAACAGTTGTATGTCTATGAGCCAGATCTTCTTCAAGTGAATTGAGATTTTCCAAGTGGCGGAGCTATGCACTTTGTACCTTGGCCACTTGTGAGAGGGCGTGGAAGAGGAGGTGACTGCTCTGATGGAGCAACGCTGACATTCATGTCCTCGTCTACATCGCGCTGCCTTGTGTTCGTCCTTTTATTTATTCATTATTATTTATAGATTGTGTTCGTCTGCATTACAGGCTCTCACAGGTCAAACTAAAAACATTATTAACCCATCGTGAGATAAACAATGCCTACATAAACAGCCTCGCTTTGCCATAAACGTGAAAAAAAAAAAGCACATGTCCCCCCCCACTCCCCTCGCCCATTCCCGGCTGCAGAGTCGATCTGACTGGAGGAGATAGAGTCTCTACCCCATGTACTTCCCATTTAACTGGAGTGGCAAGAACACAAAGTGTGCTGTTCTGCTGGAGGGGACAGGAGAGGACAGCGTCTCTATCTCCATGGTAACCATGCTGTGTTTGTCCTCAGGAGCTGCAGCGTCTGGAGCGGGACAACTCTTCTCTGCAGAAGGAGATCTCTGCTTTACAGAGGGACCGGGACCATTACTCCTCTGTGCTGGAGAGGCACGCGCCCCACTGCCGCCTCAGCAAGAGCCCCACTGACACTACGGACGCCTGCCCTGTGTGGTCCACGGTCCCCACACCTGTGCCCACCCGTGTCCCCACACCTGTGCCCACCCGTGTCCCCACACCTGTGCCCACCCGTGTCCCCACACCTGTGCCCACCCGTGTCCCCACACCTGTGCCCACCCGTGTCCCCACACCTGTCCCTTCTTTGACGTCCCACAATGTCCCTGTGCCTGCTACCTCAAACCACGGCCTACACACCCCTCCACTGAACTCTGACGTCCCTGAAGCTGTCTCTGTGACTACAAACTGCCTTGACCTACACACTCCCACCCAGATGTCCCCCTCTGTCCCCACCCCTGTGCCGCTGCCCTGTCCCCTCTCCACGTCCAGCCTCCGCCTAGACCTCTGCCCAAAGACATCCTGTACTGTTCCATCTGTCTTCCTCCACTCTACCTCAGGCCTGAGTCTACACCCCCCCCTCCAGATGTCCCTTAGTGGCCCCTCACCTGTCCTTGTCCCACCCCAGACGTCCCACAAAGACCGTATCCCCTCTACTTCCAGCCTGGGTCTTTACACACCCTTCCAGACATTGTCCCACAGTGTCCCTACAACTGTCCCTTCTGACAGCCTGGGACCCCCGCACACATCCCCAAATGTCCCTGTCCCCACCGCCGTTCCTCAGCTTGACCCTCCGTCAAGCGCCAAGCTCCTGGGTCTACACACACCCCGTCAGATGTCCCAGTCCGCGCCCATCCCTGTCCCTCCCCAGACGTCCCACAAAGTCCCTGTCTCGTCCACCTCCAGGCCGGGCCTCCACACAGCCCTGCAGACTTTGTCCCACAGGTTCCCCACACACGTCCAAACCGCCGCTCCTCTGACGTCCCACTCTGGGGTCAAGCAGGTGCAAACGTCAGCTTCTGTTTTGGGTCCTTCCACGACCCTCTCCACACTGCTCCCCCCTGACCCCACTGAGCTGCTGACCCCTGGACCTGCGGGGGACACCTTTCTGTTGGACAGTGGCTTGGACTTGACTCTGTTCGCTGACCCCTTGATGGACCTCACTCTCGTGCAGTTACTCGAGGACAACGACTGGATCCTCAACACTCAATAGACACATGTTTCTGTGTCTGTACATGTACACGTGTCAAACATACATGACGGTCATGTCGCTGAATTATTAAGCTTTATGTGGATACATTGAAGTTTCATGATGTATATCTGTTTGAACATGCGTGTGGTTCTATCCCCACTGCGCCCCCCCCACTACAGAGACACTGCAAAGGCCCTAAAGCTTCAACATTATACAGTGAAAACATTTAGATTGAAAGTACATTTGCATATGTTACTAAAAATAAATGAAAAACTATAAATCAGTATCTAGCCTACAGTCTTTGGTGTTACCTACATTATGCTGTCAATGCGATTTACAGCAAAGACCCATCCCCCCCCGTCACGCACCAGTCATGTGACTTAACGACAGCAGGCTATATACCCAGCCTCTGATATACACCTGCAGGAGGCGGGATTCGAACCCCTGACCCGCTGATCACCGACGGCCCGCTCTACCATCTGCACCAGTCTTGCCCTGGGTGGAACAAAAGGTCAATCCTTTGAAAGAAGTGTTTTGAGCAGGACTTTTTGAGCTACTGAAACAAAACAAATCATTTTAGTTCCCTGTTTCATCTAGATCAGTGGTTTTCAACCACTGTGCCGTGGCACACTAGTGTGCCGTGAGATATTGTCTGGTGTGCCTTGGGAAATTATCCAATTTCACCTAGTTGTTTGTTTTTTAAACTAATGCATTATTATTCACAAATAATGTACCGTTTTCGAGTGTCTGTGCTGTCTAGTGATCGGCAGAGTAACCATATAATACTCTTCCAAATCAAGTAGTTAGTTTCTTTGAGACAAGAGAATTAGTGAGGCATTGGGGCATTGTGGCGAGCGAGACTATACGCTGTTCCTATTCAAGACACTTCGATGAGAACGACTGAATATAGGCTACAGAGTTACATTTTTTAACATTTTCTGCCGGTGGTGTGCCTCGTGATTTTTTCAATTAAAACAATGTGCCTTGGCTCAAAAAAGGTTGAAAAACACTGATCTAGATGACATTTACAGACCTCCACAGTGGACACAGGAACGTTCAAATGCGGGGGGTTGTGTCGCCCTCTGGTGGTGACAGATACACCCTACACGACAGTTACTCATGTGCTCCGTTTTATTTTTAGAATGAGTGAGTGGATGAAGGCAGAAGGCTTATTGGTGCGAGTTCATTCATAATAACCAGATAAATAATCTCTGCCAAACCTAAAGGGTTTAAAAGTCAAACCGTCTAAATCCAAGATGATCACATGTAAGTGCTGTTCATGTTTTGGTTCCTAAATGTTGGGCCATCCCGGGTGCCACCCCCATAACCCTGCGCTCAAACGGTCTGGACACGCCCCTGCACAGACCCACACAGTCTGCGCAGAGAGCGCGTGCACTGTGCGCGTGTCCGGGGCGCGTGCCCGGAGAACGCGCTGTGCTCCCATCAGCAGACGTAAATAAAGGCCGAGAAATAAAGAAATAAGTGCCTCCTATAGCGTCATCCGCAGTGAGCCCACTCCTCTGCATCAGACCCGCGACCACGGTCAAGGCAGAGCACGAAGCGCCGCACATCCGGGACACCCTTTCAAAATAAAACAGCAGTCAGACGTCTGCGCGTGTTTGTGAAGAGGCGTCACCTGCTGTGCAAACTCAGGACATGGCACATGTTCAGTGAGGACATGCTGGACATCGGTGAGTGTGGAAGCATCAGAGCAGTGTGGAAGCATCAGAGCAGTGTGGAAGCATCAGAGCAGTGTGGAAGCATCAGAGCAGTGTGGGAGCATCAGAGCAGTGTGGAAGCATCAGAGCAGTGTGGAAGCATCAGAGCAGTGTGGAAGCATCAGAGCAGTGTGGAAGCATCAGAGCAGTGTGGAAGCATCAGAGCAGTGTGGAAGCATCAGAGCAGTGTGGAAGCATCAGAGCAGTGTGGAAGCATCAGAACAGTGTGGAAGCATCAGAGCAGTGTGGAAGCATCAGAGCAGTGTGGAAACATCAGAGCAGTGTGGAAGCATCAGAGCAGTGTGGAAGCATCAGAGCAGTGTGGGCCGAGAGGCTCCAGAGCAGAGTACTCACGTACACTTCTACTGGAGTAATATTCAAATGAAATATATGAAATATAACCGCCTGCAGTCTGCTCTTACTTAGGCAGAGAACACTACCTGCTGTCACTGGGACACATGAGTCACTTACTCAGTACTCACTTGTAGGTACTTTTTGTGTAAATCTTCAGGCCACTACACGACTTCTCACGTCTGAGTAACAGGATTGTAAAGTAACGCACAATGTACATGGCACACAGTTGGGCCACGTTTTCACCAGAACACGTGAGCTTTGTCATTATTGACTGGGCAGATGTGACGTCGGTCAAAGAGAAACATCTGGTTTGAGGACGCTTTACTGTGAAAGCCGCGGCGCCGTGTTTCCGGTGTGGTCCGTGCGCGTTGCCTTTGTTTTGACGAACCCTGGCTGTCGCTGTAGGACACAACCGGATAGCGGTGTCTACCGAGCGCAGGAAGGAGATCTGCCCGCGTCAGAGCGTCTGCATACGGCTTCACCTTCCCTGGCGTCCGCGTGCCTCCCCAACTCACTCCACCGCGCTGTGGCACCGGGCCGTTGCACCGGGAGGTAGGGGGTATCGGCTGCGGGCTCAGGGGCTGCACATGTCGGCGCGGTGAGCACTGTCTCCCCGCCCTGAAACGGCCGGAGGAGGGAGCGGAGCCGCAGCATCGACGTTTGGAGCGAGCGCTCAGGTGCGCCCAGGCAGGAGCGGCAGAGGCGGCAGGAGCGGCAGAGGCGGCAGAGGCGGCAGAGGCGCGGGGAGAGCGGGCAGAGGGATGCAGCTGCCGCGGCGGTGGGCCCGGGCGGATGATTCTGTGATACCAGCAGCCTCCGGGAGCGACCAGTGATCTTTAATCCTGCTCCGCCGCTTCTCTCTGGTCCAAATATAGGCCCATGACTTAGCGCGTGTGACGCCAATCCTGTTTAGCGCATTCACGTCCACGAGCCTCGGGATGGGCCTGTGATCCAGCGCTGCGCACAGACACTGGACATCAGCATCAGCCATCTTCCTCTGCCTCCTGCCTCCCCCCCCCTTCCCACCCCCTCCTCTTCCTCCTTCTCCCCGCTCAGCGCCTGCACATCCCCAGCATCCGTCCGTAGCCCTCCGTGATGGAGACCAAGCTGCCCCCCAGCCCCTCCTCCCCCACCACGGGCTTCACGGTGCCCTCGGCGGAGAAGGTGGACGGCTTCCCGCGGAGGTCCATGCGCAGGGCCCGCCAGAGGAGGTCGCACAGCTCGTCCCAGTTCCGCTACCAGAGCTCCCAGGTGGAGCTCACCCCACTGCCGCTGCTCAAAGGTGAGTCACAGCCGCACATCTGCTGTGCTGCAGCGGGGCCAGAGGGAGGAGAGGGCCGGGGGGACTGGGTCTAGGGATAGGGTGGTTGTCCTGCTCACTAGCCTGAGCCCCAGTTTAGGAGATCTCCTGCTGTTTTAGTGGTGTTTCTTGGTGTTTACGAATAGGCCTAAAGCACAGGACATATCACCCATTGAATCAAAACTCTGAAACAGTTTAGACTTTACATTGTGTCAAAACAAAGCACTAAATCAGGAGTAAAACGAGGCCAAATGGAACTAAATTAGGACCAACTTTTGCACCCTTTGGAAGTTCCCATGTTTTTATCTGGTAAATGTTATTTTGTGATTTGAATATAGCGTCACCAAAAGTACTACAGTCAAAAGTTTTTATGACTCGTTGTGAATTGTCTCATAGAGCAGGACGACACCTTTACTGAAATGTATCGTCTAGAACCAGAAAAGTGAACAATACAGATGATTACTGATGAACCACATTAGTGTCATTGATTTGAGCACGGTGGCACAGCGGTTAGCACTCGTGCTTCACAGCTAGAAGGTCCTGGGTTCGATTCCCACCTGGACGGGGCCTTTGTGTGGAGTCTGCCATATCTGTTTAGGTTTCCCCTACAACTAAAACATGTACAATAGGTCAGGATGAAACTAGCTCAAGGCTACAATCCAGTGTGGCGTGTTTACATGCATGAGCCCGTGTATGTTCATTAACACGCACTGTCCTGAACAAATAAACACTTTTTTTTGGATTAGTAGAGCCTAAACTTTATTTTCGATCCCACACTGTAGCACATCATGCCACAAATATTTGAACTCATGTTTCAAAAGACAACATGTCGTACTGTTTTGGTTAAGTATACTAAGTATACTATACTACTTAAGTTTACTTAATATAGTATTGAGTATATTTAGTGTCAAGGTATTTCCTCTCAGAGATCTGCAATCAAATCTATTTAGTGACAGTCCTGTGACCCCCCAGGGAGAACATGTTCTCCAAAGAGAACCTTCTGTGTTCTGTGTTTTATGTTTCATGATGCACGATTGAACCGGGAAAAAATCCTAGTTTGTGAACCTGTTCTCCAACAGTGGCATTAGGAATATTCTGATTCTGATTCTGGCCTGATCAACACAAAAACAACACATTTATAAGTCATTTGGCTGCTGTGACTTCATCTGCATACCCTCTGTGACCCATCACATGTTGGCTCTCGTCTTTTGCTCTCACAGTGATTGGTGTGTTGGGGATAATGAGGGACAGTCAGTTGAGTCTGGAACCCTTTAATGGTGCATTGTGGGACTTCTCATTGGTGTTTGACCTTTCAGTGACCCAGCGGCCGGATGGGTGGTTAGCACGATGCTCCAGGATCAGTTGTTTTTTAGGGATTCTGGTCTCCATGAGTCTCCATGATGAAATGTGTGCGTAACCATGGAGATAGTTCCTGCCTAATCTTTCAAGTTGCCTGATTAGGCTAAATGGTGTAAGTAGTGTGTAAACTATACAGATCATCTTCATTTGCACTTCTCATGGTTTTTGTATTGATTTGGTGTTACATTTGAGTGAAATGGGCAATTTTTAAACTATGCCATAGCATTTTACTCTGTCTATATCCTATTCTATTTTAACAGTAACCTATATTATGTTTGAGTCTATAACAGTAGAGTAATGTGAGTGGGAAAAGTGCGGGGGCAGCAGGGAGCTTTTCCAGCGGAAATAACATACTGTATAAAAGTTTATTGTGTGGTATTAGTGTTGATATGGCATTTTAACATGGCTGTATATCTTTGAAAGTCCCATCTCTACTCATGTAATGAGTATTTACACTGAAGTGTTGCCAGCTGGTTGAGATGAGTGCCTAAAAAGTTTGTCCATGAATTGTCTAATGAAACATGTATTTGTTGAATCATGGTGTCCTTGTTCAGTGCCTGGTATTGGTTTCGGGAGAATCACCCCTTACATGACAGAAACCCCCAGAAGTGATTCTTTTCTGCAAACAGTTCATCCTCCCGTTGGCCCCTGAAGTCTGAAAGCTCATGGCGTGAGGGAGAGTAGTGTCCCCCCCCCCGGATTGTTTTGAACTAGGGACTTAAAGTGGATGTATCCTGCAACATTGACTGGCTTGAGGTTTAAACCATCAAGGCTCAACATTAATGTTTTTTCTTGGTAGATTCTGCTCTTAATTCTGAAAAGAGCACAGTCAAAAACATGTCACACACTTAAACGGGACACCAGACTTTGTGCCTCCCAACCCCCGACTTTCTCTGCTCCGCCCCTGTTTCACCACACTCACTGCATGTCGACTCCTCACTCTACACCTTCACTCTCTTCACTCTGCACCTTCACTCTCCTCACTCTGCACCTTCACTCTCCTCACTCTGCACCTTCACTCTCCTCACTCTACACCTTCACTCTCCTCACTCTACACCGTCACTCTCCTCACTCTGCACCTTCACTCTCCTCACTCTGCACCTTCACTCTCCTCACTCTGCACCTTCACTCTCCTCACTCTGCACCTTCACTCTCCTCACTCTACACCTTCACTCTCCTCACTCTGCACCTTCACTCTCCTCTCTCTGCCCCTTCACTCTCTTCACTCTGCACCTTCACTCTCCTCACTCTGCACCTTCACTCTCCTCACTCTGCACCTTCACTCTCTTCACTCTGCACCTTCACTCTCCTCACTCTGCACCTTCACTCTCCTCACTCTGCACCTTCACTCTCCTCACTCTGCACCTTCACTCTCCTCACTCTACACCGTCACTCTCCTCACTCTGCACCTTCACTCTCCTCACTCTACACCGTCACTCTCCTCACTCTGCACCTTCTCTCTCCTCACTCTGCACCTTCACTCTCCTCACTCTACACCTTCACTCTCCTCACTCTGCACCTTCTCTCTCCTCACTCTGCACCTTCACTCTCCTCACTCTGCACCGTCACTCTCCTCACTCTGCACCTTCACTCTCCTCACTCTGCACCTTCACTCTCCTCACTCTGCACCGTCACTCTCTTCACTCTGCACCTTCACTCTCCTCACTCTGCACCGTCACTCTCTTCACTCTGCACCTTCACTCTCCTCACTCTGCACCTTCACTCTCCTCACTCTGCACCGTCACTCTCTTCACTCTGCACCTTCACTCTCCTCACTCTGCACCTTCACTCTCCTCACTCTGCACCTTCACTCTCCTCACTCTGCACCGTCACTCTCTTCACTCTGCACCTTCACTCTCCTCACTCTGCACCTTCACTCTCCTCACTCTGCACCTTCACTCTCCTCACTCTGCACCGTCACTCTCTTCACTCTGCACCGTCACTCTCCTCACTCTGCACCTTCACTCTCCTTACTCTGCACCTTCACTCTCCTCACTCTGCACCGTCACTCTCCTCACTCTGCACCTTCACTCTCCTCACTCTGCACCTTCACTCTCCTCACTCTGCGCTGCTGGACACAGCTCCATAGATTGCACTACAATCAGGAAACTCCTTTGCTTGGACCGTTGAAGACGTGTTTGACATTGTGTTTGTGACTTTGTGTTTTGTATTTCACGAGAGCGGCGATGATTCACTTTCAGCGCTGCACGAGGGGGCGAGAGGGTTGGGTTGAAGTTTCTCTTGACATCGACTTGAGCGTCATTTGAGAGAAAGCCCCCAGACCCAATCATTTTTATCAATGATCGGCTATATATTCCCTGTTTATTCATAACAAGACTATATTTGCGTAAATTCCATGACAACGGGCTGATGAATGAGAGCGGCGCACATGCACATACAGGAGCACAGAGAACACGGACTGGGCCCAGGCCTGGTGAGACTAGAAAGAGTCTCCAATCGGCGGTAAATGACCAAAAACACATCAACAGTAGGTGAGTTTCATGATTCATTATCCTGCACGAACATTAATGCAAAACCGCTAATAACACCGCATCAACAGCAGACGCCCGCCCTTCACTGATTGGTTTATTCCACTTCCTGTTTGCTTGCGTATGTACCGCTGTGGGAAATGGAATTGACGCTGCGGTGAGTCTGGTTCCCAGGCCAGGCCGGTTCAGTGCGTGTCACTGGGACGAATGACAGCGGCGTTGAGCCTCCGCAGAGGACAGATCCTAGTTTATGATATGCTCTCGAAGAATTTATTTTGGTCGTGCCAGGATATGCATATGTGACTAAAATGGCCGCAATTTGGCGCCCTGAACCATGTTTTAACATTGTTCCCATGTCAAAGACAGACCTGGAGTAATATTTCACAACATTCATGCAGTTTTGAATAATCCTCGGACAAAGATGTCAAATGTAGCAGTTTCTTCTTCTCCAGTGTCAGCGCCTCGTTCTGTACTCCCTGATTACAATTGTGACATTGTTCAAACCCCCAAACTGTTCTCCACATTGTTCAAGCCCATAATCCAACATTATTGACTCTGAGCCACTCTGTGCTCAAAATGCCACAACCTATCCAACCTGGAAGTTATTTTATTATTCCTATAGCTGCCAGCAGGAGGAGCCCCAGTCAAGATTATCACCTTGGACTGGTTAGAGATGCCTGCCCCCACCTGAACCAGCACATTTTCTCCAGTTTGGCATTACCCAAATAAAAGCTTCTTGAAATAAGGGTCAAAATAGCAATGAAAAAGATTGTTCAGCGTCCTGGGTTCGAGTCCCAGCTCTGGCTGAATGTGTTTCTTTACTCTTCCCCCTGTACTGTCCAGGTCTAATGAAGACTACTGGCCAAAATCATTTCAATGAGGGAAAAAGCGAGTGCTGTTGATTCCAGCCCTGATCATAAGACGATCAAAAAGGATTTGAAAACATGTTTCATCAGTCATCATGGCACAGGCCCCACTGAGAGGAGTGTTTCACTTCATACAGTTAATCCTATTGACTTTGGTCGTCTTATCCTGGTTTCTTTCTTTCTACTATCGAAGCGCTCCGATCGATACTTCCTGGTTATAATGCATTGTGGGAAAGACATGAAACTGTTCTCCACCTTTTTAAATCCTACTATACACTGGGTCAGTTCTGAGCAGTTCTGCACTCAGAGCGTGGTCACCACAGCTGTTTAACCATGTCATTCCTTCTGCTGCCTGTGGGGGGAGCTCCAGGCAAACTCCTGTCAAAAGCCTTTGTGTTTATGAGCCTCTGCCTTATCATTATATAGATATGATTTCAAATTATAAAACGATAATATCAGTGCTCAGGCTCCCCAAAGAATGTTTTTAAATCTGTTTTAAGGCAGGTCAGTCCAGACACTTGAACACTGAAACCGTTTCTGTTCTCTTTTAGGAGCTGTGCTCCCCTTGTGATCATAGGAATAATAAATAACACATCAAACTTGTATAGCGCTTTTTCGGACACTCTGACGCTTTACATGGGGGATAAAACAACATAAAAAAGGGGTTTATGAACAGGTGGGTTTTGATACTGATTTGAAGGTTGGTAGTGAGTCAGAGTTTCTAATGGGCCGTGGGAGTGAGTTCCAGAGAGTGGGGGCGGCGATGGCGAAGGCTCGGTCCCCCAAGGTCCGGCGGTTAGTGCGTGTGATGTGAGTGAGGAGGTTAGTGTGGGTGATGGGAGTGAAGCGGTTAGTGCGGGTGATGGGAGTGAGGCGGTTAGTGTGGGTGATGGGAGTGAGGCGGTTAGTGCGGGTGATGGGAGTGAGGCGGTTAGTGTGGGTGATGGGAGTGAGGCGGTTAGTGCGGGTGATGGGAGTGAGGTGGTTGGTGCGGGTGATGGGAGTGAGGCGGTTAGTGCGGGTGATGGGAGTGAGGAGGTTAGTGCGGGTGATGGGAGTGAGGAGGTTAGTGTGGGTGATGGGAGTGAGGAGGTTAGTGCGGGTGATGTGAGTGAGGAGGTTAGTGCGGGTGATGGGAGTGAGGCGGTTAGTGCGGGTGATGGGAGTGAGGCGGTTAGTGCGGGTGATGGGAGTGAGGAGGTTAGTGCGGGTGATGGGAGTGAGGCGGTTAGTGCGGGTGATGGGAGTGAGGCGGTTAGTGCGGGTTAAGGGAGTGAGGAGGTTAGTGTGGGTGATGGGAGTGAGGCGGTTAGTGCGGGTGATGGGAGTGAGGCGGTTAGTGCGGGTGATGGGAGTGAGGCGGTTAGTGCGGGTGATGGGAGTGAGGCGGTTAGTGCGGGTTAAGGGAGTGAGGAGGTTAGTGCGGGTGATGGGAGTGAGGCGGTTAGTGCGAGTGATGGGAGTGAGGAGGTTAGTGCGGGTGATGGGAGTGAGGCGGTTAGTGCGGGTGATGGGAGTGAGGCGGTTAGTGCGGGTGATGGGAGTGAGGCGGTTAGTGCGGGTGATGGGAGTGAGGCGGTTAGTGCGGGTTAAGGGAGTGAGGAGGTTAGTGCGGGTGATGGGAGTGAGGCGGTTAGTGCGGGTGATGGGAGTGAGGAGGTTAGTGCGGGTGATGGGAGTGAGGCGGTTAGTGCGGGTGATGGGAGTGAGGCGGTTAGTGCGGGTGATGGGAGTGAGGCGGTTAGTGTGGGTGATGGGAGTGAGGAGGTTAGTGCGGGTGATGGGAGTGAGGAGGTTAGTGCGGGTGATGGGAGTGAGGAGGTTAGTGCGGGTGATGGGAGTGAGGCGGTTAATGCGGGTGATGGGAGTGAGGCGGTTAGTGCGTGTGATGTGAGTGAGGAGGTTAGTGTGGGTGATGGGAGTGAGGCGGTTAGTGTGGGTGATGGGAGTGAGGAGGTTAGTGCGGGTTAAGGGAGTGAGGAGGTTAGTGCGGGTGATGGGAGTGAGGAGGTTAGTGTGGGTGATGGGAGTGAGGCGGTTAGTGTGGGTGATGGGAGTGAGGCGGTTAGTGCGGGTGATGGGAGTGAGGCGGTTAGTGCGGGTGATGGGAGTGAGGCGGTTAGTGCGGGTGATGGGAGTGAGGCGGTTAGTGCGGGTGATGGGAGTGAGGAGGTTAGTGCGGGTGATGGGAGTGAGGAGGTTAGTGCGGGTGATGGGAGTGAGGCGGTTAGTGCGGGTGATGGGAGTGAGGCGGTTAGTGCGGGTGATGGGAGTGAGGCGGTTAGTGCGGGTGATGGGAGTGAGGCGGTTAGTGCGGGTGATGGGAGTGAGGCGGTTAGTGCGGGTTAAGGGAGTGAGGAGGTTAGTGCGGGTGATGGGAGTGAGGCGGTTAGTGCGAGTGATGGGAGTGAGGAGGTTAGTGCGGGTGATGGGAGTGAGGCGGTTAGTGCGGGTGATGGGAGTGAGGCGGTTAGTGCGGGTGATGGGAGTGAGGCGGTTAGTGCGGGTGATGGGAGTGAGGCGGTTAGTGCGGGTGATGGGAGTGAGGCGGTTAGTGCGGGTTAAGGGAGTGAGGAGGTTAGTGCGGGTGATGGGAGTGAGGCGGTTAGTGCGGGTGATGGGAGTGAGGAGGTTAGTGCGGGTGATGGGAGTGAGGCGGTTAGTGCGGGTGATGGGAGTGAGGCGGTTAGTGCGAGTGATGGGAGTGAGGAGGTTAGTGCGGGTGATGGGAGTGAGGCGGTTAGTGCGGGTGATGGGAGTGAGGCGGTTAGTGCGGGTGATGGGAGTGAGGCGGTTAGTGCGGGTGATGGGAGTGAGGCGGTTAGTGCGGGTGATGGGAGTGAGGCGGTTAGTGCGGGTTAAGGGAGTGAGGAGGTTAGTGCGGGTGATGGGAGTGAGGCGGTTAGTGCGGGTGATGGGAGTGAGGAGGTTAGTGCGGGTGATGGGAGTGAGGCGGTTAGTGCGGGTGATGGGAGTGAGGCGGTTAGTGCGGGTTAAGGGAGTGAGGCGGTTAGTGCGGGTGATGGGAGTGAGGAGGTTAGTGCGGGTGATGGGAGTGAGGAGGTTAGTGCGGGTGATGGGAGTGAGGAGGTTAGTGCGGGTGATGGGAGTGAGGCGGTTAGTGCGGGTTAAGGGAGTGAGGAGGTTAGTGCGGGTGATGGGAGTGAGGCGGTTAGTGCGGGTGATGGGAGTGAGGAGGTTAGTGCGGGTGATGGGAGTGAGGAGGTTAGTGCGGGTGATGGGAGTGAGGAGGTTAGTGAGGGTGATGGGAGTGAGGCGGTTAGTGCGGGTGATGGGAGTGAGGCGGTTAGTGCGGGTGATGGGAGTGAGGCGGTTAGTGCGGGTGATGGGAGTGAGGCGGTTAGTGCGGGTGATGGGAGTGAGGCGGTTAGTGCGGGTGATGGGAGTGAGGCGGTTAGTGCGGGTGATGGGAGTGAGGCGGTTAGTGCGGGTGATGGGAGTGAGGCGGTTAGTGCGGGTGATGGGAGTGAGGCGGTTAGTGCGGGTTAAGGGAGTGAGGAGGTTAGTGCGGGTGATGGGAGTGAGGCGGTTAGTGTGGGTGATGGGAGTGAGGCGGTTAGTGCGGGTGATGGGAGTGAGGCGGTTAGTGCGGGTGATGGGAGTGAGGCGGTTAGTGCGGGTTAAGGGAGTGAGGAGGTTAGTGCGGGTGATGGGAGTGAGGCGGTTAGTGCGGGTGATGGGAGTGAGGAGGTTAGTGCGGGTGATGGGAGTGAGGAGGTTAGTGAGGGTGATGGGAGTGAGGCGGTTAGTGCGGGTGATGGGAGTGAGGCGGTTAGTGCGGGTGATGGGAGTGAGGCGGTTAGTGCGGGTGATGGGAGTGAGGCGGTTAGTGCGGGTGATGGGAGTGAGGCGGTTAGTGCGGGTGATGGGAGTGAGGCGGGTGGGTTGGTGTTGTTGCAGGAGCTCGGTGAGGGAGGGCGGGGCCAGGTTATGGAGGGATGTGTAGGTGAGGAGGAGGAGCTTGTACTGAATACGATATTGAACGGGGAGCCGGTGGAGCTGTTGGAGGACGGGGGGGGGGGGGATGTGTTCTCTGGACCGGGTGTGGGTGAGGAGGCGGGGCAGCAGAGTTCTGGATGTATTGCAGTTTTTGGAGGTGAGTGGTGGGAAGTCTGTAGAGGAGGCTGTTGCAGGAGTCGAGTCTGGAAGTGATGAATGCGTGGATGGCGGGCGATGTTGCGGAGGTGTAAGAAGGATGTTATAGTGTTAATGTGTGTTTGGTATGAGAGGGTGGAGTCCAGTATGATGCCGGGGTTGCGTACAGAGGGGGAGGGTAAAGTTCTGGACAGGGGAAGAGAGATTTGGGGCCGGTGATGAGGAGTTCTCTTTTATTGCTTTTTAGAAAGTTATTGTCCATCCAGGTTTTGATCTGGGAGATGCAGTCAGTGATGGTGGAGAGGATAACCGGGGTGATAAATTTGGTGGAGATGTAGAGCTGGGTATCGTCGGCGTAGCAGTGAAAGTGGAGTCCATGGTGGCGGATGATCTGACCGAGGGGAAGCATGTAGATGGTGAAGAGGAGGGGGCCGAGCACGGAGCCTTGGGGGACACCGTGGGTGACGGGGGAAGTGTGGGAGTTACAGTTGTTGACAGAGACGAAGTGATGACGGTTGGAGAGGTATGAGGTGAACCAGAGGAGTGCTGTGCCGGAAATGCCACTTTCAGACGGTGGAGGAGGACAGTGTGGTCTCGAATGCAGCGGAGAGGTCGAGGAGGAGGAGGATGGATATGGAACCAGAGTCTGCAGTGAGGAGGAGATCATTAGTGACTTTGAGAAGTGCTGTTTCTGTGCTGTGAACGGAATCCGGATGGAAATGTTTCGAAGAGCTGAGAGGAGTGGAGATGTTGGTGGAGTTGGGTGATGACGGCGCAGGAGATTGGAGATTGGTCTGAAGTTGTCCAGGTTGTCAGGGTTGAGGCCGGGTTTTTTCAAGAGGGGTGTGATGGAGGCAAGTTTGAGCGGGGATGAGACAGATCCAGAGGTAAGGGAAGTGTTGATGATGCTGGTGATGAGTGGGATGAGAGTGGGTACGCATGTGTTGAGGAGGGGAGGTGGGATCGGGTCACAAACATCATCACAAAAATGGTCAAACTAAAGAAATCCGGGTTAAACCTTGAGCAAAATCTTACATCTAATTGTGTGAGAAACTATGTTTCAGCCAAAATTGCATTTAATGTGTCACTTTAAAGCCACGGAGACACAGTGGTTCTCTGCACAAGACTCTGTATCACTGCAGTCTTTGATAGTGATTATTTTGCTCACAGTGGTGTGTACCTCAGTGTGTGATCATGTGGCTGGAAGTGTTGAGTGTGATTAGTCTGTTGTGAAGTTGTTTCCATAGCTTCAGTCCCAGGGCTCCTCTCAGAGCAGGAGATACCCCTCTGTGTAGGCACTACAGATCTGAGCTTTGAACCACGTTCTGATGTCGTCCCCTCAGGCAGAAGTGACCTTGTGTTTTTAGTTTATTGATGGATGTTTGAATAAAATGTATTCAGCCTATGTCCTCAAGAGCTAAGAACACTCTGATCCACCTGCTGATGTCACGAAGTGGTGATCTGATCTTGCAGAGCTGCCAGGCTTTAGAGTTAAATTACTTGGACTTGTTTAAAGATGTATAATTGTGGGTACCCTGGGGCCACGTGTGCCGGTCCACCTGGACCAATGAGCTTCAGCCTTGACGGGGTCGCTGTGTGGCCGCGCTAATCAAGTCCGCTCAAATAAGGCCAGTAAAAAGGATCTCTCCGCTCTCGTGATGCATTTCCTGTATCAGATTTGTATCGGCCCATCCCCGCGCTGTGCCACTGCCTCCGTCCCGCGGTGTGCGCTAAAACATACAGTATGTAAGTGCTACGGCCCCGCCTCTGAGTGCCGTTGCAGTGATTGGTGCAATCTGTGTGTCTGTAAAATATAGTAAAAGAACACACAAGTGCTGCCGTTTACGTCCAGTATACTTTTACCTGTTCATGAACAAAATGTAAAAATGTACATTAAAGTGCGTTTGCCATATCACCTTTTTCCATAGACAAGCTTACAAAACATATTTCTCACAGGTAATCTTTGAATTCAACACATATTAATGACCTTTTAGGGACCACTATAGTACAGGGTAATAACAGGATTATCCTCAAAAACACTGTTATTATCTTCGATCTGGACTACGAAATGCTAAAACATCACACGGATAAAATACTTTTAACCTTGTCTCAATACTTCCTGAACAAATACCAATACACATGAAATGAGCAAAAGCTGTATCTCTGCTGCTGAACAGTTTGAGAACAACGAACTTTATCCTTATTTTTGTGCTATTTAAACTCCATGTAGGTGACAGAACAGGGGTCAGGGCCCTTAACCGGCCCTCCATCATATATCATGTGATGGCATTTGGAGAAAGTGATGCTTTACTTCGGTCTTGGTCTTTTGATGATGAAGAAAATCGTCCCTCCACCAAACATACTGTACTTCCCCTGTTGTAGAAGATCAATATGAATGTGTTATTGAGGTTTTGGCGTTGAACCCTGGTTTTAGGATCCTTTAGGGGCCTTTCTGAAATGGTCCACCTGAATTATATCGAGGTTCGTCACCGTAGCAACATGTCCATTTTGATATGTTGAGATATGTTGATTTTACTGCAGACCATTTTAATGCACGTTGAAAGTAATTGTTTACTGTGGGTGATCCCGCACATGTGCAGTACTCTAAAGAACAACACAACACAAGCCACGCAAAACCTCATTGATCCTCCTTTTTTAAGACGTACTTGCAATACAGTCAGTGACAGACCAAATAACCAACTGAAGAGCCTCATTTAGAATCCCCTTTGTGCCGAGGATCACGAGACGCCGCACTAAACTGATGCTGCATTTCATCCACAGCAAATACTACAGAAAAGAATCAGCCCACTTGTTCCGCATGGGGAGCAGACACCGTGTAGTCCTAACTTTTTTGTGTTTGTGGAGCAGATCATTTTTTTCTTACCTCAAGCAATCTGAGGTGAGCAAATTCAATCACAGGACGGTCATCAGTCTCACCCTAATCGCTGTGAGCTGTTGCTTTCTTTGTGACTCTCCTTCCTTCCTTCCTTCCTTCCTTCCTTCCTTCCTTCCTTCCTTCCTTCCTTCCTTCCTTCCTTCCTTCCTTCCTTCCTTCGTTTGCTTGTGTCACCTACAGCGGCGTGTGTGTTGACCACATTGATTTTAGTATATTTAGCTCGATCTTTTGTCAAAAGTCCTCAGCTAATTTACAATGGAGTACGAAGGGCTGCGCTTTCCTTTTGCCTCCAGTCGTCACCGTGGGTCAGGAGCAGATAGATAGAAGAATTTTCTTTCACGGTACTAGCGAACAAGGGGAAAAGATATATATATATATATATAATAAAAAAAACTCTTCCTCACCTCTCTTTTTTTTTCCCTCCAAGCTCGGGTCCTCTGGGAGCTTGAGGGTTCTGCGCATTTCTGCACTTTTTCTGGACTGAGAAATATATATATATATATATATACATATATACATATATATACATATACAGTATATGCATAAATATAGTGCCAGTACACATCAAGTGAAAATTGTTTATCTGTGTCAGTTATGGAACAATAAGTGGACATAGTGATTATGGTGACAGGCCTAGTTATGTCCTGGTGAAACTGTAGCTGATGCCTCATCTGTAGTGTAAATACAAGACTCCTGATTCGTTTCATTTCCCTCATGAGACTGATAGAGTATTTATAAAGCTCCGTTATCCCGCTACATTGAACCTCTTCCCAAAATCTGCAGATCAGAGACATGAAGACATTGCTCCATCTAACACCGGAGATGTGGAATTACATGAGCACAAACAGGAAGCGACGCATTAGCAGTCTGGTGCATCACAGACTCCATCGACCACAATGCACTGCAGCACAGATCAGGTTCACCACGCTCATTTCATTCCCTACAGTTGGAGGAGTAAGCTCACACTCGGACACTTACATTTAGTCCACTATATCTCAAATGAATGTAGTTGATCATATTTTCAACATGGGCAAAGTTTGGCAGTGGATTAAAACGATATGAGGCTCTTTCAAACTGTCACTGACGTTCGCATGTTTTTAGTTTTATTTCATTTTGATGAGTCGACCAAAAAGATCCCCAGATTTTAGTCATTTTTAAAGTCTCATTAAATACTTTTTATTGAGTGTCCAATTTTTGTCACTAAAAATATTGCCTTGACTAAAAGTAGGAAGGAAAAAGGAAGTGTTGAGTTGATATCTCAGCCACCTAATGCCACTGCACTGATATGAGACATGGCGGCTGGAGAATCATGACTTTCATGATACCTGCAGCAGGAGCAGGGCCAGACCCCAGACTGGACACTAGTCCTCACCACTTTGGTCAATCTCAAGAATCATCCAGGGACTTTGTCAGATTGTCCGGTTTACAGTTTTGGAGTTTGGATGAGACAATGGAAGATTTGTGTGTGTTCAAAGATATGTCTAAGTTCATGAATCATCAACATGTACTTATTCTAATTGCCCTGTGCCAGTTTCATATAAGGTATTTCCAGGGATTATTCCCACTTCATGAGGCCAGTGTTAGTCTCGATAATTGTAACGTCCCCTTCATTACATATTTTAAATATATTCCTCCACTGTACATTTTGCTTGGATCTGGAGGAGATCATCCTGGTGCAGCCCCAGAGCCGCTAACACCCGTCATGTGTTATCTTCCACTTCTTGACCTATCGTTATAGCTAACATTTGCCAAGGGCTTTTGCGAAAGGTCAATTAGCACTGCACACAAATCACCATTATCTCGCCAACAGAGGAAAAGCAGTTCAGGCTGGAAACAACCTCCTCTCAGGGTCTGTCGTATCTCCCTCTTTTACCTCTGGCTCAGAATGAAGAGAATAGAAAGCGTGAGTGGGAGTGTCAGATGGCCTTGAGTTTGTGTGAACTCTGACTAATCACTGATGGGACATTGTGGACGGGTGCAGTTTGAACAACAGACAGTCTTATTTTTACAGCTTGATTTCTTAAACCTGGGCCTGGGGCCCGCCTGTGGTGATAAAGAGGAGGAGGCTGGTGGTTCTGCTGCTGCGGCGTAGATGAGGCTGGGAAGAGTTGTAGATGAAATGGCAGCAGTTACTCATGTACACATGAGTACTCATGTACACAGGAGTACTCACAGGAGTACTCATGTACACAGGAGTACTCATGTACACAGGAGTACTCGTGCACAGGAGTATTCATGTGCACAGGAGTACTCACATGAGTACTCCTGTGAGTAATGATCCTGTGCACATGAGTACTCCTGTGTACATGAGTACTCATGTACACAGGAGTACTCGTGCACAGGAGTACTCCTGTGAGTAATGATCCTGTGCACATGAGTACTCCTGTGTACATGAGTACTCATGTACACAGGATCATTACTCACAGGAGTACTCATGTGCACAGGAGTACTCATGTGCACAGGATCATTACTCACAGGAGTACTCGCACTCATATAGAGTTTATAGAGTAAGTGTGCACAAAGCGGCGCCCACAGCATGAGCAGGCTGAGTGCTGAGCACTTCCTGTCCACGCTCCAGTCTGCTGCTGGACACACAGGACTGGGCAGCACACTGAAGGTTTCCTTGACCCACCAGTTGAGAAACACTGGCGTAGAACATAAATGTGAGGGAGACCAGGCCTTTCTGGATGGAGTTTGCAGGTTCTCCCATCTCTGTGTAGCTCAGGTGTGTTAAGGAAATCTGAACTATTAATTGTTTATTCCTCTCATCATGTCACATATGCTTTATGGACATTTGACCATTACATACAGTGACCTATATTCAGTGAGCATTACCTCATTTACTAGAGTTCAGGTGCATGTTTGTGTATGAGTTGGTGCGATCGGGCGGAGGATTTCTGTCCTCATTTAGTCGTGCTCTCACATCAGCTTATCTCTCACTCATGGCCATTGGCAATTGTTTACTTGTCCATGGCGCCTTATGTATCTCAACAATGTAAGACTCCTTTGACCATTACATCATTGACACCTGCTTGGTCAAGGTCAGGACATCTTATCTAGAATTGGAGACGGGGTGTTTGTGTCCTTGCTTTGGCGACGTTTGTCTTATACATTTGGTCAGTGTCTCTGAACGTCTTAGGTCAATCTGACCTGTTACACCATTGGGGCATTCCATAATCCTATGATCATTGTGCTGTCTGTGTGTATAAATACTGTGAGCTGTGAACTGTTCTTCAGAGCATCTTGTATCCAGGTACTTGATGTGTCTCCATATGCATATGTTAAATAAACCTGCACGCTTGATTCATGACGACTTCTCTCAGGTTTTCATTTAATATGGTCTCAATATTTACCATAACAGGTGTCCCCTACCACTAAAACATGCACAATAGCTTTCCCCTGAGATGAAGATGTCAGAGACCTTCCTCAAGGTCAAACAAAGCTTGAGTGCGCCGGGCAGTGGCATGCTGTGGACAGTGGAGTTTGGTGCTACATAATGATTGTGCTTGACCAGTCTTGAACTCTGTGCACATGTTGAGAACCCCGTCAGACGTGGGCGTGTGAGTCCGTGCACAGCTCCACTGTTACATCAGCAGTAGAGTCAATAAAGTGAGGTGCTGTCTCAGCCCAGGCCCTGACAGCGTCACACCTCATGTTTCAGAATGTCCATCATGGCGTCTGAAACAAGAGCACTTTGGGGCTGACAATGGGGGATTAGAGGGAACGGCTGACAGACACTCGCAGCGATATGGAAATCACATCTATGACCTGATTATTCCGTTGGATCTCTTTTAGCTGCATGCCAGTGTTCTGGAGACGAGGAGCCAAGCGTCACTGTTCCTTTTAAATACCTCGGCGTTCACAGCTCTCTACCATAGGAGAGGAAAATGATGATGTTTGATAACTGTCTTCAATACTGCGATAATGAGATGATTGAATTATTTATGTTTAACTAAGCCATTTGAGGACAGCAGTTTCATCAAATTGTGTCAAAGCAAGAAGAAATACTAAATCAGGACCAAAAGAGGCTAACATGGAAGTAAATTAGGGAAGACGTGAGTGAAACGGAACTTCTGCAGGTTTAAAGACCCCATATGTCTTTGTTTTTAGCTGTTAGCAACAAACATCCATCTCAATCCAATGGAAGACCTCTGTGATGTTACTAAATACTGTGGCTTATTGCGATGGATATGGATATTGGATATTTGTTGATTTATTGTGAAGACTTAATGTTAGATGACATCAATTACAGTGCAGAAAACACAGGTCAAAGTCATGTGTACATGCACCGGAATACACGCACACGTTGCAATGGCTGATGAGCAAGACATGAAGGCAGTGATGACAAAAACATGTCTTGAAACGAGTCAGTTTCATTATGTCACTGAATCAGCTTTCCTCAACAGTTCACGTAAAGTCACAATTCTAAAGAGACAATATCTTCAAATTGAAGCAGCGTCAGTTTCATACTTCAGAAATTCATGGTAGATGGTAGCTGTGGAACTGCAAATGTTTTTGTCTTACTTTTTGGCTAATATACATAAAACAAAAACTGTCTCAAAGTTCATTGTCTTCTCTGTCAGCGCGGATACAATCAGGTCTAATTATTTTTATATGAAAGCTGTCCAAAAGTGATGACAATATTCAAAAATATGAGACGTGATGTTGGTCAGTAAAAAGGACTTTCTGCCATAAAAAGAATACGACGGGTTTGTGAATCCAATCACTATCAAATACAGGTGAGGTACAATTTCTGCAACTTTATTGACAACAAAAAGTAAATGAAACATAAAAACACACAGTTAAGATACCTCCCTTAAATCATATAAGCCAGCCAAATCCTGAACAAATGTTTTATCCACAAAACAACAATATTTTTAAAGCTTCATAAGAGACTTGTGAGGAGGAGAGTAAAACATGTCTTCTGGCGTTAGCGCCTCCTGCTTTAGCTGCCATTGGCCACATACATCTACATCATGACATCAGAGTTCGCCCAAATCTGGACCTAGTAGTTTGGACCGGGTTTAGTTCTGGTTTAGTCCCAGATTTCCTTTGTTTAGTCCAGGATTTGTTTTGTTCCAGTTTAAACCTTGCTTTGGACTTGCTTTAGTCACTTACAGTGCCTCTCGAAAGTATTCATACACCTTGAACTTTTGCACATTTTGTCATGTTTACAACCCTAAACATGAAGATTTAATTTTTGTTTTTTTACTGAACATTCACACACAAGTAACAGAAAACCGAAAAGAGGGGCGAGCATAAGTATTCATACAGCATGAATGAATACTTTGTGGAACCCCCTTTTACTGCAATAACAGCAGAAAGTCTTTTGGGATCTGACTCTACAAGGTTTGCACATGTAGAGACTGACATTTTAGCCCATTCCTCTTCAAAACAACTCCAGCTCTGTCACATTAGAAGGAGAACGTTTGTGAACAGCAGTTTTCAGATTATTCCACAGATTTTCAATAGGATTTAGGTCAGGCCATTCTAACACATTAATATGTTTTCATTGAACCATTCCATTGTAGATTTATCTTTGTGTTTAGGGTCATTGTCCTGCTGAAGGTGAATCTCCGCCCCAGCCTCAGTTCTCTTGTGACTCCAGCAGGTTTTCCTCCAAAATGTCTCTGTATTATTTGGCTCCATCCATGTTCCCAACTATTCTTACAATCTCCCCAGTCCCCGCTGAGGAAAAGCAGCCCCACAGCATGATGCCCCCCCCCCCCCCCCCCCCCCCCCCCCCCCCCCCCCGTATATTTAACACTGGGGATGGTGCACTCAGGACGATGAGCAGTGTCAGGTTTGCTCCATACATAACGTTTTGCATTTGGGCCAAAAAGTTCAATTTTTCTCTCATTTGACCAAAGCTCCTTCTTCCACATGGAGCTGTGTCCTCCATATGACTTCTAGCAAACTTCAAACAGGATTTCTTATGGCCTCCTTTCAATAATGGCTTTCTTCTTCCACTCGTCCATGAAGGCCAGATCTGTGTAGATACGACTTATAGTTGTCCCATGTACAGATTCCCCCAGCTCAGCGGCAGGACTTAACAGCTCCTCCAGAGTTATCTTGTGGCACTTGGTTGTATTTCTGACCAGTGTCCTCCTTGTTTGATCTAATATTTTAGATGGGCGACCGTGTCTTTGTAAGTCTGCAATGGTGCTTTACTCTTTCCATTTCTGAATGATGGATTGAACAGTTGCTCCTGGAGATGTTTAAATCTTGGGAAATCTTTGTATAACTTAATGCTGCTTTAAACTTCTCCACAGCTTTATCCCTGACCTCTCTGGTGCTCCTTGACCTTCATGATGTTGTTTAGTGACCAATACACTCCGACCACAGCTCTGAGGCCCTCACAGAACAGCTGAAATTATACTGAGAGTAGATTACACACAGGTGACCTCTATTTAATGGTTAGGCCAAGGTGTGAGCATTCTGGAGTCACTATGAATGTTCTAAAGGCAATTTAATGCACTCAGAAAATGCTGTATGAATACTTATGCACGCCCCACTTTTCACTTTTCTATTTTTTGAAAAATAACGGAATCATGTATCATTTTGCTTTCACTTCACAGCTGTCTGTTACTTTACTGTGAACGTTCAGTAAATAAGTCAAAAATAAAATCTTCATGTTTAGGGTTGTAAACATGACAAAATTCGCAAATAGCCTACTTTCCCCCAAAATATTAGGCCTAATTCAATTGTTGAATTTGAACATTTTGATTTTTACAATGAGTCTTGTTTGTACAAAAGGCTGTACAAATATAGGGCACAATGTTAGTGCAGGTTTCTGCAGGTCCATGATAAAGAAAATCTCATGAGACCAGCCGCCACTGCTCAGACGTGTGAGTGAGGACGGAGCAGTGTTAGAACATGGTGAAAAGAGAAAGTCTCTGTCATGTTCCAGGACGGATCGTGTATGTGTTCTTTTAGCTCTGGTTACGTAAAAACAGTGTGTTCAGAGAGAGCCCATTGACAGCTATAACAAGTATAACATCTTATGCAAATGTATGTAAATGTGTGGATGAGGCGGTGACAGCCCTGAGCCTCTCCTCTCACTCTCACTGCAGTCCATGTGGAAGTCTCAGCAACATGACAACATGACTAAACTGGGCTAAATAAGTGCTTCACATATTTGATTTGTCTTTAATTACTGGGCCTCTTGTGAATAGAAAATATGGCCACACAAAGATTTATACTCGGGTATAAGCTCAAACCGGAAAGGTAATTTGATTTGGGGTAGGGCTGGCATTCCCAAAAGTGTTCTGACAGACATTGTTCAGCAAACATACTCTGATTGCAACATTATTAAGATTTACCTGTAACTTTTCCTGGAAACCAGGCCTACAGTGATGGATAGACAGGCCTACAGTGATGGATAGACAGGCTTACAGTGATGGATAGACAGGCCTACAGTGATGGATAGACAGGCCTACAGTGATGGATAGACAGGCCTACAGTGATGGATAGACAGGCCTACAGTGATGGATAGACAGGCCTACAGTGATGGATAGACAGGCCTACAGTGATGGATAGACTTACAGTGATGGATAGACAGGCCTACAGTGATGGATAGACAGGCTTACAGTGATGGATAGACAGGCTTACAGTGATGGATAGACAGGCTTACAGTGATGGATAGACAGGCCTACAGTGATGGATAGACAGGCCTACAGTGATGGATAGACAGGCTTACAGTGATGGATAGACAGGCCTACAGTGATGGATAGACAGGCCTACAGTGATGGATAGACAGGCTTACAGTGATGGATAGACAGGCTTACAGTGATGGATAGACAGGCTTACAGTGATGGATAGACAGGCTTACAGTGATGGATAGACAGGCTTACAGTGATGGATAGACAGGCCTACAGTGATGGATAGACAGGCTTACAGTGATGGATAGACAGGCCTACAGTGATGGATAGACAGGCCTACAGTGATGGATAGACAGGCCTACAGTGATGGATAGACAGGCTTACAGTGATGGATAGACAGGCCTACAGTGATGGATAGACAGGCCTACAGTGATGGATAGACAGGCCTACAGTGATGGATAGACAGGCCTACAGTGATGGATAGGACACGTAGTTGCTCGATGACTCTTTCACCCGCTTTGTCGAGCTTTTCCATAACAAAGGCCAGGGCCAAACTGGTCTGACCAGGTATAGGTTTTGGGACCGACCTCTGGCTGTGGCCAAAGTGCTGACCCGGGTCTGACGTGACGTGGACAGACTCTGGCCTCTGGTTGAGTGGACAGCCCTCACTATTAACATGCAGGTCATACAGATTTAATGTTTCACTACATCACGGCTGTGCTAAAAGGGGATTTTGCTGATGTTTGCATTTAGCCACTGTTTGTGCAGCTTTAGCTGGTGTTAGCATGTAGCTTACCTTCATATTTGTATTTGGTAGTTTCTTTTCTGTTTTAATACAGCTTGGCTCCTCAGAATGATTCCATAACTCCACCAGAGGGCAGTATTTGTGCACATTTGTTCTCATCGCGGCTCTAAAAACTTTTGATGATGATCTGTACAGTGTGCTCCTCCGTGGGGGCACAGCCCACAACAAATGCAGGTGTGTGTGTGGTGGAAACAGGAGTGTGTGTGTGGTAGAGTTGATACTGTACGTGCACGGAGAGCGTGGCGTGCGTGGCCGGGTTGCGCTATGTGGAACGACAGCTTTTGTGTCAGGAGTGGGAGGATAGCTAAAAAAAATAGCTCAAAATCTTTTTTTCCATATTGATCAAAAAAAGACATACTATGCAGGGATTCCGCAGGGTATTAAAAAGCATTAAAAGTCCTTAAATCCAGTGTGCCTAATTTAAGGCCTTAAATGTCATTAAAAAGTATTCGCACTGACATTAAATCTAAATTTGTTTTAAAATAATGACATTGCTTGACTAATTCTGTTGCATAGGTTCATCAGAAAATGAGGATATTTTCCGTATACTGTAAAAAACATTTAGCTTAAGGCTGAAATTGTGTACAATTATTTCTCAGAAGTTTTCAGTTGTTTGTATACTCCATAATCATCTGACCAACCTGACTTGCTGCTGTATAAACCCTGATGATCAAAGGCAACTGTGTTCCTCCTCCTCATGAGGAACACAGCATCACTATAGGAGCAGCTTTTTAGTGATTGGTCATTTTTATTCATGTAATAATCATATCTCTGATTTATTGTTAACGTGTTTTGTTCAGGGGTTCCCAAAGTGGGGGTCAGGACCCTCAGGGACCGCGGGACACTGAAGTGGGCGTCGCCAAAGGGTTTCAAGACAATATTTTTGAAAACACTGAACTGGATTGTATTTTGCTTGAAAACAGTGGGCGATTTATGTGTCTGACCAAAACAACATTTGATCAACCAGATTTGGAAAGTTTTGTCTCTGACATTGTTCTAAATGCTAGCGGGTCGTCCTGAGTGTTTTTGAGGTCGCAGTCTGAAAAGTTTGGAGAGGAGCAAAATTGCTGCCAATTTGTGTGAAAAACTATTTGAAGCATAAAGCGTCCCTGGCCTGATGAGGTTATTTCTGACGTGGCTTTGCAGCACAGTGTTGATAGTGTAATGTTAGCTCGGTCAAGTTATTTTAGCGGCAGATTAGCTCTCCACGCTAATTTACCGTGTGACTTGGCTCCTCTTCAGGCTAATTAGGAAATAAAGAGGTTTTGCAGCACACGCCAAATGAGTGTAAACTTTGAGAATGATGAAAGTGCTCTTTAGAATGAAAAAGAACACGTAGTATATCCTCGATATGAAAAAGCCATTTTGGAAAAGTCTGCAATTTACTGACAAACTATGCACGATATAAATGCAGTTATTTTATGAGTGACCATTTTAATTTCAAATTACAAACAGACCATGTTCATCCGCATGTTTCTTTGACACAATCTTGATATTCACTCACATTGGCTCTACTCGGTTTAAAGCCACACTGGGGACATTTGACCCACATGTTTAAATACATGTTTGTTACATGTAATGTTGTTAATGATGAAAATACATATGAAACATGTGTCTTTACTTCGAGCCCTGACTTTAACTTGTCTCCATGATCATTCTACACGCATTGTGTCGTGAAGTTGTCGTCAATGCCTGGCCGTAGTTGTGTTGCAGTGTTGTAGTTGTGTTGCAGGGGTGTGTTGTTGCTGTAGTGTGTCAGTGTGTATCTCCGTCGCGTCATCACTTTCAGTTGTTCTTGTGCCATTAGTGCGTTGGCTGTTGATGGTGTGTGTGTAGTCTATGAACGTCACTGTGGTGCTCTCCCCAGAGCCTTCTCTCTCCTCTCTCTCCTCTGAGCTATAAATGGCTGACAGCACAGACTTAGGTAACACTGCCAGGACTGACCTGTTATATACATGTTATATACATGTTATATACATGTCATATACATGTTATATACATGTCATATACATGTTATATACATGTCATATACATGTTATATACATGTCATATACATGTTATATACATGTCATATACATGTTATATACATGTCATATACATGTTATATACATGTCATATACATGTTATATACATGTTATATACATGTTATATACATGTTATATACATGTTATATACATGTCATATACATGTCATATACATGTTATATACATGTTATATACATGTCATATACATGTTATATACATGTCATATACATGTCATATACATGTTATATACATGTTATATACATGTCATATACATGTCATATACATGTTATATACATGTTATATACATGTCATATACATGTTATATACATGTCATATACATGTTATATACATGTTATATACATGTCATATACATGTTATATACATGTCATATACATGTCATATACATGTTATATACATGTCATATACATGTCATATACATGTTATATACATGTTATATACATGTTATATACATGTCATATACATGTCATATACATGTTATATACATGTCATATACATGTCATATACATGTCATATACATGTTATATACATGTCATATACATGTTATATACATGTCATATACATGTTATATACATGTTATATACATGTTATATACATGTCATATACATGTCATATACATGTCATATACATATTATATACTGGCCACCTCACAAGCACTTTTCAGATCATTGAAATATTGAAGGTAGAAAATCAAAAGTATTTCTTATCCAATTATAGACTTATATTTGCCCAGGGTTTGTAACTTTTAGACATATCCATGTGTGAGGCGTAGTAATGTTCTACAACAGCATGGGGCACTAGTCGCTAAAGTGCTCACTGTTGGCTTTTCGCGACACGTGATAAATCAATTCAAATGATTCAGAATACTTTTATTTTTAATCCAGTTAAAAATGTGGTAGAAAGTGCTGATACCTCAGGTCCTCAGAGCTCATGCCGCCTCCAGTAGATAAAGCACAGGGACTGAACTCTGGAGTTTCTCTTAGGTCTACACAATATGTTTTATAGGCCTCATACCCTTTTTCAACCGCACAAAACCATTTGCTTCTGTTAGTTTAGTTTGTTGTATATGTGCTGCTGCAAACTTTCCTTAAAGGGACTATACGGAGTTTGAATGTCCTATGGTGTAGAATGAGCCCAGACCTGTTCACCACAACTGCCTCTAAAATCCTGCACTGTCACTCAAAAAGCTGTTAGTTCGGGTCCGAATTGCCATTAAGCACAAGCTTAATATAGAAGGTGCAGTTACACATATGACCTGAGGTGGCAGTAGTGAGTATGGTATGGTATGTTTTTTACTTAGACAGGGACAGTGTAAAATTTAACATTGACCAAAGGGAAAGATGCATTGTACCAGGTTATAGCAGGTTTCCACCTGTAGTCCCTGGGCAGGCTGATGTTAATGTATAAAATGTCTCACTTGCATCTAGCCCCTTTAATCACCTTCCACACTCTCCTCATGATCTCTCTCTCACTCTTGCGGACTCCTCACTTCAGTATTACTGTTTTACTTGAGTAACTATGGGTTACATTTTACTTCTTCTTGAGCAAAATGATTTTAGTTATAGATCATTATCTTATACGTGGTTAGAAAATGCTATATTGTTGTAAATCAGAGGTGTATCAAAACATATATCGTTACTACTCTGGCCGCTTTAGATCAATGCAGCATTTTCTATAATATTTTGTAAGTACTGTTTTTTTGCTCTAACCTGGCACATGACAGCTCTATTCTGATTCTAAACCAGGAAGTATAAGTACAACATAAAGATCAACATTTGTTTGAAATTGTTACCACATACCTGCATAAATTCCCCTCTTTAACCCTGTGTGATCCTGGGGCCACTTTGCCTCTACATGTCTCAGCCATATTTATTTTCAAACAGTCTGAATTTTCCAATATGCGTTTTCGTCTATGAATTTTGATCAGGGAAAAATATTTTGATTTGATTGATGATTTGATTTTTGTATCTAATATTTCACTTATAAAGTGTATTTTTAGTGTAACTAAAATTCTTCAAATGCACGGATACTAAGTGTACCAGTTTGTTTTTGGAAGCCTTGTTTATGTGCATATGTGCCTGGACCTGACAGCACATACAGCTGTGGTCCTGAAGGGGGCGTTGCAAAAGAGGGAAAAACTACAGCCTAAGTTGTGAGGTTTTGCTTTACACACCGCTAAGTAGTTACAAGTTCACTATCTTGGTTTGATTAGTTAGATAGTTATTGAGTTGTTGTATTTTTAGGATCTGCTTTATTAGTGTTTTTTCACCTGCAGAATCTGGGATGGCCCACACTGGGAAGAGAAGCGACTTTGTAGCTGATTAGATCTTTCACAAATGGTTGAAACTGGATTATTATCAGGCTCTGCTCCAAACTGTGGATTCTTCCTGAACATGTGTATCTCCTCCACCTCCAGGACAGGAATGTGAACAGGAATATAGATGTAGTTATATTTGTGCTGTGAGTCATGCGTCTGAGCCCACTCCTCTGTCACAGCTGAGGCCAAGTGTGAATGTGTCTGCTCTTCCTCTCTCTCCTCACACTCATCACCTCTGAGTCAGTGTGAATGTGTCTGCTCTTCCTCTCTCTCCACACTCATCACCTCTGAGTCAGTGTGAATGTGTCTGCTCTTCCTCTCTCCTCACACTCATCACCTCTGAGTCAGTGTGAATGTGTCTGCTCTTCCTCTCTTCTCACACTCATCACCTCTGAGTCAGTGTGAATGTGTCTGCTCTTCCTCTCTCTCCTCACACTCATCACCTCTGAGTCAGTGTGAATGTATCTGCTCTTCCTCTCTCCTCACACTCATCACCTCTGAGTCAGTGTGAATGTGTCCGCTCTTCCTCTCTCCTCACACTCATCACCTCTGAGTCAGTGTGAATGTGTCCGCTCTTCCTCTCTCCTCACACTCATCACCTCTGAGTCAGTGTGAATGTGTCTGCTCTTCCTCTCTCCTCACACTCATCACCTCTGAGTCAGTGTGAATGTGTCTGCTCTTCCTCTCTCCTCACACTCATCACCTGTGAGTCAGTGTGAATGTGTCTGCTCTTCCTCTCTCCTCACACTCGTCACCTCTGAGTCAGTGTGAATGTGTCCGCTCTTCCTCTCTCTCCACACTCATCACCTCTGAGTCAGTGTGAATGTGTCTGCTCTTCCTCTCTCTCCTCACACTCATCACCTCTGAGTCAGTGTGAATGTGTCTGCTCTTCCTCTCTCTCCACACTCATCACCTCTGAGTCAGTGTGAATGTGTCTGCTCTTCCTCTCTCCACACACTCGTCACCTCTGAGTCAGTGTGAATGTGTCTGCTCTTCCTCTCTCCTCACACTCGTCACCTCTGAGTCAGTGTGAATGTGTCTGCTCTTCCTCTCTCCTCACACTCATCACCTCTGAGTCAGTGTGAATGTGTCTGCTCTTCCTCTCTCTCCACACTCATCACCTCTGAGTCAGTGTGAATGTGTCTGCTCTTCCTCTCTCCTCACACTCGTCACCTCTGAGTCAGTGTGAATGTGTCTGCTCTTCCTCTCTCTCCTCACACTCATCACCTCTGAGTCAGTGTGAATGTGTCTGCTCTTCCTCTCTCTCCTCACACTCATCACCTCTGAGTCAGTGTGAATGTGTCTGCTCTTCCTCTCTCTCCTCACACTCATCACCTCTGAGTCAGTGTGAATGTGTCTGCTCTTCCTCTCTCCTCACACTCGTCACCTCTGAGTCAGTGTGAATGTGTCTGCTCTTCCTCTCTCCCCTCACACTCATCACCTCTGAGTCAGTGTGAATGTGTCTGCTCTTCCTCTCTCCTCACACTCATCACCTCTGAGTCAGTGTGAATGTGTCTGCTCTTCCTCTCTCTCCTCACACTCATCACCTGTGAGTCAGTGTGAATGTGTCTGCTCTTCCTCTCTCCTCACACTCGTCACCTCTGAGTCAGTGTGATTGTGTCTGCTCTTCCTCTCTCTCCTCACACTCATCACCTCTGAGTCAGTGTGAATGTGTCTGCTCTTCCTCTCTCCTCACACTCGTCACCTCTGAGTCAGTGTGAATGTGTCTGCTCTTCCTCTCTCCTCACACTCATCACCTCTGAGTCAGTGTGAATGTGTCTGCTCTTCCTCTCTCCTCACACTCATCACCTCTGAGTCAGTGTGAATGTGTCTGCTCTTCCTCTCTCCTCACACTCATCACCTCTGAGTCAGTGTGAATGTGTCTGCTCTTCCTCTCTCCTCACACTCATCACCTCTGAGTCAGTGTGAATGTGTCTGCTCTTCCTCTCCCCTCACACTCATCACCTGTGAGTCAGTGTGAATGTGTCTGCTCTTCCTCTCTCTCCTCACACTCATCACCTCTGAGTCAGTGTGAATGTGTCTGCTCTTCCTCTCTCCTCACACTCATCACCTCTGAGTCAGTGTGAATGTGTCTGCTCTTCCTCTCTCCACACTCATCACCTCTGAGTCAGTGTGAATGTGTCTGCTCTTCCTCTCTCCTCACACTCATCACCTCTGAGTCAGTGTGAATGTGTCTGCTCTTCCTCTCTCCTCACACTCGTCACCTCTGAGTCAGTGTGAATGTGTCTGCTCTTCCTCTCTCCTCACACTCGTCACCTCTGAGTCAGTGTGAATGTGTCTGCTCTTCCTCTCTCTCCTCACACTCATCACCTCTGAGTCAGTGTGAATGTGTCTGCTCTTCCTCTCTCCTCACACTCATCACCTCTGAGTCAGTGTGAATGTGTCTGCTCTTCCTCTCTCCTCACACTCATCACCTCTGAGTCAGTGTGAATGTGTCTGCTCTTCCTCTCTCCTCACACTCATCACCTCTGAGTCAGTGTGAATGTGTCTGCTCTTCCTCTCTCCTCACACTCGTCACCTCTGAGTCAGTGTGAATGTGTCTGCTCTTCCTCTCTCCCCACACTCATCACCTCTGAGTCAGTGTGAATGTGTCTGCTCTTCCTCTCTCCTCACACTCATCACCTCTGAGTCAGTGTGAATGTGTCTGCTCTTCCTCTCTCTCCTCACACTCATCACCTCTGAGTCAGTGTGAATGTGTCTGCTCTTCCTCTCTCTCCTCACACTCATCACCTCTGAGTCAGTGTGAATGTGTCTGCTCTTCCTCTCTCTCCTCACACTCATCACCTCTGAGTCAGTGTGAATGTGTCTGCTCTTCCTCTCTCCTCACACTCATCACCTCTGAGTCAGTGTGAATGTGTCTGCTCTTCCTCTCTCTCCTCACACTCATCACCTCTGAGTCAGTGTGAATGTGTCTGCTCTTCCTCTCTCCCCACACTCATCACCTCTGAGTCAGTGTGAATGTGTCTGCTCTTCCTCTCTCTCCTCACCTTGATCCTTGACCTCGGCTACTTGAGTGTGCGATGCTGTATTTTGGATTTTTTTTATTTCATAAAGTATAACCACAGCACAACTTGAAAAGCCGCTTTATATGTAGCTAATGGCGTTTTTAGTGACTTTACTGCTGGTTATTTCTTGTTTTCATGTGATCGGTCAGTGCTGTCGTTAGCTGTCGCTCGGATGGGAGTCTCCTCTCATGGCTCAACACACATTGTCCAGCCACTAAAGTTCTCTCTCCCGTGGTAAAGAGCATGTGTACCTAACCCACTGGTCCTCCTCTGTCCTGTGTGCAGATGCCCCGGTGGCTGAGCTCCATGACCTGTTCTGTAAGAAGCTGCAGCAGTGCTGTGTGCTCTTTGACTTCCTGGACTGTGTGGCCGACCTGAAGGGGAAGGAGATCAAACGTGCTGCTCTCAACGAACTGGTGGAGAGTGTGGCCACCAGCAGAGGAGTGCTGATCGAGCCCCTGTACCCCGAGGCTATCAAGATGGTACTAACAACACATCATCAACACCCACACACTGCAGCCAATCAAATTACAGAGAGCACAGGGAGCCACTGTAGGACGTCCAACACTGGACTGAAGGCCTCGAACAATATATCAATATATTTGTGACGTGTCACGATACAACTGCCATCGTTTCAACGCCTCATATTGTATGGCATTTTTTTATAACACAAAGTCTGAGTCACCTGTGTGTTTTGTGTTTGGTGACTGACCCAAACCCAGTTAGAGACTAAACAAACCAAAGGCTGGGCTGAGGTTTGTATTACAACCACAGCAACACTTTTAATCTGCTCTTGCACTATTCAAAGACTGATGAATATAGCTTTTGAAAACTACTTTTCCCAATTAATTTAGGTTACAGTGAAGGTCTTGTTCAAACTATACAATATTTATTGTATTGAAATGTGGATCATATCTGATCACTCATAACCCTCTCTGTTTCAGATCTCGGTGAACATTTTCCGGACCCTTCCCCCCAGTGAGAACCCCGAGTTTGACCCAGAGGAGGACGAGCCCACGCTGGAAGCTTCCTGGCCCCACCTGCAGGCACTGTTCACCTCCTCTATACCCTGTATCTGTACCCTTTACCCCTCCTCTGTACTCCTCCTGTGGTCTCTTCTTTGTGACCCCTCCTTAGCCCCCCCTCTGACATGACCTCTCCTCTGTCCCAGCTGGTGTACGAGTTCTTTCTGCGATTCCTGGAGAGTCCAGACTTCCAGCCTTCCATGGCTAAACGCTACGTGGACCAGAAATTTGTCCTACAGGTATACTATATATGTTATGCCAGTCTTTTGGAAACAATAGTCGTACACTCTGCCAAAGCCACTGGTCAGAGCTTTAACCGTGTTGTCTGTGCTGTAGCTGCTGGAGCTCTTTGACAGTGAGGACCCCAGAGAACGGGAGTACCTCAAGACCATCCTGCACCGTGTCTACGGCAAACTGCTGGGGCTGCGCGCCTACATCCGCAAACAGATCAATAACATCTTCCTCAGGTACGCCTGGGGGTGGAGCACTCGATAACAGCAGTACACTTTTCACTTGTACCTAGCATGCTCAGGGACAATATTGAGATATCGGCTCACTGTTTTCTTGTGCAAAAGAATCCGGTAGCAAGACTGCCTATGATAAATCCACTTTCCTGACTACAAAAAAAAAAAGAGGTTTTACTGCCATAACGATGAATCTTCTTTGGTGCAGACGTGCAACACGAAACATTTAAAATAAAAACAATAAAACTATGATTAAGATGAAGTATGGTGAATGACAGTTTAACACAGAACAGCAGTGTGAATGGATTTACAGATGCATTAAGTATTAGCAGCAGATGTGAGTGTGGACATGTTTATGTCTCAATCATTTGCGGCACAGTGAGAAAATACAGAGTTCATGAATACTATGCATCACTCTCATATTGTTGACCAGAGTAAGAGCTAAACTGCAGCTTTAATGTGCAGTGTGGAGGTGGAACGTTGAACACTGACTGATGCCATCATTAAGTCTGGCACTATCAGGCTGCTGCTTAGTCTGTGATTATCTTATAAAAACTGGAGTCTGAATGTTACTTTTCCAAAAGAATACTGTAAATGTGTGTTTTGTATTGGTCAATGCTAAAAGATGAACCGTTTTACAATAGGGCTGCGAGGCGCTTCGTGCTTTAAAAAAGTCACTGTTACTTAGTTTGCTCAAAGCTGCACATGAGCTCAAGCACAAGTTTGTGTGAACAGGCCATTTGTTATTTGAAAGCTTAGAACCTCCAGAGTTCAGGAGGCTGCTCTGGCATTTATCCGGGACAGGAGCTGGGATTGAGGTCATTTATTACCAAACTAGTTTAAACTCTAGGATCTGACAACAATGAGAGTGGAGCTCATTCTGCCTTGTGATTTCAGATCATATTTATAATATTCACACGAAACACTACAGTACAAAAACAATCTATCCAGCAACCTAAAACATGCACAATAGACTCTAGACATGAGATCTGAAGATACGGTCGCCTGCAGCTGAGTCACATGACACTTGGACAGGCCTCGTAGGACAAATGCCACTGCCCTTCACTGACTCAAGCCCTCAAGGTTGGTCACTGCTCAGGAATGGTCGCGACTGGGGGTGCAAAGGGGCGGCAAATTCCCAATAAGTTCTGTAAACTTTCAACGAGAACTTTAGCTAAAAAATGTTGGGAGTTTTCAAAAATGAAAAACTGTCATCCATCCGTGGCAGTGGTCTGGAGGACAGGTTTTACTGCTGACGGACTCTCACCAGAAAGCCTACAAAACAACTGATCCTGGAGTGTCCAAGAAGCCACTGTGAGACCAAGATGCTAAGCTGACCACTCATACAGCCTCTGGGTCACTACGAGGTCAAATACGCACAAATATCAACTTTTTTTCCCGCGTAATGCACCTTTACCTTACCTACCCATTAATGATGTTTTTGATCATATGGATCATATGGTCACATCAAAACATAGCACAACTTTCCCAAACATGACTTTTAGTTACATTAGATGTAGTGTCATCACACTTAAAGTCACCTGTCTCTAACTCAGATCATGATGAATAGTGACCAGTACAGTACGAGGCCTGTGTCTGACACAGAGCGGCATTAAACAGAACAGACCTAAAGGATAGACTTTTGAAACGATAGGATATTGGAACGCTGCTTAGCTGTATTATAAAGATGAATATATGTAAGACTAAAATGAATTCTCTGAAACTTTTCATCTCTGCTGTGATAGGTTTAGGTTTAGGTTTATTAAAATTGACATTGCAGGAAATAACAAAATGTTCAACCTGAATTGTGTCAATTACAATAGAATAAAAACAGCAATATACCAAAAAAATGAATAAAAACATCTATAAAACAGATTCGTAAAACAACGTTAATGCTCGAGGAATAAAAGACATTTCATGTTTTTTTGTGTTGCTCTTCTTGGCTGCACATGGTCTTCAGTAGTCTCGCCAACCAGACTCCGCCTCTTTACAGAAGAGGGTCTGGCAACACTCGCGCTTTCAAAGGAAGTGACGCAGCGATATGGAGCCTACCGACCAATCAGAGCAGCTCCCTGAACGGGCGTCACGTTGTTGCGCCTTTGTTTTGTAGTTTTTCAACACAAGAAACCACTTCACGTAATGCTCCGGTATGCTTGTATTCTCTAGTTTTTCTGACATAAACGACAGAAGTCATTTACTGAACTCTGTGTGTCAGGGAGCGCCATTGTTAATGTCCCAATGACACAACTTTCTTGTGGCTGTTTCTGTCGTCACATCCGCTCTGTTCTCATTGGCTGCTCTGCACTTCGGTTGTCCCACATTAGTCCCGCCTCAAGCAGTAGCTTTTCTACGACAGGGTCGCCAGACTAGTCTCCTGTTTATTCATTAATAAACATCGGAGATTAGTCTGGATGCCAGGCTAGGTCTTCGGTGCCAGTTCTGGTAATTCTCCGTTTATTCCTATCAATTTCCATTCCTTCCTGTTAATTCCCTTGGAAAATGTCCTGAATTTTGCAACCATACTCCAGACTGACACTCTGGGTTAGTAAAGCAGTCAATCCATCTTCTTTTAAAACATCTTTTACATAAGAAATATAGAGCATTTTAGTATTTGCATGGCAGCTCTCGAGCTGTTCCTTTTGTTCATATAACAGGGATATTAATGTGAACAAATGTAAAGTATTATTATTGTTAGTTTGAAGCTTTAGGGTAATAACGACTTGAGTTTAGGGTTCAATTCAATCAAAAATCTGATTTTAAAAAGAAAAACATCGATATTTTAAAACAAATGACATGGATAAATAATTTACAAATGAAGTATTCACAACGCTTTACAAATGCTTTTATAAAAAACACTTTTTGTGTTAGTCTGAAAAGCAGGGGCTGAAGGGCCTGTGAGCGCTCAGCCCTCTGATCCTCAGACATTTACTTGTTGTTTGTGGAACATTCTTTTGGCTCAGAAACAGGAAAGGTTTGAGCTGACGCCTGTTTGTGTCTGTGGTTTTTCTCTCAGGTTCATCTATGAAACTGAGCACTTCAACGGCGTGGCAGAGCTGCTGGAGATCCTGGGCAGGTACAGTCATGGAGGATCCATGTGGTAACATACAGGGTCACACCACCATACTACTGTCACACTGTTTACACTGGACAGTTCAAAACTACAGCCCGTGTTGAGAACCCGGGTTTAAGCCGCTGGAAGCAAGTCAAATATAATGCTTTTTAATACTATTTTAAGGCCGGAATCATTTAATGCCACAACAGTTTGGCCCCAGAGCCTGACGTTGGCTGCTCCTGCTGTGTCTGCTGAAAAGTGCTATTCAAATAATATTCCATAGGTTGCATTCGCATGACGTCACAACATTCTAAAGAGTATAGTTTCATATTTAGGTGGAGGGCAGCTATTACTATTACTATTACTATTACTATTACTATTACTATTACTATTACTATTACTATTACTATTACTATGGTAATGGTCAAAATGTAGATTCCTCTTCATAGTTTGTTGCTAACTTCTCTGTAATTCTTGGGCTGATTCAGATGGAACAAAAACTTTCACAAAGTTCAAAGTTCTCTCTTCCAGCTCATATGAACAATGGTCTAATTATTTCCTCATGAAGAGTGGAGACAATATTCAAAAACATGTGTGTAAGGACCTTCAGCCATAAGAACAATGTGGCAGGTTGTGCTGTCAAATAAAGAAAACATTTGGACATTTTCTTTGGGGAAATTTCTTTCCAAAACTGTTTCTCTCCTGTACAGTTGTATTGAGACCTGCTCGAACATGAACA